>NC_133162.1:127467072-127785510 GCF_040802235.1 Manis javanica
TATTTTGCAGAGTAAAAGAATCCAAGCCCACAATAAATAAGTAATGAAAGAGAAGAAATAGTACAACTCCATTTACACAAAAGCAGATTTTTCTTTGCTTGGGATGGGGGTGGGTTGAGATGTGGATGGAGAGATTACGAAGGGTCAACTAGAAACTTCTGAGAATGATGGATATTTTCATTATGTTGATTTTGTTGATGGTTTCATAGGCATATTAGTATATAAGAACATCAAATTGTACATTTAAACATATGGGGTTTAACATCAATTATACCTCAATACATTTATTTTAAAAGTGCCCAGTCACTGCTACCTCTCCCTTCACCAGCACACCAGTATGTCACAAGCAGGAGCTAAAGGGACCCTGATCAGAATGTCCTCTGCCCAAGTGTTACAATATCTAAGAATCCACCATCGACTTTTTCATTCCCTCTGAGATCATTACTGTCTCACAAAGCAGGACTCCTGGCTGAATCTTTCCATCCCAATTTGAAACCTATTTTGAACTCTCTTAAATTAAAAGAGGGATTTCTTGACCAAACCAAAGCCAGAGTGGTCTTGGAAATGGCCTCAGGAACACATCCTGTACTTGACTGCAGCCGCTTACTGTCTCCTTCTCCTTGAATTCTCCCATTGTCTCTTGCTCCCACCACCTCTCTCTCACCTTCCTCTCTAAATTTCTGGAATGTTCTTGTTTGGCTTTATTCTCTCAAACTGGCTCTCCCCAAGAGGTCAGAACAATGGCCTCAGTCAGCTCTAGCTTACCTTTTAAAACTTCATAGCCAAAGAAGAAAGGGGTTTTCCCTACAACTCCAGCTCAAAAAATAACCCCCCTCAAATAAGAACAAACAAAAAACCCAGCTTAGATCCCATTCTTGTCCTAAATGAGGTAAGGCAGGAAAATGGGACAAGGGTCATGCCACTGTATAATCTACTTAGCTGGCGAAAAAGGCCTCAGTTTATTCTTTAACTTAATCCATATGTGGTTCTTCCTGTTCTTCCAGCCCCTCCACCAATTAAGTAACTTTGCAATCAGAATGGGAGATAGACTTCCAAAGTGTAAGTGAACCTATGTGGGTAAAGAATGTTGAGATCTGGACCAACACAGTCTCCTAAATAACCCTATTCTCAAAACAAAACTTCAAAGGAATTTGTGAATCACCTGTGTACATCATGCCTTCTGCTGACCCCTACCCGAAAGGCTCTATAAAACCCCAAACCCTAACCCCTTAAGTGAACCTCCTCTCTGAGGTTGCCCACAGTCCCCTTTCTTCTAGTGTGTACTTTTTGCCTTAAATAAAGGCAAGTAAGTTCACTGCTGAACTTACTGTGTTTTGTCTCTGCGCTCTTCCAGTGGTGTCTTTGTCACTTTGCTATTTCATCCTATTTTCCAGACTTAAGCACAAGTCTTCACTCTGTGTTCTACTTAAGACAAGTAGGGAGGGGCTACTGAGAGCTCTGATTTGGGCTTGCAAGTTCCTGTCACCTGGGTGACCCAGACAGGACTGCAGTGGTATGATCATGTTCTTTAGTAGCCTGCTCCAAAATCTCCTTTCTTTGCCTTTGGGAAACTCTCAGAACATAATTTCACTCCATCCAGGGCTCTGCAGCTCCCCCAAATCCTGGGGTGGTAGGGGCTTAGTCCCCATGTTGTGCAGATCCAAGTGGACACTGGATGCCAGGTGACCCTCGTTTAGGAGTTGGCAAGGGATTTGCCCTGTGCCAAGCAGGAGTTCAATGAATTTCCCTTTCCTCCCTCTGTTCTTCCTCTCTGCTGCCTGCAAAGCAGCTGCCATTCATTGCTACTCTCACTTCAACGAATTCCTTCCTTACCTACACACTTGTCCAACCTGTTTGAGAATTCTTCCTCATTCACAATCAAGAACCACCCCCCCTTCAGGTTGAGGTTTCACCTAGTGTGAAGGGAGTGACCTCCCTAGAAGCAGCTGCCCAGCAAAATAATGAGTGGGCAGGGTCACTGTAACTTGGAGAGGAGTACTTGAAAATTCTATACTGTACATTGGAGAGGATGGGAATAAGGGAAGATTGAGTTAATGTGAAGATCCATACACAACAATTTTTTTGCTTCGTGATATTGCCTAGCACCAGTCTGGAACCCAAACTCTGGCAAGATACAAAAGCGTCATTGTTTGTTTTTCTTTTCTTTTCTCTTTTCCTTTTTTTTTTTCTTCTCTTTTTTCTTTTCCTTTCACTGGCTGTGATACCAGGCATAGCATCCTTTCCCAGAACAGCCTTATCTAGTGGGGAATACTGCCAATGGAGCCCTTGAGATCTGTCTTGAGCTAGCTTTTCCCATTCTCTTTCTCTCACCCAAAAACCAGAAAATTAAGGTGTTGCTCATCCTTCCCAGCTTACTGCAAAATAGTAATTGTAATTTTTCAACTTCCACATAGATTTTCTCCTACTCTCTCATCAGATAATGCCAAGGATATTTGCATGCAAAATGACTCAGGAAGTGAGTCTTGGCAGGAGACTGCTGGCTTTTTTGTTCTAGGAACAGGTTTTCTCCGCCACAGAGAAGGTGAGCTCAATCTACTTCTGTGGGTGAAGAACTAGTCAACAAAGAGTTGAATGTACCCAGGCTGCATTGCCCAATAACAGTGAACGTGATGCAACCTAGTATTGTGTTACTAACAACCGCTGAGTTAGGAATGGGGAACTATTTTGGATCATGCAAAAGTACAAAGATTTTTCATTTTAAAAATGTCAAAACTTTTGCATTTCAAGTTCTATTTGGTTTGGACAAAAGTCAAGTTGAAAGTTGATTCTTTAAAAAATATTTTTACTGTGTTCCCCATTACCACTAAAAGCACAAAAACTCCTGCTCTAATCTTTTCATATTTTATTTAAAAATATGCTTATTTAGTTCCAAAAACAGTCATGAAAATGAAAGCCATTCTTGCCCTGTCCAACCCCCCACCACTTCCAAAAAGGCATTCTTTGCTAATTATTTTTCAGTATTGTGAATTCACTTCAAAGAGTCTGGCTAATATTTAAAAGATTTTTTCCAAAGTCTTAGACATTACCACATGCACAATTTTGATCTTCCCATAAGCAGTTACCACTACAGGCCAACTGGGAATTTGATTGGAAGAAGTCAAGCTTCTCTCGTTCTGGACCATATCTTACAACATTTTTCAAAAACATCACACATACATACACTCTTTCTCTTTCTCTCCCTTGCTACCCTGGCATAGCTATATACTCTCTAAACCATGCAGCATTGAAAAGTACATTGAACAATTTGGCTTTTAAATCTTTAAGGTTATCAAAACCATTGTGCCCCACGATGGTGACTGGATGTAATTCACCAGTGTGTAGTCAGATCTCCAGGACAGCCATATATCTTTTCCAAATTCATAGATGTTGGTGCCAGGATAAGTCAAAATTGTTTATTTGTTTTAGCTGTAGTCATCATTATCGTTATCAGAAGAAATCAGTTTTACAGTTTTTAGGTATTTTTATTTTTACCTAAGTCATACATCAAGTACTGAAAGACTGACAAAGGAAATGACAATCTGGTCCCCCAGTCCCCACCCTTCTTAACCTCCCAGCTCTATTTACCAGAGGCAGCCACTTTCCATTCTCTTAGTTATTCCATCCCAGAGTTACCTTCTCATTTCCAAATAATTGCATGCTCTTACTCAATTTGTTGACTTTAGATATTAACTTCCTCCTATTATAAACAGGATTTAGTTCTCTTAAACCATTTTCTAAGGAGAATTGTAGAGCTATTTTTTGTTTATGTTTTATGACTATGCAAATATTATTTTTAATTTTTTTCCAAAAGCGCCATAATATCCTCCAATCATTTATCTTGTTTTGTTTTTGTTTTTTTTTTCTAAGTGACCTCTCTTATCAGATGATCCTTTTCCTGGTGGCCTCCAGGCACACCCTGTGTCTTCTGGCTGCATTCTGGACCAGCTGCTCCCTAGGCATCCTGAGACATCTCTTTCCTGTGCTCTTGAGTTTGATACATTGCTTTCTGGATCCTGTGTCCCCCTCTTGCTTAGTTTAGTACTTCTTTTCATTGGATCCTGCCCAGTTTCTCAAGAAAGGGATATGGGAAGTAAACTTTCTCAGTCCCAACATGTCAGGATGTCCTTTTCTGCCCTCACACTTGATTAATAATTTGGCTGCATCTTGCATTCCAAGTGGAAGATTATGTATTCTCAGATTTTTGAAGTTGTTGCTCTATTATTGGCTAACATTTGGTGGTTTATTGAGAAGTCTAATTTGAATTAATTCCTCAAGTATGTATTGATTACTTGCAATGTAACAGGCACTGCTTGAAATACAGCAATAGGAAAAGAAATCTCTCACCTTTATGGAGCTTGCTTGCATTTCAGTGTTGAAAACAGACCAAAAAAGCCAAGTAATAAATAAATGACAGGTACAGATTATGAAAAGTCTACAGAGAAAATAAGACAGTGTAAAGGGGTAGGAGTGGAGACCTTGCTTTATGACAATGGTCCTAAGGAGGAGCCTTTTAACTGAACCCCCAGGCAATGCCTGAAGGGTGTAGAGGCGGATCTGGGGGAAGAAGCAGAGTGCCAGGGGCAGAAGGGAAGCCCACTGGGCTTGTTTAAAGTGGCCTCCATGCCAGGGACGGGATGAGAGGGAAATTCCTATAGATGTGAATTTTTTTTTCCTTCATTACAGTGGAAAGCTTCTGTAAGATTTTAAAATAAGGTGATGAAGCAATCCAATCCAATTAAACTTAAAATGTTTTTATTTATAATCTAAAATTTTATTTTTTATTGACATAGTTGACATGATTATTATCAGAGTTCCAGATAGTCAAGAATTTAAGCTTTTAAAAGACCACTGTGGTATATGGAAAACAACTGTAAGAGCAGAAGGCCAGTTATGAGGCTATGTCTACTGCTCTAGTCTCCATGAGCGGTGACAGTGGCCTGGCCTGTGATGACAGCCGTGGGGCTGTGAGCGGTGACCACCTTTGGGATCTATTTCAGAAGCAGATCCAACAAGAACTCCTAAAATTAGCATGCAGGATGTGAAGGAAAGAAGATTGCAAAGGGGCCTTCAACTATAGGTGTGATCTTTCATTTCTTAAAAAGATATATCCAAAGAGAATTGGGGGAAATGGGTAATATATTTAATAAGTCTGAGTCGCCTGTGCTCGTAGTGTTCTCTGCAGTCCTCTATGACATATTTGACTTTTATTCCTTTTTAATCACAGTATTAAAGAGCTAGCTGGACCTCCACGTTCCTGGCTAAGGCCCGCAGACCGGCAGCTTTCTTGCCGGCTGACTGGGCCGGGGTCACTGCCCGCAGGCTTGTGGCCGTTCAGCTGGTCCTCTCGAGCTCCGCATGGCTTTGTGAACCTGTCCGTTCAGGTTGTCTTGACAAGAGACAGGCACAGTTTGTGAAGCTGGAGCTTTTAATAATGGGACTGTCTCAAATGAAAAGAATACCAAACCATGAACCCAAATTTAGTGTGAAAGTGACTATTTATAATGATGAAAAAAGGTACAACAAATACCACATTTGGAAAAGCTGACACATTCCACGAGTATCACAAAAATCCAAAAAAAGTGACAATTTTTATTAATTCACTGTATACTTTTTCTTCTACTTTTTTTGGCTACAGACGTAAGCCTCGTTATGTAACAACTATGTAATATCATTTCTGTGCAGAGACTAGGAAACTAATTCTTTAGTTTGATTGAATGTTTTAAAAAATATTAATAGTTTAGAAATATTTCCTTCCACTTCACAATTCATTGGTAATGTCATGTAAATTAAGAGCACTGCCCCATTTGGGGAAACCCTCTATTACATTTCTTCCATTCTAAGTTAAGAAATTCAAGACATTTCAAGGTGCATTGTGTAATGACTTAAAAATTTTTTTAAAAATTGATGACATTCATTGACCAGCTTATCGTCAGTGTCCACCATGGTGCCATATTATGAGTTTCATGTTATTTTCACAGTGTCAATATTTTATATAAAACACCCAGAAATTTAAAATTTTTCCAGTGTGTTCAAATGATTCTCACTTCTTCCTTAATTGGATTATCAGATTATCCAAAACCATTATTATTTCTATATAAAATATTTTTCTCTCTTCTAATCAAGTATCGCCTTGGTATAACCTGAAAATTGCTTATTTCAAGTTGCTTTTTTAATCTCCGTATCACTTCTTCTAATTCCAACTGTCATTTTTATCACTTATGTTTCATATTCCTTTAAGTGTTAACCTCAATTTTCTTTCAGTTTCTAAATAAATACCCATACTACATATTGTGTCTTATTCTCTGATATACATCAGAGTTTTGACACTAGAGCCACTTGTTGTTTTAGGTCGTTCTGCTGAGAAAGTGATCTGACCCATTTGGATGCCTAAACCATGTGACTTCACACACAACACACATGATGTGTGTATATGTTTATGTCCTCTTACACAGGAATTCTGACTTGTTCTATTTAGTGCAGTTGCCACAAAAAATGTTTGTAGTGCATGTGTAGTTGTACACGGGGCATTATCAAATATGTTTCTGACAAGAGAAAATTTCCATTTGACCAGACATTGATGGGAATCAAATCCTTTGCTTGCTATTTATAAGTCTGATGTTTGGAAGTGTTTTCCATAGACTAGCTTGTTTATTCACCATTATTTATTTATTCCCTGTTCTAAGTACCAAAGGACCCATTCATACTACTTGTAACTTTTGTCCCTGTTATCTTTGGCACACATACAGGTTAAGTTGGTACAGTGGGAAGCCCCTTCTACACTGGGATGGCTAACAACACTTTAACAAAAATAGAAGGGACTATAAAACTCATAAACATATGCCAGTAAATCCAAATTAAATGTATCTTCAACTCAACTTTCCCAGAGGTATCCCCAGTATGCCCATAGCTGGCGATGTCTGAAATGAGAGAGACCTTGGTGGAGAGGAATTTGAATTGGAAAGCGATACCAGTCTTAAATAGTTATGGTTAAAATATTTTACTTCTGCAAAGCTTAAAATACATATATGGCCATATGAACACATTGTAGGACCCCTTCCAGATCCTCTCAGAAGAGACCCATACAGATGAGGGACTATGAAGTTGAAACTTTATTACCTTCCCACTAATCTGCCTCTGCTCTAGAGATTAAAACTCCGGTCTCTTCCTGCACGGAAAGGGTGGGAATGTGGAGGAAGCGAGCATTGATCTGCCGCTCTGTGCCGAAGGGCTGGTTTGGGGGGTGACGGTCTTCTTAGGTAGCCTTTAACTTGCTCCCATGTGCTGCATCTGGGGCGTCCCCTCCGCCTCTGGTCCCTCTGCTGTGCCAGTGCGTCCTCATCACCCAGCCTTCTCTCTGTGAGCACTGTAATCATGGCTCCCCTGCCTGCCCAGCCGGTTAGCACAGCTCCATTTGCCCCCCGACTGCCCTGAACCCCCCATGCACCCGGAGTGCCTCAGCAGGCGAGAGGCGGCTCTAAGGGGACTTAGGACTCTGGGTGACCAAGCAGAATTGTTATAGCTTAGTCCTCGGAATTAGCAATTTTGCTCTATTTTAAACAGACATAATGGATTAGATTAGTGTATGTGAACTAGAGGAAAAGGGTAGAGGTATGTACATAGCCTCCCAAATACTAAACCCATTCCATTTCCACTGCAAAGTAAATTCAAAGCAAAATACTCATATTCATTGATGCTATGTCTTCTTTCTTTCCTTACGGGTTCAGGCTTTTCTTACTGATTTTTATCATTTTAGAGAGGTGCTGAAAGGAAAGGAAATTGCCTTTACCTGGGCCCTAAAAATCTTTGTTGCAATCATCTCTCCCGTGAGTCCAAACATTTTTCTGAGTTTCTAAAGCTTTGTTTTCTTCTCTGTTCTTGTCACAGAAGAATTTGTCCTCAAAACTGCTTTAAAGTCAGTCTTACCCAGTAAAAATTTCTGCTTGAAAATCTAAGAAGTCCTCATGGGATATGGGTTGGTTCCAAATTAAAGAGGCTTCCACTCAGTAATCAGATACATCCTCCCACAGTCAGGTCTGTTATTCTATGGTGGTTTGTCCTCCCACTACGTCTGCTTTTCTAGAAATTTCCTACAGCACACAGGGACTGATCTCGACCTTAAGATGGAAACTGAGAGCCCCTTAAGTCACAGGATTGGAAGCCTGAGCCTTGTGGAAAACCAGGGAATGAATGAATGTCTACTTAGCAATTAGTCAGTAGCTACATTTTTAGCATTTGGTAGGCACAACAATGAGAAGAAAGGGGAAAGTCATTTAGAAGCTCAGTACCCTGGAGGATTTCTGGAAGATTCTTAGACTTGTCACTGAAAACTGAAATAAACACTATTTATTCTTTGCATTGACTGTATCATGTTGGTGCACTGTTTGTATTTTTTGGCCACTATGAAAAGTGTTAACCTCCAAACATGTTCTTAAAAACCTGTTGAGGGCCCACCCAATTATTTACTTGTTTGGAATTTGTTTTCAAGGTCTTTCTCAGCTACAGGGTAAACCAAATAGCACAAAGTTTTACCTCATCAGCCCATGTATCATCTCTTTGCATCAAGTGCATATGTAAAATATACAGTATTTAGCTGATGTGTGCATTTGGTTTTCCAGGAGCTGAAACAACTAATAAAAGAATTCCAGTGTTATAAATTCCTCCTGTTCAGAAATAGTGGTATAAAATTTGCTTCAGTGAAAAAGTTGGACATGGCTTTACTATCACTGATGAGCTATAACAAAACCATTTTCTACAGAATTGTTACTTGAAAAAAAAGTGATAAAAATATTGCCCATAATTATAAAACTGCCTTGACTGATTCATTCAAGAATTGTTTTAAAAATCCCATGGTGTGCCAGACATTGGGTTATATTCTCCATGAGATATATGTCTGTCTGTTTTGTCCATCATTGTATTTCCAGTGCTGTGAACCAGACCAAACCCAGAGAAGGCCTTTGAAAATTGTTGTTGAATAGGTAATAGCTAATTACGGGGCATCAATAAATATAGGAATCTATAAGAGAACTCAGATAAAGGTATAGCTAGTGTATTCGTTATTATTGCTGCTATAACAAATTACCACAAATTTAGTGACTTAAAACAATGCAAATTTATGATTTTACAGTTCTGGAGCTCCGAAGTCCTAAAAGCAAGGTGTTGGCAGGGATCCCTTCTGGAGATTCTAGGGGAAAATATGTTTCCCTGCCTTTTTCAACTTCTAAAGGCCACCTGCATCCCTTGCGTGGGGCCCCTTCCTTCATCTTCAAAGCCAGCAGGGTACCGTTTTCAAGCTCCTTCCCTCTCGCTGTCCCCACCCTACCCTCCTCTATTGTCATCTCTCTTGTCACTGTGACACTCTTGCTTCTCTTTTATAATGACCTCTTGTGTTTACATTGAACATATCAGATAATTCAGGATACTCTTCCTATCTCAAAATTTTTAACTTAATCACATCTGCAAGGACCCTTTCACCATCTAAGGTAGCATGTTTCAAAGGTCCCAGGATTACGATGCAGACATTTGGGGGGCCATTTATTCTTTCTTCCACACCCAGGGTATAATAGGCCCCAGAGGTAGGAAGCTTCATTTCAATCTGGGGAGATAGGAAAAGGCTTACAGAGAAGGTTATTGTTGGCCCAAGACTAAGAACGTGAGCAGCTAAGAAAGATTTTTATAGGCACAGGAAACAGCATGAGCACAGCTAAGATGACAGGAAACATCGGGTCTTGCCTGATGACCTCAAGAGGTTTGGTAGGATTGGAGCGTGGAACTGAACAAAAAAAAACACAAAAAACCTGAAAAAGTCTGTTATGACCATTTCATGAAGAGCTCTGTAGGACTTGTTAAGGGGTTTGAACTTCAACCTACAGGCAGGTTTATCCAAGGAAGGATTTTAAACAGCCTAAAATGTTTCAATGATTGCTCATTATACCTGGGATAAAGTTTAATATCCCTAACATGATGCCATTCAGTCTCCTTTGGGAGTCTGTTACAGACTATGAACCTCTTCTCATAACAATATTTTTAAATATATAAAGAATATGGGGTTAAAAAGAAAATCAATTTTGTTGAAATAGAAAGTTCTACCTATCAGCCCACTGGGAGTCTATGGATCTAGATTATAAACCAATCAAGGGTGTGGCTTCTATTTTTTTCTCTTTCTTTTCCCCCGTATTGAGCTCAAAACTCCGAAACAATAGCCTTTTCTCTGCTCCATCAAAATATGATGTTCCTCCTGCCTTGAGTCCTTGCCCGATGCTATGATTCTCCTTCTGTTTTTGGTGTTTTCCTTCTTCCCAGACACTGTCCCACCCACACCTGGATAACTCCCACTTGCTTTGAATGTCAACTTACTGGAAAGACTCGCAAGGACCTTCAGATGAGGGCAAGTCTTCCATTAGCATACCATGCCATTGTGTAATTTTCTTTACAATTTATACTTATTTATGTGATTACTTACTAATGCCTATCTCATTGCCAGGCAATACTTCCCATGAGTGTAGGGGCTATTAGCTATATTTCCAATGCCAGCTCAGTGCCTGGCACATAGTAGACATGGCTTTTGTACTTAAAAAAATTTTTTTAAACAGTTTTGACTTACAGAATAATTAAAGATAGAATGGAGAGTTACCACATACCCAACAGCCAGTTTCTCCTATTTTAATATCTTACATTGTTTCCTCGTCATAATAAATGAATAAGTGCTGATACATTATTATTAACTAAAGCCTACCCTTTCTTCAGATTTTTATTTTTATCTGATGTTATTTTTCTGTGCCGCGATCCCAGCCAGGATATCACATCCATTTGATGACCATGTCTCCTTAGGGGCCTCCTGGCTGTGCCTGTCTCGGATTTTCCTTGTGTTTGATAACCTTCAGAGCCTTGAGGAGTACTCGCCAGGTATTTTGTAGAATATCTCTAATTGAGATTTGTCTGATGTTTTCCTCATGATTGAACTGGGGTTATGGGTTTGGGAGAGGAAGACCACAAAAGTATCCTTTTTATCTTCTCTTATAAAGGGTGTATACTATCAACATGACTCATCAGGCCCAAGGTTAACCTTGGTCAGCTGGCTAAGGTTGTGTTTGTGAGGTTTCTTCATTGTAAAGTTATTCTTTTTTCACCAAATTATGTTTTTTGGGAGGAAGTCACTATACAAATAAGGAGTAGGGTTTTATGACCTACCCCCTGTGTGTCTACATAAATTATATGTATATTTTCCACATGAGCCATTTGTCTATTCTTCCCAATTTATTTTTTTATTCAATAGCTTATTTATACCAACATTAATTCACTTTAAAAATTTTGTACTTTGTGTAATAATCTAGTACTACTCTTTACCTTTTTGCTCAAGTTGTTCCAGCTTTGGCCCCTGAGACCTCTCTTAGTTGGCTCCCCTGTCCCTTTGATATACCCCGTCATTGTGTGGGTGCATGCATGTGTTTTCCCCTCCATCTCCCTACTTCCTGGCATGGGAAGACACTGGAAGTTCATCCAGTATATTTTCTGCCCCGGTCCCATAATCGACTGCTTTCCAAAAAGACATGGTTGCTTTTATTGGAGATTAGAAACCAAGATCTGGGCACTAGGTCGGTTCATTGCTACCAGGGGTTATTGCTTCTAGGACTTCTCAGCTGACAGAGCAAGGAAATAGTGGTCCATGTATAATTACACTTCCATAAATATTTCTATATGTGACCATCTGTATCAATATGGAGCTAAACATGAATTCATACTCATGTGTCCAACTCTAATTCATTACCGCAGAATCATTCTAGCCTCCTCCTTGCTTATCTGTAACTTCTCACTGCAGCAGTGAGAAACCTGGCTCCCTCCACCTGCCAGCCATTTACTTATTCAATTCCATTATTCATATATAGTGGTGTCAGAATTGTTAACCCATACACCCATGGGAAACAACATCATTAACCAGATTACAGTGTTTATGTGTAGTTTCTTTTGCCTTTAATCCTACAGATTCCAGTCATTTCCAAAATTACCCCTTAGCACCTTTTTCCTTGACCTGCTTTAGTGAGGTCATTTCATATACTTGTAATACAGTTAGATGCTTTTGCCACAATCTGCATTTCATCCTGGAACCTCCCTGAAGGTTATTAAATATTTTTCATTAATAAATTATTTTAATATTTGCATATATTAATATTCACTCACTGCAAAGTTCTATGGGTTTTGACAAATGCATAGTGTTATGTGTCCATTGTCACATTATCATACACAATTGATTCACCATCCTAAAATATCTTTTGTGTTTCACCTACTCAACTCTTCCTTCTTCCCTACCCCTGAACCTCTGACAAACACTATTTGTTTACCATCTCTACAGTTTTTCCTTTTCCATAATGGCATATAAATGAAATTATATAAAATGTAATCTTTTCACAGTTGCTTTTTCACTTAGCAAAATACATTTAAGACACATACGTGTCTTTTGCAAGGTTTGAAAGCTCATTCTTTTTTATGTCTGGATAGAATTCCATTGTATGGATATACCACCACTTGTTTATCCATTCACCTGTTGAGGGACATCTTAATTGCTTCCAGTTTTTGGTAATTGTGAATAAAGGGGCCATAAGCATTCTTGTACTGGCTTTTATGTTGACATAAGTTTTCAAATCAGCTGGGTAAATACCTAAGACCATAACTGCTTGATCATATGGTAAGACTATGTTTTGCTTTGTAACAAACTGCTAAACTGTCTTCCAAAGTGTCTGCACTTCAATGCATTCTTTAATGAATTATGAGGAGGTCATATGGCGGCAGTGTGCAGATCTCAAGAGGATTAAAAGCTGGAAGTTACATTTAGTTAAAAGACTATTGCAGTGGCTCTGGCCAGAGATAATGAAAGTCTAGAGAAAAAGAGCAGTTGGGAGGATAGAGGACAGTTTCATGGTTCTGAAGAATTAAGAATATAGAGTGCTTATACAGGATATAAGGACCTCACCACTAATTAGATATGGGATTGTGATAATATATATGTGTCTCCCAGGTGTTTAGTGCAGGCAATTTAGGAAATGGGATAGAGAATAGGGGCGTTGGGAGATTGAGGGTTTGGGGAACATTTTGATCCCATGAGCTTAAAGTGCCTATCAGACTTGCCAAGAGAAATGTCTAGGAATCAGTTGTACCTGGGAGTGTGTCCTGAGCTCAGAAATAAAACCTGTTTATCAGGATAGAAAGAAATAAAATTACTCACAGTTGTAAAGAGGGATCTGTAGTAAATTCTGACTTAGAAAACTGTCAATTTTAGTTTACGAACCATCATTTCCATTAAATTTAAATCTTTGCTGTGCAATATATTTGTTAAGTGACAGTGGCTTTAAAATGAAGATGGATATCTGCATCTCCATCCTTGAATGCCTGGCTGCTAAATTATTCTACCTGCCAGCCTGTATAATTCAACTTCCATTTACCAACTATATTCTGAATATTCCTTTAGATTACCAATATTTTGTACTTTAGAACCAAGAAAGAGCTTGAAGATCATGCAGTTCAACCTCTTATTCTTGAATATAAACTTAATTGTGTATGTAGTTAAGCCTAATCAATTTAATTACCATCATCTTATTGTGCTTCACTGCTTCTTATTAAATCAAGTACCTAGGTTCTCTTAAAGAAAGAGCAATGTTTATATTGTGATTCACAGGAATAAGTTGTTCCAAACCCTGGAATGAAGGTAATGCTGCATTTCTCTATTTTTCTAAACCTATTAAATCTAATTCCAATTCTTTGCCCATCAAAACTGGCAGGAAGATCATTTTTAGTATCAGTGGCTCTGAGGGGACTCAGGACTGAGTCTCAGGTTTTGGATGTTGCTGTCATTGTGCTTTGTGGAGGCCCCTGAGTGCTGGAAAAAGATGATAGCTCTGTAGTGGCTCTAGTCCTTTGTGGCAAGTCAGTTACTGGAGACCATTAATCAAAGCAGAGCAGTTAGTGCAGAGGGCTTACAGGCCCAGCTCAGATGGGTGTCTTCCAGAAGGTTCTTTCCTACATCTCTCCTTTTCCTAGTCCATTCCTGGGGGATGCAACTCCATCGGGCTTAAACCACTCCCTTATTTACCCTCAAAGCATAAACCTTCATTCCCTTTGTCCTTACAGACAACTCACCTTACTTATCTAGATCAGTATAGACCAGAAATTCTAATTTCTATTGACCAGAACTTGAAAGCAAATGGTAAAACTGCCAGGTGTAAGGCTGACAAGGTGTCTGCAGGGTGTACACTACCCAAAAATATCCAATCTTTTGGTTCAACAAGAGAAACCAAGAATATATACATGCTTTTAGAGGATTTCTTCCAGATTTCAAAAGTTAGTGATTACTTAAAAATATTTATAATGCCTTCCAGATCAAACCAAAATGCCTGTAATGAATGCACCACCATTTTGAAGGATTTTACCTAGATCCTTAAAGGCACATGTATATTTAGGAAAGACAAATTCTTTTTGGAAAATTCTACTTTCCAATCCTAGAATAAAAAATAAAGGTAGTAACTTCTAATGGAGTTAAGGGAAATTCATTGCTCTGGAACAAAGTTTGAGCAGTGAATAAGAGGATGCAGAAAATGTTTTATTTTTTTTCTAATGAGTCTTTAGCAGAAGAATTCATTTGAAAGTTAAATTTTCAACCTTGTTACATATACTTTACAATGCTTCATATACATGACCTAGTTTGGACAATGAATGATAAATACCTGTGTTAGAATATAAGGCTTTGAATTAGGGCTGAATTCTTGGTTTCTCTTCTATTGACTTTTCCCAGTGCTTTGCCCAGTGAATTTAATAAGTATACCAATTATTGATGTATTAGTAGAGAGGAGGAAGTGGATGATCCAGCTACTATTTCCTGGTAATACGGAAAGATGATTTAATAATGCATTTCTATTTATAACCATACAACTCTTTGATAATAGTGTGTGAGTGTGTGTGTGTGTGTGTGTGTGTGTGTGTGTGTGTGTGTGTGCGCGCGTGTGTGTGATGAAATGAAATAATAGGAAAAAATCTGGTCATGACTATTTGTCTTGGTCCATTTGGGCTGCTATAACAAATTACTATAGATTTATAAAGTCTGTGGGTGACTTATAAACAATGAAACTTTATTTCTCACAGTCTGGAGGTTGGGAAGTCCAAGGTCAAGGTGCTGGCAGATTCAGGGTCTGGTTAGAGCCTTCCTGCTTCATAGATGACTACCTTCTCTTTGTACCCTTACCTGGTAGAAGAGAGGCGAGGGAACTCTCGGGCCCTCTTTTATAAGAACACTAATCTCATGGATGAGGGCTCCACCCTTATAAACTAATCAGCTCCCAAAGGTTCCACCTCCTGATACTGTCACACTGGAGGTTAGGATTTCAACATATGAACTGGGGTGGGAGGGAACACAAACATTCAGCCTATAGCACTACTGAGACATTTTATGAAAATCATTCGGAGGCAGAGGCATACATCTAATCACAGGACTCATAGCAGAGAGGACACTGCAAAATGAAGTGCCTTTCTCAAGGAAGTAAGGCGTAATGAAGCCCGTCCTTCCGGTTTCGGTTTGGGAAGGCATGGATTCTCACTTACTGAAATGAATCAATGTTTCTGTGTCTTGAATATTCAGGAAATAAAAACTCATCCAATTTTACCATGATTATAAAAAGACTCACAGCAAAACACTAGGCACTTTTGTCTCCTTGAAATACAAAGAGCTCCATGCTTAGCCTTTGAAGACAGGCAATCCCAGGAGGACCACCGTATTTCACACTCACAGGCCCCTTTAACTCAATGGTATGCAGCATATCCATTTCCTCATCATCTAATCAACTCTTTTAGCATTTTACCTTACTTTACCTCTGTGATATTTTCCCTCCCATACTCATCACCTCGTTCTAATCATGAGAAAAATAACAGACAAACTCAAACTGAAGGACATTCTACAAAATACAAAACCAGTACTCTTAAAAATAGTCCAGGTCATGAAAAACAAGTGAAAATGGAGAAACTACCACAGACAAGAGGAGATTAAGAAGAGAATGGCAACTAAACACAATGTGGTATCCTAGGTAGAATCCTGCAACAGAGAAGGGGTATTAGCTGAAAAACTGTGAACTCCAAATAAAATCTATAGCTTAGGTGATAGCAAGATACACTATTTTGACAAATGTGCTGTGATTATGAGAGATGTTAATAGTAGAGGAAAAGAGTTTATAGGAACTCTCTGTAATGTCTCTGTAAATTGTAATTACATAATTATTGCAAAATAAAAAGGTTATTTAAAGCAAAAAAATTAATTTAAGTTAGCTTCCTGGATACCCTCATAAGTTGTCTTAGTCAAGCAACTTGCTAATAGGCTTTGGACATCAACACAAAGCTCCAGATGAACACTTTTATTTTCCATTACCTTGTGGTCCCTAGAAGGTCAGTCCTGGTTCAATATTACCAGTCAGGAAGGAATCTTTTGCTTGCAAGTAACAGATAGCTCAACTTGAAACAATTTAAAAAAATGTGAATTTCTTGATTCACATAACTGAAAGTCCAGGGTTATACTGGCTCCAGAGAAAGAGGAATGATGCCACTAGTTTTTCCTATTCACTTTTTCCTGCCTTCTGCTCTGTGACTTCATCCTGATGCCCTTTATCATTACCCTCTGCAGCTCCAGGCACACATCCTCTGGGTTCAAGTTCACAGGGAAAGACAACATGCCTCTCTTTCCCATAATCACAGGAAATCTAATTTCTCCTCATGGTTCTGATTGGATCATGGGCCCAACCATATATCACTGTGACTAGAGAATGCGATGCTTTGATTGTCAGGCTTGAGCTACATGTCTACCCCTGAGTTGAAGGTGGAGTTAACTCCACCGGAAGCTCAGGAGCTGACAGTCATTTCTCAAAGGGAAAGGCAAGCATTGTTTCAAGGAGCTGAGGAAATGGATGTAGGATACCAAAAAGAACAGGTATCTACTCTCCTCACAATGCATTCCCCCTAAACTAGGCCCCTCCTCCAGGCTTCTGCCCCTAGCTCAGAAACAGTGCTTTTTTATAGAAAGAGAGACAGTCCTGATTCTTCTATGCCCTTCTCATTCCACCTATAACTCCCTTAATCACAGTATCAGGACATAGCATGGGTTTACCTATTCTAGGAGGGTCAATGTTGTTGTAACACAGTTAAACCTTCCTTGACTCCAGCCATCTTTTTTCCCTTCCCTTGTCTGCTCTTTGATTCATTTGTAGTATTTGGAGTTGCTACAAAGAGTAATAGCCATCCTTGTGTAGATGTGGTTTTATAGCCCACGACAAACCAACATGTTCTCTGCAACGAGCATGGACACTGCTATTTTTCCCTTAGTGGCTCCTGCCCTTCCCTAGAAAAACTTGAACTTTTTCTCAATCTCATATCTGTCTGAGACTTGATCAAGGAAAAAAGTTGGTTTCCCATTATTATGTGTCATGAAGGCTTTGGTGTTTGAGAGTTTTCAGCTGAAAATGTTTCTTCTGCCCAAAGTGTTTTACTTTGGCTTGCTTCAGCTCACTTGGGCCACTTTAGCAAAGCATGATATACCAAGAATGAGCTGTTTGGTAAAGCCAGACCAAATGGACATTTCTGTCATCTGATCGGTCTTTGAGCACTCACTGTTTCTTCCTACCACTAATCAAATTGCAATCAACCAAAGATAAAAAAAAAAAAAAACTTTGTAGGCAGAAAAAGCAAAAAGAAACATTACATATAAAAGAACCAAAAATTATAGCACTGTTTATCAGAAACTTTGCAAGTCAGAAGTCAATAAACCAAGTGCTTAAAAAAAAATGCTGACCCAGTATTTTACACCCACTTAAAATACCTTTCAACAATGAGAATGAGCTAAAGGTTTGGTTTTTTCTTTTTTTGTTCCAAATAAACAAAGGGTTAGGGAATTTACTGCCAGTGTATCTGAACAGTAAGAAATATTACAGGAAGTTCTACACAAGGAAGGAAAATGATACCAGATGGAAATTTGGATCTACACTAAAAAATGAAGAGAATTATAAATGGTAAAAAATAAAGGTATATGTAAGACATATTTTTCTTAATTTTAATATTTAAAAAAATAATTGATTAATCAAGGGTTGTGATGACCAGACAATATTTTAGGCTTTGCAGACCATATAAGTTCTCTGTTGTGTATTTTCCCTTATTATTGTTTACATAACTCATCACAAATATGAAAATTGTTAGCTCACAGGTGGCATTAAAATGGGTCATGGAAGAATATGGTCTGTGAATCATACTTTGCTACCACCTGATATAAAGGAAAATAAATAGTAACTAAGTGTGTTACATGTAGACAGGAAATAGATGAAAGTGAGAAAAGGATATATGATGTGTCAAGGTTATTACACTATCAGAGAAACTATACAATGTTCGAAGGTAGCCTTTATAAGTTAAAGATGTATACTGTAAACCCTAATACAACACTAGAAAAATTAAAAAGTAGATATAAAATGGACTTATGAAAAACAATTAAATAATAAAAAGACAAGAGGAAAAAAGGAACAAAGAATAGATAAGGAAAATAAAAAATGGTAGATTTAAATCCAACCATATCACTAATTACATTAAATATAAATTGTCTGGATCCTTCTGTTAAGAGGCAGAGTTTGTTAGACTGAATTAAAATGCAACATCTTGGAAGTTACCAAAGTATCCATCAGTAGATGAATGGATAAAGAAGATCTGGTATCGAAACACAATGGAATGCTATTTAGCCATAAAAAAGAAAGAAATCTTGCCATTTGTGATAATATAAATGACCCTAGACAGTATTATGCTAAGTAAAATAAGTCAGGGAGATATGAATACTATATGGTTTCAAGTACATGCAGAATCTGAAAAATAAAACAAATAGACAAGTAAAAAAAGACTTGTAAACAAGGACAAACAGATGGTTCATTACCATGGAAATGGGGGCACAGGTGAATAGGTGAAGGAGATAAAGAGGTGCAAGCTTCAAAATTACAATTTAGTCACAAGGACAGAAGTATAGCATAGGGGATATAACTCATAATATTGTAATATCTTTGGTGATGGATGGTAACTACACTTAATGATGAAACACTAAGTTGTTCATCGGAAACCAGTATAATATTGTATATAAACTATAATTTGAGTTTTGTAAAGGAAAAAATGAATAAAACTAAAAATGACATCTAACTACACGCTATAAAAGAAACCTATTTTAAATATAAAGACAGAGATAGGTTAAAAGTCTAATGATGAAAAAATAATATACTATGCAAATCCAATTTTTGAGAAAACTCAAGTGGCTAAACTAAAACCAAGAAAGTTGATTTTAGAATGAGTAATACTATCAAGGGAAAGAGCGACATTACATTATGATAAAGGGGTCGATTATCAAGAAGCTGTTAACAAATGTTTATGTATCTACCAATGAAGGGTCAAAATATATGAAAAGCTCATAGAATTGACAGGAGAAATAAACAAATAAATCCACAAATATAACTGGAATTGTTAACGCTCCTCTCTCAGTAATCAACAGAACAAAGGGAGAAAATTTGGTAAGGATATAAAAGAAAACTGTGTTAATCAGCTCAACATAATTGCCATTTATAGAACCCTCCACCTAATATCAGCAGAATACACACTCAGTTCACGTGTACAGGGAACATTCACCAAGACATACCATAATCTGGGCCATAAAACAAATCTCAAAAAAATTCAAAGAATTAACATCATACCAAGCATGTTCTCTGGCCACAACAGAATTTAACTAGAAATCAACAACAGAAGATTATGTGGAAGTCCCCAAATATTTGAAAATTAAAATACACACTTCTACCCTAAGTTGTGGGGCAAAGAAGAATACACAAAACGAATAGGAACATATTTTGAATTGAATAGAAATGAAAGCAAAACATACAAAAATTTGTGGGAGGCTGATATAACAAATATTTTCTTAGCTGATATTATGAGTCAAGCACCTTTTTAGATCCTGGCAAGATACTAGTCTTGGAAACAGTGATTTAAGGAGGAGGAGGAAATAGTTTGGTCCAAAGCTGCTGGTAGTGTCAGGTAAAGAAAGGACTGAAATCGGCCAGTGGATTTAGTAGCATGCAGGTCATTGGTAACCTGACCAGGAGCAGTTTGTGCGGAGCAGTGGGGCAAACACCTGGCTACAGCCAATTTAAGAAGTGGATTGAGAGGAATTGGCTGAGCTAAGTGCTATTTGAAGGCGTTTTTCTGCAAAAAGGAATAAGAAATGGGATGGGAGCCAGTAAGGGAAATGGAGTTAGAAGAAGGCTTTTTTCTTATTTTGTCTTTTCAAAGGGAAGGACTAACACCATGTTTGCATTCTAAGGGACATGATCTAGTCGACAGCTAATAAGGGATTACGTAGGAGACAGAGGGAAGAAATGCTGGATCATTGTCCTCTACAGCAGAGAGGGGAAGGGATACGGTACAAAAGCACATATTAAGGAAAATATTAGTACAGAACTCACAGGCATGCTGTGAGGCGTGAAAGACATGCTGCATGAAGAGCAGTTGTTTGCATGTTTGCAGCGTGTAAAAGTACATGACAGATGTCAGCCATTACTCCTACTATTCCCGCCACCACGGCTATTATTATTATATTAACTTTTCTAGGCATCACTTTTCTCATCTATAAAAAGAAGCTGGCATACATTTCCAAAGTGCTGTCCAGGTCTAACAAGCTGAGATGAGATTACTCAGGAAGCTGCACAGGATGTCTAATGAGGACCGGATCTCCAAGCTGAAATCATATGAGGTCACCTGGTAATACTTAAAATAAGACCTATACACAACTTAAATATATACAGCCATACGTGCTAACTTACTGGAGTGCACCAGGAGGAATTATAATGCCACTGGGCCTACTGCTACAGTAGGAAAACAGTTAAGAAAAATTCTCATAACACCTCAGTCTCTAAGACTCTCTAACAGCAATTGAGTCGTGCAATTCCAATTGCAGACTGGGTTGCTATGTAAACTGTGCTCCGTAAGGCATTTAAAGACTTAGCACAAGTGGCTTGAGGTTTAATCTTTTAATTCCATTGCTCCATAAGTTCCTTGTAGGTTCAGTGAACAAGGAATTTAGACATAATATTAGAAACCCATTTTCAGGAAAGGGCTTAGGCATGGAAAAAATGTGCTGCTTCTTAGAGCACAAAAGACACTCCAGACTAATCTCTAGATTTACTCAGTCAAGGGTAATTCTTGGGTAGGGATCCTGCTGAAAATACTCCTGCTTACACAGTAAATTGTCCGATGTATACTCCTTCATATGTACCCTCCTCTCCCAGCCCCTCCAGAGGCCTTCATTAAAGGGCTTGTATAGATGCAGTATGTTCTCAAACATGCCAATGGGGGTCATTTACTCCCTGATAAAAACCCAATTCACTATGAAACATTATGTGCCACTTACAGACTTGGGGACATTTGCACTTTAGAACAGTAGAAATAGTCAGTCACATGACCACATTAACAAACACAGTGTGGATGCTCAAACCACTTGTCACCTATCCAAGCAGAATGAAGGCCAAATAGATGGAGAAAAAGAGTGTCAGAAAAAAAAACAGGTCATAATTCATCCAGCTCAAATAACCAGAGCCAGTTCACATACATCAGATTTAATTTTATTTTTCACAAGTCACTTGAGGGCAAGACACATTTTATAGCTGAGCTTTCAGGAAGTGCTGAATTTGGCCTCCTTACTCTTAACCCTCCTCCCTTCAGGAGCTTGAGGAGTTACTAAATAGTCGGGACATTCCTTGATGCTTTCCTAAAATAACTTACCAGAATTTTCTTTAGTTTTTAAATTTTGGTTCCTTTAACTGTTTAGTAACTCTAGGCAATTGGACTGGGATTTATGAAGCTTAGGGAGCCATTAGTTGAGTTGTTGGGACAGGGGAGGTTGTAGTGAGCTATGGCTGACACATGGTGTCCCAAATTTCTTGTTTGGACAAAGAAGGTATTCTGCACTTCTATTTTCCTATCTGGGAAATCCAGACAATGATAATCTCTTCAAAGGAATGTTGCAAGGATAAGTAAAGTGCTCTAAAATCTCTTGGCATTTCTGGAAAATAAATTCATCCACTATTATTATATATCATCATAGCTATTACTGTTTATTTTGATAATGGCACTGTCAAGGATTCTTCCTTCTTACCCTCTAGTTCTAGGTCTTACAGGGTTTAAAAAAAAAAAAAGAAAGGAAGAAAAGAAAAACTCATCCAAGGTTTCAGTCAGAGACAAAAGCACAAAAAAAGCACTGTTGTTAGAGCAAAGCAATTTTACTATGAGTGTCATCAAGATACAAAGGGCAGAGACAAATCGTGTCATGTTTTATCACTTCAAGATAATTAAGCCAATTTTCACTGATGCTTATAAAAGTCTGACACTGAGACAAGAAAACTCTTTAAAGTTTTCTGTTAGAACCTTTATAGTATGTTTCCTGCTATGACAAGAGCTTGGAGTTTTCATCTCCTTTTCCCACATTGATGCTCAGGCCTGCCTTATCTTGGTGACAAAGCAGATTGTTAGATTTAGCAAATATCAATACAGGATGCCCAGTTAAATTAGAATATCAGGCCAGTAACAAATAATTTTTAGTGTAAGTACATCCCATGCAATAGGTGGGACATACTTAAGCTAAAAAAATCATTCTTATGGATACGAAATTCAAATTTAACTGGCCAGCTTGTATTTTATCTGTCAACCCTAAGCAGTCAGGAATTTTCTGGAGGACTTGTGGGAGAGAGGGTTTAGCTGGGTTGCCAGCATTAAGGAGAGACTAGGGCTGGGTGTCCCCCTGACAAACATGAGTCACAACACCGAAGGGCTATCATTACCCTGGTGAGCCCTGACTTGATACCGATACCCAGGTCAGCATGGCTGGTAGGGGTGGGGCAACAGAGGCCAGGAAGAAAGAGCAGAAAAGACAGAGCTTCTGTGCCTTCTCTGTGCGCATGCTCAGGTGGGTGACCTCACACAGCATTCCTGGGACCTGTGGGTCCAGGGAGCAATGGCCTAGGGACTCACCTGGTAATTCTGGCCTCCGTCAGCAGAGTGATTCCAGACCTCACCTTCCAGGCTGATTCTCATAGAAGAGGAAAGTTCAGCAGCTGCAGCTAGGTGGGGCTAGGGCGGGCCCCTGGGGATGATGGACAAGTGTTTCACATTTTAAACATCAGCAAGGGATTATTATTATTCTCATCACATGTTTGGTATTTCACCAGTATAGAATAAGATTAAAAGCAGTGGCGTTCGAGACAAACCGACCCAGGTTTGATTCCTGGTGCCACCTTCTAGCTGTGAGCCTGTGTAAATTGTGTGAACTCCCCTCATCTGTAAAATAGAGAGATAATACTACCAGTTCACAGGGATGCTAGGAGGATTAAATAAATAATTTCTAAAATTCTTACAACAGTATCTGCCATAGAGTAAGTTCTCAATGAATAGTACTTACATGTAGTTATACATTTTATAAGGGCAACATTCTTAATCTGAACTGCATATCACAGAAAGCTCTATTCTAGTTGTGGACTTAATGGTATTCATTGGCAATCTCTGATGAAAAATCCATAGCAAGTGTTAGATGGGCCCTGAATCATTATCATCCTATTAGGGCAAAGAAGCCATTAGAGTCCAGAGATTAAACTTTCTATTACTTAAATTATAACCTCATGATTACTACCAAGAAAAAGCTTCTCTGATTAACTGAATGGATATGCTCCAAATGAAGAACATTCTTCAGCTCAACATAGGGATTTACACTGATCAAAATGAGCTACTTCATTCTTCTGTACAGCAAAGGACATCATCAGTAGAACAAAAAGGCATCCTAAGTATGGGAGAATATATTCATAAATGATATACCTGATAAGTGGTTAATATCCAAAAAATATAAAGAGCTCACACTCCTCAACACCCAAAAAGCAAATAACACGATTAAAAAATGGGTGGAGGATCTAAACAGACAGTTCCCCAAAGAAGAAATTCAGATGGCCCACAGGCACATGAAAAGATGCTCCACATCGCCAATTATCAGGGAAATGCAAATTAAACCACAATGAGGTATCACCTCACACCAGTTAGGATGGCCAACATCCAAAAGACAAGCAACAACAAATGCTGGTGAGGATGTAGAGAAAGGGGAACCCTCCTACACTGTTGGTGGGAATATAAACTAGTTCAACCATTGTGGAAAGCAATATGGATGTTCCTCCAAAAACTAAAAATAGAAATACCATTTGACCCAGGAATTCCACTCCTAGAAATTTACCAAATAAAACAAGATCCCAGATTTAAAAAGACATATGCACCCCTATGTTTATTGCAGCACTATTTACAATAGCCAAGATATGGAAGCAACCTAAGAGTCCATGAATAGATAAAGAAGATGTGGTACATATACACAATGGAATATTATTCAGCCATAGAAGAAAACAAATCCTACCATTTGCAACAACATGGATGGAGCTAGAGGATATTATGCTCAGTGAAATAAGCAGGCAGAGAAAGACAAGTATCAAATGATTTCACTCATCTGTGGAGTAAAATAACAAAGCAAAACTGAAGGAACAAAACAGCAGCAGACTCAAGAGATTCCAAGAAGGGACTAGCAGTTACCAAAGGGAAAGGGGTTGGGGAGGGTGGGTGGGAGAAGGGGATTAAGGGACATTATGATTAGTACATACAATGTAGGGGGGTCACGGGGAAGGCAGTATAGCAGAGAGAAGACAAGTAATGACTCTATAGAATCTTATTATGCTAATGGACAGTGACTGCAATGGGTGTGTGGGGGGGACTTGATAATATGGGTGAATGTAGTAACCATAATGCTGCTCATGTGAAACCTTCAAAAGATTGTATATCAATGAGAGTTTAATAAAAAAAAATAATGCAGAAGCTAAAAAAAATTAGCTACTTCATTGATTCTTCAATAAATCATATCCAAACATGAATACTGCCTGCCCAAGATATTATTGTCACTCTTTTGACACTTCTGGGGTCCTGAGAGTCAGCACATGGAGATCATTGCCTCTTACCCTGGCTGTACAGAAGCATCATCTAGAAGGCTTTAAAAAAAAGATGAAAAACAAGAAAGGGCTTGCCTCCCAAACCAATTTAATGAGAATTTTGAGGTAAGGCCAGAACATCAGTATGTCTTAAAAGCTTTCTGGTTGTAATACGAAGCCCGTGTGAAAATAATGGGTAGAGGATAGAACACTAGCTTTTGAGTCACACCAAATTGAGTTCAAACACAGGTCTCTGTATCTATTAACTGTGTTGCCTTCTACAATATACTAATTTCTCATAGAATTAGTTCCCTTTATTAGGAAAAACAATGCAAAGTCTTAATCTCAAAAGATTGAGGAAATTACTACAAAAATGAAAATTATTACTCTGGAATTTGAATAAAAGAAGATGGTTTTGTTTAGACATCTCCAAATGACCAGAGCATTTATTTCTTTCGTTCAAAAAGACTAGCAGATAGCAGCATAATAGTTATATATTTTTTAAAGTACTTGTCTTTCTTGACTTACACTTTTTATTGTACACTTGGAATCTGGTTCTTGCTATAAAGAAATTTCTTAATTGTTTATATATTTTTTTGCTTTGTTTTGTTACCTTGGCACTTCCCGGGGCCATATCCTAAGCTCCCACTAGATATTTGGTAACAAAATTTTAGTAAAAGAAATTTAAATTTGTTTACCACACTGTTGTTATTATTTCCTTATATTTCCCACCTTTGATTTTACAGTAGAAGAAGGTCTCCTGGTGTGCCATGCTTACTGAAGAGTTTCCACTTTCTTCTCTTTATCTCAAATTTCCAAAATTTGGAGGCTGATTCTCATACTTACTATTTTATTTCATGGTCATCTCCCTTGCCAGAATTGCTACCTACTATAAGTTTACTTTAAATTTTCAGATCAGTCTTGGTATCTGAATATGTTTGTAATTCCCACTGCAGTCCTTGAGGTTCTGTGACAAATAAGAGTGTCACATAATTAGGATTAGAAGTCCTATATCCCACTGTCTTAGAGATAAATGGAAGTAATGGTTATTAACAGAGTTGATACTCAAAATGCTTAGAAAAGAGTAGTATAATATAAATTACAACATAAATCATATAATTAAAATTGTAACCCCCCCATTTTTCAAATGCAACCATGTTTATGGCAAAACCATGACTGATCAAGTAACCTGGGATGTGGCACAAATTATTCACCAAGTCATTCTGATAATTTCCAAATCTTTTATTAGTTTTCAAAAATTAGTGTTACCTTTTTCTCATTTGGTGTTTGTGTTTTTGCTTGTCTGTTAACATGGCTGTCACTAGCTAAATAACAACCTCATCTGAGCCACAATTTGATATGAGAAACCTCATCAAACCCCTCCAATGGCTTCTCCATTAAATAGATTATCATTAAATCTCAGACAGAAAATATTTCTTAATATTGCCCATGGGGCTGAATCTCACAGCTTCCATTTTTCATATTTTAAATATATTTTTATACTACCTGTAAGAGAAAAGTTGTTTCACTGATTATTATAATTTTAATGTCTTGACTTGTAAGTTTCCCAAAAAGTTGTTTTCTCGTTTTGTTAAAGGTTTTGCAATAACTAGGAAATTAATTTCAGACAGTAATGATCCTCTCAGATCAAACTCACTTTAAAAAAAATTCCATTAAATATCTCATGATTTTAGTTGTTCAGTTTTTTTTAAATACAGTTTTTAGTTGGAATAATTTCTGATTTACAGGATAGTTGCAAAGATAGTGCAAAAAGTTCTCATATACCGTTCACCCAATTTCCCTTAATGTTAACATCTTACCTAGCCATGCCCCATTTATCAAAAACAAGAAATGAACATTGGTAAAATGTTTTACTGAAGAATAGATTTTATTTGGATTTCATCAGTAAAATTCAAGTCCCCTTCACTACCAATTCCCTATCACTCCATAAAGGTAACTATCATTGTCAGTTCAGTTTGTATGCATATTTTATACATATTTATGGGCCTATAGAAAGAGTTTTGTTTTGTGGTTGTGTTAGTTGAATTTTTTTTCCCCACATAAATGTTACTGTCCAAGTTTTCTTCACTCTAAGACATGTTGTGATTTTCCCTGGTAATATTCCTTCTTTGACGTCTACCCTATTCCATATTAATATAGACACTGTAACTTTCTTTTGATTACAGTTAGAATGACATAACTTGTTACATCATTTTACTTTTATCTATGTCTTTATATTTAAAGTGGTTTTATTATAGACAATATATAGTTGGGTCTTGCTTCAATATCCAGTCTGACAATTTGTCCTTAATTGGAGTGTTTAGACCACTTATATTTAATGTAAGTATAGGTGGATTTAAATCTATAAACACTCCAGTTACTTGTCTCATTTGCTTTTTGTTCTTTTTCCAGCCTTCTATTGGATTATTTGAGTACTTTTTAATGATTCAATTTCATTTACATTATTTTCTTATAAGCTATATATTTTTTTACATTTTTCTGCTGTTGCTCTAGGGTTTGCAATACACAAATGGGGAATTTCTGTGTATTTATTTGTCTTAGTTTATCTTCAAATAATATTACACTATTTCCAGTATAGCATTAAAACCTCACAACATTATACATCCTTTTCATTCTTCATGTTGTCGTGTTTTGCTTCTTCTATAAGTCCGTAACACATTGTTACTATTTTTGCTTTAAACCAGGTGTTTGCAAACTATGGCTTGTGATCAATCACCTGTTTTTGTAAATACATTTTTACTGGATTTCTGCCCACTCGTTCATTTATATATCATCTATGTTTACTTTCATGCTTATAGCAGCAGATTTTGAGTAGTTGCAGTATTGACTTTATGGCTTTCAAGGCTAAAATATTAACTTTGTTTCTTTAAGAAAAAGTTTGCTAATTCCTGTTTTAGACAATTCTCTTTTAAGTTGATTAAAATTAAGAAGAAATGTTTTAAACTAGCTTTTATAATTTAACTCTTTTTTTAATCCTTCAGGGTTTTTATTAATCCTTTTACTTCTTTATGAGATCTAAAATTTCTATACCCTTTACTTTTTTATGTATATATCCAACTATGTATCTGTTATAATTTTCATTCTACTTGAAGAACTTCCTGTAACATTTTCTGCGGTGGCAGAATGCTGGCAATGAGTTTTTTTAGTTTTTGTTTATATCTGAAAAAAAAATCTTATTTTCATTTTGAAAAATATTTTGGTGGCTATAGAAGTTTGGACTGAAGTTTTTTCTTCAGCACTTTAAAGATGTTCCTTCATTGTCTCCTAGCTTTCAAAGTCCTTGACAAGAAGTCTGATGTAATTCTTCATTCTTCTGTATGTAATTTTTCCTTTTTCTCCAGTTGCCAACAAGATTTTTTTCCTTACCTTTGCTTTTCAGCAGTTTAACTTTGATTTTCTAGATGTGGGCATGTGTTTAATTTACCCTGCTTTAGGTTTTTAGATCTGTGATTTGTCTTCTTATTAATTTTGGAAAATTCTTGATTATTTTCTCTTTAAATGTTTCCCTTGCCCCTTTCTTTCTTCTCCTAGAACTCAAATTACATGTATGTTTGACTATTCAATAATATATTTGAACTTTTGGGTGATCTTATCTCTTTGTTTTCACTCTTTTATCTCTATGTTTCATTTTGGATACTTTCTATTGGCCTATCTTCAAGTTCAGTCATACTTCCCACAGTGGTGTCCAATCTGATTTTAAGTTCATTAAAGTAACTCATTTCTAACATCATGTTTTTTATTTCTAGCATTTTCATTTAACAGTTTTTACAACTTCATATTTCTACAGAAATTTTCCATCTGTGCATGTAATATTGTCCACTTTTTCCACCAGATCCTTTAATATTAACTATAGGTATTCTAAGTTCTAGCTTAATAAATAGATTCAATATTTGGTTTAGCTCTGAGTATGATTCTGTTGACCCTGTTTTTTGTTTTTGTTGTTGCTTATTTATGGGTCTTTTAATTGTTTATCAAATGCTGGTTATTGTATGTAGAGGGAGAGTAGAGACTGAGATAGATATTATTTATATCTGAAAATGTCCATGTCTCATCCTCTGTCAGACTTTCACTGTGAGGGCTGAATGACTCAAGCAAACAGGTGAGCTTATTTTTGTTTTGTTGTGACCACTGCTACTCTTACTTCACCATATACTTCAAATTCTTCCCACAATGGGCTAATGCTCCCTCCAGTTTAATGTGAGCTCTTGAGTGCTGGAGGGTTTTTCTGTGTTTGAACTCCACCCGTGGTTTTCAGCAGTCTTTGCGTGCTTGTACGCAGAATAGGTTCCGTCTCCACATTCTTGCCTCTCTGCTGCTTGTTACTCAATACTAGGTTCACAGTGGGTCAGTGGGGAAATTCTCAGTGTATTAAGGCCCATCAGCCTGGGCTTTGTTCTGGGTCAGTCAACTTGGGTTGGGTTTTCTCCATGTTCCTGCTACTCGCCCACCCCATCCCATGGCAGCTAAACTCTGCCTTGTGTATGTGGTACATCTTTGGAAGCACAGAGTTTCCTGCCCCTTCTCCAGCAGTAGAAGACTTCTGCTTTGTATTAGTTCAGAATCCAAGGTCCTAAAGGTTGGAGGGTTTTGTTTTACTATGTGAGAGGCCAGAGACTTTTTCTTCTATGTTTCTGCAAGAAGGAATGGATCTTTGCCTGGTTACTCAGGTTGGAAAGAAGAGTATCTTACCCTATCCCTAGAAGCAAAATGGGTTTTATTTCTATCTGTCTCCCAGAGGCCTTGAAGGCAAGAATTTTGCTGCCTAAACCCGGTAACTTAGGCTTTTGTTTCCTGTGAAAGAGACACAGAAAAAGGGGCAGTGCTTCATGGCTTTTTTTCCAATGGCAGCCAATCAACATCCTTTAAATTGATGCCACTGAGGAGGGCTCTCTCCAGTCTCCTTCCCTGTCCCAGGTCTTTCTCGTTAGCTCATAGAGGAGGCCTACAGAGAAGACCTTAAGTCTGAGTCTGAGCTCCCTCGTGTCAGGGGCTTCCTGGTATTTAAATTGCTATGCTGGCCTACACTTGCCTTTAGGAATTCATAAAAACTGTACCTGATTTTTTCTCATTTGCTTCTGTGGTGGCTGCCTCCTCCCCCTTGATGTGCAAAGATGAAATCATTCACATATATTCATGTGTGCTTCTCCGAGACATCAGCCCTCATAACTTCAAGAAAAGGTATGATTGTGTAGATTTTTTGAACTTTTTAGGCTTTTATTCATTGTTAGGATGGAAATGAAATATTCTTGTGACTTTCCCATTCTAAATGGAAGCAACACTCTTGTCTTTGTAGATGAATTTGGGAGAACATTTTTAAATATGTTATCTTTAATTGTGACATTGCATTCTAGAGTGAGATGTATCATGGCCCAAAAGAATGCATCCCAAATGATTCAAATAAAGAGTTTAATGAAGGACTATTCACAGAGATATGGACAGGTTTAGGAGAACAAGCAACTTCTTGAGGACTCTGTGTGCCTGTTCCTTAATCCCTAAGTACTTGTAGAAACAGGGACATGAGCATAAAGCAAGTGACCCCGCTATTGATAGGATTTCTTTTGTTTCAAGGCAGTTGTATTAGGGTTCTCTAGAGAAACATAACCGATACAATATGTACAAATATTAGGAAATGTATTGTGAGGACTACCTCACACAATTACGGAGGCTGGCAAACCCCAAGATCTACAGGGTATGTTGGCAAGTTGGACTCACCATATGGTTTTGTTTCAGCCTGAATCCAAAGGCCTAAGAACCAGGAGAACAAACGGTGTAGTTCCATCCAAAGGCTGGCAGACATGAGGAAGAGCAAATGCTGCTGTTTGAGCCCAAAGACAGAAAACAAGCCAATGTCCCATTCTCAACGCAGTAAGCAGAGAATTCTCTCTTGCTTGAGGGGCCACCTTTTTATTATCTTTAGGCCTTTCATTGATTGGATGAAGCCCGCCCAAATTAGGGAAGGCAACCCGCTTTACTCCGTCTACTGATTTAAATGGTGACTTCATCCAAAAACATCCTCACAGAAACACCCAGAATAACATTTGAACAAGTATCTGGGCACCCTATGGACCAGTCAAATTGACACACAAAATTAATCATCACAGCAGGGAATAGGCCATCTGCTTATTTCAATTCATGAGCACTTTATCTTTGAGGAGTTTTATTCTTTCCTGCCTAAGAGCTGATGGTGACATCCTATTTGGATAACATATGCATGTGTGCATGTGGGGTTGTGTGCATGTGTGTGTATGCAATATATATGATGCTGGGGTTCTTGTTTGCAGAGTTGAAGAATGAACTTTGCAAACACTCAAGGTCAGAGAGCCAGGAAGAGGCTTTTATTGAAAGATACAGTGAGAGGACAGACAGAGCTTCTGGCTCATGCTAGGAGGGGACAAGAGAGCCCTGGGTGGTGCATTGTCTAGGGGACTTATAGGCAACTGAGGATTTTGGGGAACTGATAAAGGGCTTGGGGGTGTGGACTTGTTAAAAGTGGTCTTAGGATGTTTGTCCTTGATGAGATACTAACTCCCTTTTAGCATGCTAAAGTGAATCTTACACGTGATAATAAACGATTAGCAGAATAAAAACTTTATCTACTTTCCTTTATCTGGGGAGTATCAACTGATCTCACTGAAGAATGACTCCAGAGCTTTATGTTTAACACAGAGTTTTGGTAGGGGGTTTCCTTGCATGTAGTTACATTGCTCTGACTGTAAATATCCTGCCTTGCTTTTTCTAGAGGCCCTCACCCTACTCTGACTACACCCATGGTCCCTGTCTCATATATATACACACACATGCATAACTACATTATTTTACAGGAAACACAAGATCTCTGGATCAGAGAAAAGACCACTTATTATTCACTGAGCATCTTAGCCATGAGCTTCAGTCCCATGGAGCAATGCAATGAGGGGCTGATGTCACCCTGTACATCAAACAGAATTGCACCACGGGACAGGAACCCTCAATTATGAAATTCAGAACTTCTATAGGTCACTCACACATCTGTTCATCTGCCCCTCCAGAGAAGGAGAAAGACCTTTGCTCTGGAATGTAAACAAATCTCTGAAGAGGAGAGAGAAAGATTTCTATCTTTCCATCATCATCCTGGAATGTAAATAAATGGTGCCAGTGGAGATAAATCTATAATTTCTCTCAAGCAATACACTGTCTCTACCTTCCAAAGCATGTTTGCCTTTTAAACTTTAGATGTAATAATCTTCTTCCCTGATTTCCTCAAAATGATTATTTATTACTAAGATGTTGGTGTGATTGTCAAAATAATCAACTGTAAGTTACCAGAGATCTTTATAAAAATCATAAACAGAGACAGTTTTTTAAAGTTGATTTTCCCCACTGATGAGTAACAAATGTATATGGCCTTAGAGGTTTATTTCCTTCTTTCTTTCAATAGCTTGGTTGACTTAGCAGGATTGAGCCAGTCTGCAAAGGAATACAAAACCTTTGGTTGATGTCAACATTTTTGGCAGGAAAAGCTGTTCCCAGGGTCCAAAATGCATATTCCCTAGGGCTTTTCTTGTGCTGAGAAGTACCTTTATACATTTATTGCAACTTAGAAAAATTAGATGTCCCCAACTCATCCTGGGCTAACCTACAAATAAGTACCATGCCGTGGGGGTGAGACTCACTTTTGTTCCTGGAGTGCTTTCTGACTGGCTGTAGGCCAAGGCAGCCACTCTCTGCTGGCACCTTGTCCATTGTGGATACAGAATGTTTATGCTAGGAATGTGCTGTGGAATAATTGAGAAGTTGGGGTTTGCACGTACATTGCTACTTCTGTTTTTAAGTTTTTTCTTCCCCTCAACACAGTTTTATTTGTATTGCGTGTTGCTAGTTGTATATAACCATGACCACTCTGCATTACAGTAAACAGTGCAGATCTCTATATTTTGAGAGTCAGAGATAAGCTTTTTCTTTAATTGTTTTTCCCAGTACCTTTTCCCAGAAGACAGTTTCCTTGTGATCAAACAGCTCGTATTCATTCTCTTCAGGCCAAAACTGCCTCATTCCACTCATCCTAAATGGAAGTAATGAAATTATAGTTCTCTGCTAGTCTCATCAAAATACTTCATCATTTAGTTTTTATCCGTTTCTAGAAGGTTCTGTAAGTGAGATTTCATCCTTTTGATTATCTTGTTTTATGGGATATTCTTTCTTTAAGTGTAAATTTTTCTTCTTTGTGATTACAATTAATGCCTATCTAAACACAAATCCCTGCATCATACCTCAGATTTCATATCCTTCTAATGGAAAATATACTTAAACTGCTCATGTGGTGTTTGATAGCATTACAAGAAAGGATCTTAATAATCATGTCTTCCCAGTAGAAAAATGGAAGGTCCACTTTTTACCTTATATCCCAAACTGGAAGCTGCTTTTTCTGTGAAAAAAGAGGGTTTATACAATTTTTCCACAGCAGCAGCCAGAGAAAGGGACTTAGATTTAGAGCACCAAGGAAACTTGCCCAGCACCTCTGAAACCTCAGAGCAGCAGAATAGACATCACCAAAGTCAGTCTCTCAAAAGAAAGACAGGCTAGACCCAGGCCCCAAGAGCATAAGCACAGACACATTTGTAGTATATCTGAGGAAGGCCTAGAGCCCTTTTAGAAATAAGCTTCAGCTTGGCAAAGCATGTGAAATTATATTCCTCTTGGGTCCCTAGCACCTGGTACAGTGAGTGGGACATAGTAAGTAATGAATAAATGTCAGGTGAATGATATTTCATTAAATGAATGAATGACCAAACCTGAACATATGACCCAAGAGTGGCCAAGCATATTGACTCCTCAAGAGAGATGATTCCAAATCCCTTACCTTTCTTAGGCTACATGCTTCATAGCCTCATTCCTAGTGATGTGGTAAAGTTCACCATTTACCTTCTCTTCAAGGAAAAAGTAACCCATAATTGATTTCTCATTAGTAACCCAGGACAAGAATAGATAGATCCTGATAGCATTGTTCTAGGGAGGCCACTGAGAGGACTAGAGGACCAACTGGTTGGGATGAGTTGGCACAAATGAGTGGTTCATGAGCAAGGCTCGAGGAACAGTCTGGACCCTCTGCTGTAGTGAGATTAAAATGATAACTTGGCAGCTACCTTACCAGAAGGAGTAATTATACCTGCTTGGTGACCGAATAGGCCATGGGGTAATGAGTACCTGGCTAAAGAGCCATCACAATCACCCAAGGAAGCCAGTTCTGCTCTCTGCCACCAACACCAGTGCTGTGGGTGCATGTAGTTGGGGTATGATGGCTGCTGTCCCTCACTGGGATTCCCATTTAGCTGCAAACCTTATCACTCTGTATACCTGGTGGTCTCCCTCTCCCTCCCAAGGCACTGGTTTTTCTTGGTTCAAATTTTGGTTGAGGGCCTACTATGTGCCAGGCACTGTTCTAGGTTATTTCCAAGGAGGTTAAAACCTAGTATAATGGGATAGACATATAAGATAATATCAGTTAATGAAAAATCCATGAAGAAAATGAAAAAGGATAGAGGATGACAAGGTAGGCATAGGGGATAACTAAATAAAATGGTTAGGGAAGCCTTTTTAATAGGGTGACATTAGGACTAAGACCCAAATGATGAGAAGGAACAGCCATGGGGGAGCATTTCAGGTGGTGTAAACAGCTAGTACATAGTCCCCAGAATGGGAACAGCCTTCTAAGGCACCTTGGTCTATGCGACCCCTCCCCTCTACATTTGCCCAGCACCCTCTCCAACCAAAGCTCATTCATGTTCCACCTGCTTCCAGAATGAATACCTTTCCCCATCCATGACATCATCCTCCCCATCCCAGAATCCCGGCTAAGAATTTCACCCAGACTAAGTTTTCCAACCAGGAAGTAGAAGAGATGCTCCACACTAGGAGCACAAATTTGATTTCCTCTCAGAGACCGACCTTTCTGTAAATATATATATATATATATATATATATATATAGTGAGAGGCTGGCCCTTTCCAGGGTTAATTTAAACTAGGCTAAGAACTAGTTTAAATGCTTTAAATTCTGTATCTCACTGGAGTCCCACAATCCAATGAAATTCTCCTATTGTTGATTCTTTTACAGATAAGGACAGGGGGGGATTAAAAAGTTAAGTGATGTTAAGATCTCAGAATAAAGTCGACTGGACTGACATTCAAAGCCATGCAGCTGATTCCAGGGTGCGTTCTCTTCATGGCTACACAATTCTCTCATGGATGAAGCCTGGGGTGAATGTTCCTTAGACAGCTCACTTCTCCCCCAGGAACATAGCTCTTATTTTCAGTGTGGTGCCTGTTTCCCCTACTTCTGGATCTGTGGAAGCACGTCTTGGAAATTGGGTTTGTCACTAAGCATAACCTTTTCTGTGTCTAGAAAGCAATTGTACCACTTATTGACTACTGGCTCTCAGATTCTAGTCTATCCTCTGTATTCTCTGTGATACCAGGACTAGGATTCTGTAAAACACATTCCCTGGACAACTCTGCCACCTGGTTCAGACAACAGGAACCGCTAAGCAGTGGATTGCAGCTATCATTCTCCATCAGAATACCCTGGGGACCTTTTGCAAACTTGAGATGACCATACCTAGAGATTTATTTTCAAGTGGTCAGCAGGGGGGACTAGATATCAGCATTTAACATCTTCCACAGGTCATTCTGACATGCCAACTTGTGTCAGAGCCACTGCACTAGGGGAAGATCGGAAAACAGGAGAAGGGACCTCCTTCTGTTTGCTTGGTATCCCTGACAAGATGGCCTAACCACGGGCACTGGCCCCAGCGGCATCAGTGGTTTCACTTTCCAGCGAAGGCATCCACAAGTTTTGGACGAGGCCTCCTCTATCAGGAGGGGCAGCCCCCAGCTCCAGAACAACATCCAGTTATTTCTGAGCTCCAGTAGTCCCTACTGGAGTTTTATGTCTGGTTTTTCCACCTTGAATAATCTTTTAACAGATCTTCTCAAAGAAATGACACTGAACACTGCTCCTGCATTCTAGGGGTGTAAAACCTTATCTGCCTCTGTCCTTACCTCAACCTTCTTAACCTACTTCATTCTTACAGCATGTAAGCCATTCGTTTGTCTAGCAGTGATAGAAGTTGAGTAGTACAAGGACATTGTCATCCCAGGGTACCTCCACATGAACTTGGAGAAACTGTCCTCTGCCCCATTCCATCAGGACAAAAATCACTAAGAACAGGTAGGACAGAGAGCAAGTAAGAGTGGTGACCCAGAGGCAGGGAAGATCACTGAGAGTGGGGTGGGCAAGGAAGGCCTCGTGGAAATGAGGCGCTCAGCGGGATCTTGCAGAGGGAAGAGGGGTTGCTAGGGGGGGAGGGCGTTCTGAGCCACGGGAAAGGTGGAGGCCAAGGCAGGGTGAGCGAGGCTGTCTTCTGAGGCTGATCAGCAGACAGATATGACCAAACATGTAGATGTAGAGCAAGCAAGGGGGGTTAACAGTATACCGCTCAAAAAGGGCTCCAGACTGCAAGCTGGAAGGTGAGACTTTATTCTATAAGCTAGAATATAAAATTTTCAGGTGAGGTCCTCAACCAAACCAACTCCTGTAGCAGAAACAACAGGAAATGGTTAATGCAATTAAAAAAACATCCAGAGCCTACAAGACCCTATATGATTTGCCTGCCTCCCCAAACCCATCTCTCCCTGGGAAAGGCTGTTAGCCAGCATTCTTCCACACAGCTTTCAAGAGTAGGAGAACAAATCTTTTTCTTGAAAGGCAATCAAGATGGGGTATCGCATCAGGATTGGGTATCTCAGTATCCACCACACATCAACTTCAGCATGTTTTACCTTGGGTTCTGGGAAAAAGGAATGGAAGGGTCTGGAACATTAGTTAAATTTCTTTTTTTTCCCTTAAGAATGAAAAGTGATCTGGAGCAAATATGGCAAACTTCTAGCATCTTTTAGATTTATTGATTGATTGATTGGTGTCCATTATATAATTTTTTTCTACTTTTCAGTATGCTTGCAAACTTGGAATATTTTATAATTATAAGTATTTTAGTGTTGAGCCAAATATATTTAATCCCATTTCTAGGTAGAAAAGTATTGGTGAGTAAGCAAAATGATTCACTCTTATAATCAATATCACAGCTATTTTTAAGGAATAAGTATTCTTTACAATTTTAACTTTTTTCTTAAAGGAATTATCAGAAAATCAGAGTAGTTGTTTCTAACTTTGAGTCTAATATGACTGGCATCTCTCTACCCACAAATGTTCCACAATCCCCTGGTGGAGGTGTTTAGCTGGGACGAGAAAGTGTTGTTACAGGCCGAATGTTTGTGTACCCCTCCAAATTCATATGCTGAGGCCCTAACCTGCAGTGTGATGGTATTTGGAGGTGGGAACCTTTGAGAGGTACGTAGTTTTAAGCGAGGTCATGATCATGGAGCACCCATGATGGGCTTAGTGTCCTTATAAGGGGAAGACGGACAGATCTCACTCTCTTTCCATATAAGCACAGAAGGGAGGAATGGGACAATAGGGCAGGTCGTGCACACACACACGGATGAGGCAGCCATCTGCAAGCCAGGAAGCAGGTCCTCACCAAGAACAGAATCTGCTGCCACCTTGATCTTGGACTTCCCAGTCTCTAGAACTGTGAGAAATAAATGTCCGTTGTTTAAGCCATCCAGTCTTAACTGCCATAATGGCATTTTGTTATGGCAGCCCAAGAGGTCTAAGACGAGGGTGTTGGGGTGTGGTGGGAGAGAGGGAGTGCCGCATTCTCTTTCTCTTTTAGACTCACACTGGGGCTTCTGCTCTTTAAGATTAAAGACTCCCTCTCTCCTCCCTACCGCCAGCCTTCCGCTTTCTTGTTCTCTTTTGTTCCTCTCTTTCTTCTTCCTTCCTGAAACCTCTTTCTTTTGTTCTGCCTCAAATTGTGGTGGTCAGTAAATATGCTTAAAATGGAGAAGTAGGAAACATTTTAATATTTTTTCTTCCCCAACCTCCATTCTGCCGGAAACAGTGACTTTCATTTTCTCAGCCACTCTTTTATAGTAGCAGCCAGATTTCTTTTGTCATCTGTTTTGCCAGTTCATAAATTACACAGTAGGTACATTGAGTCCTGTTATACCATGCTTACTTGTGAGTTTCTTTGGTTACCACATAATTATCTTGGGGAATAATCTGTTGTTCTTAAAGTGGGCTGCACGAATCTGGTATAACAGGTTGGCCTTGAATTTGAGTTAAGGTTCCAGCATTATGAAAGAATAATATTTGGCATTTGAAGATACCACCAAATATTTCATGGACTCATCCTCATTCATCATTGTCAGCTGTCTATTGAACCCCAGAGTTCATTATATTGTACAATAGAGCCTCACACAGGGTCTTGAGCAAAAGACAATAAATCCTGACAGGTTTTAAAGAGTGACTTATAAGCTGCAATCTCTCAGGAAATGGCAGAAGCCTAAAATATGTTTCTTTCCAAATAAGTCCACAAGGATTGTCCCAGGTGTCATAATTATATCATCAATTTATTATGAGGCCACTTTTAAGTCAAGTAGGATCTCATAAATTCCACCTTAATTTGCAGAGGTGGTGTGTATGTTCTGGTGGTGGCAGGGGGTGATGTAGGTGAGGAAAACATGAAAAATTCCACTGCGGGAGGAAAATCTATCAGCACAGGTGAGAACAGAATTAAGTTTCACTTGTACTTTTAAAAGGGTATTAAACCTTCATTTGAGACTAGTTGGAAATTAGTTACTTCTGAAAGCAGCTAAAGGCTTAAAGCCTGAAGTCATTTTATTTAGCACATCTATTTAGGGTGGGGGATGTGAACAAAGATCAGGGCTTAAAACTTCCCAGGTAGCTTGCAAGCAAGGAGGGGAGGACAGGGGAATAGGTAGATAGCCAAGACGTTCATCTGATAACTAATAAGGCTACGGGAAGTCTTTTGAATCACTAGTCAGAGGTCTGGCGTTAAATGTGGCCTCAGCAGGATAGGGCTTTGAAGGATGGGAGACTCAAGATCATTGATGGCCTGGTAATCAGGGAGTGAGTTCTGCATATCTTCAAGCAAGATTGGAAATTCTCATGGCCTGATGGTCTTTGAGCCCTGGATGATGCTGAAATCCTAAAATTCTGTTTTTTTTTGCATTATTTGGAATGATGCAGAATCCTGAAACAACAAAATATCAGAAGTGGAAAAAAATTAGAGGTCTGTAGGATCCATCCAACCTTTCATTTTGAGTAGAAAAAGGACCAGGGCCAGGAATAGGAAGAAAGTGACTCAGAATAGCTGTGGTAGTTACTGCCAAGTTAGGCCTTGAGACCAAATGGTGAGTTCCAGGCCAGTGTTCTTTCCAGTAACCTATGATCTCAATTCCGTGTTCATGGCATGCCCTGGGCACCCAGCATTAGCTTCATCCTCCTCTTAACAGCTGCTTTCTCTCCTAATTGTAAAATGTATGAGCATACAGGAAGTACCTCGAATGGAAAAAAATTTCAGAATATCTTCTTTTAATCTAGCTTGAGACAGCTACTTGGGTAAACTTTTAATGTCATTTTGAAGCTATAACTCAAGATCGAAGTGTCTTAATATAGTTATAACATAGTAATAATCTGGCTGATAAAATAATCTCAATTCACTGTAAAACATCTGTGTGTGCTGCACTGTCTGATGCTCTTGACTATGGCTATTGCTTCTCAAGGTAGAATGCTCAGCATCTCAATTTTCTGTCTGGCTTTTAAATTGTGTCTAATTAAAGGATTTCACATTCCTTCAAAATATTGCCTCCTCAAGAAGAAATAAAATGACCGAACCACATTTTGTATTTCTTCTTATAAAAGACATTCTGTTAATATTCGGGTGGGTTATTTTACCTGAAACGTGTTAATTAGGTTAATTAGCCTCACTTCAAGAACAGTACTTAGGACTAGGGGGAATGAATCTGAGTGAGGTCACTGTCGGCTGAAAACCTCCCTCCGTCGCCCTACCCCACTTCCCCCGTGGCTTTCCCACTACAAGGAGGCCCAGATATCGGAAAGCCCTGCTCTCACTTGGAATTGCTATCATATGCGTTATTGGGGGAATAAAAGCATGGATGCTTTAAAATAATATTCAATAATTTCATTAATTAATCTTATAAAAAATGATGAGGCTCAAAGAATAAGATCACCTCGGGAATCATGGACACAAAATGCAGGATTCTTAATCATGAGCAAAGCCATGTTACTCTCTTATTTTTTTTTCCATATGTATTCCTTTGGTCACTTACCTGGGTAGGAAAAGAAAAAATAACATTCTGTGTGGTGGTAGCACTGAGCAGGCAGGAAACAGTGAACTTTCAACCCCCTTTACGGAAGCAGAAAGTGCTATGGACTAAACTCCCTCCCCAGATATCACCATTTTGCGGAGACTAAAAAGGACCATGAATTTTTTTTGGACCCTGGTGGCCGACGGAAAACATACAAAATCTTGAAAGAAAAAGAACGTGCTGATGTAAACCCCGTCATCGTCTTCATGGCAGCCATGCCCTATGTGCTCTGACAAGGTCCAGGCGAGGAAAAACAACCTTTATGCCAGGTCTCTACTCAAACTTTGCAGATGTCCTCAGCCTCATTCTGGGTCTCAACGCAGAGACTGTATTTTATCCTTCCGCAGAGTCAGTGACGCTGTCTGCCAGGAGGGTGCTTCTCAGACTTCAGTGCACACATGAACTGTTTGGGGATCCTGTGTTAAAATACAGATTCTGCTTCTGCAAGCTTGGGGTGGACCTGACATTCGGCCTCTCTACCAAGCTTCTAAAAAGCTGACGCTGTTGGGGCATAGACCATATTTTGAGCAGCAAGTGTCTAGGACAGTTGCTTTTAAAATTTCTTGATCATAACCCACAGTAAGAAATACATTTTGTGTTAATACATTATGGCATAACACATCTTATGCCATACTTTTATATACATATATGTAATGTATGTGTGAATATAGTTATAAATGAATGTAAAACTATAACAAGTTTCATGGAACAATTACCTTTACAAGCTATAATATTTTCTAGACTAATTTTATTTCTATAGCTATCTTGGTTGTGTTGGTGGTTACATGAATCTATGCAATGTGACAAAATTGCATAGATCTACACACATACACACTCAAATCAGTTCATGTATTGTCAAATCTGTCATGTAATTATATGTAATGTCATGTAATCTGAATAACTCTGAGGATTGTACCAATGTCACGATTCTGGTTTTGATATTGTCCTACAGTTAGTTATGCAAGATGTCAGCACGGGGCATGGTAAATGGTGCATAGGGCCTCTCTATACATTTCTTTGCAATTTCCCGTGAATCTCTAATAAGTTCAAAATTAAAAGTTAAAAAATAATAAATGGATTGGTACCTACAAAATTGGTTTCAAGACAGCTAATGCTTCAAGAGTCAGAGTTTGGAAAACTCTCCTCCAGGATATTATGAACCTTGGTGGTTTTTTCCACCACAGCAGCTGCTCTAAGTGGGGGAGGCTGAGATGTGTGGTTCATGGTATGCGAAGGTGGCCATGGGATGAGCGGAATGTGAAGACGGAGGGAGGAGCCTGGGAAGAGGCTCTCTGAGGGCCTGCGTGGATCGCGTATCTCAGAGAGTTAGCGGGTAGCTGGTAGCCCTCAAGTGAGAGGCAAGTCAGAAATACTAGGGTGGATTGGCTGTCAGAATTTCCCTCCTGACACTTCCAACTTCAGAGTGGAGCCCATCCAGAGTTTTGTTTTTGTTTTAGTGTTTTTTTTTAAAGTCTGTGATCATGCAGTCTAAACACAGAGCCGAAGAGGACTTGAAGATGTTTGAGGAGGAGGGAATGATTATTGGAGCACATGAGTGCGGAATACGTAGATAAAGGCGGGCCTGGGAAAGAGGTCAGAACTTGGGGAACCGCTGTGATTTTTAGCCCTGGATTCAGACTAAGGAATCCAGGAGGCAATTTTATATATTTAACTTCTTAAGCATCATAACAGAACAACAGTACCATACAAACCACAGAAATGTACGGATTCATTTTTCTCAGAGTATTACAAATCACAAAAAACATAAAGAGGAAGAAAAAAGCACATTCCTTGGCCAGAAGCTGTAGAATGGGTGAGGGGTGTCTTAATCAACCACTACTCTAATGTTATAAATGCTGAAAATATGAATCATACAGTTGTTTCAAATTAATACCTAATTGATTTGTCTAAATGTAAGAATGAACTTATACTATTTTTGTAAAGCTTCTTTGCTGTTGTTCACCTCATTTTTGCTAAGATGCGTGTTCCTTTTCTAACTAGATAATGTTGAAGTATTATTTTGCTCTTGTAATCCAATTGCAGGTAAATCAGAGATATCAGCAAAGCCTAATTTAGAAGAGAAGGCTTTTCTGCATGGCATAATAATTCATTTCAATTAGCATGATGAAACAAACTGCAGAACCATTTTTCACTAAAAATGTTGTGGTGGAGTTCAGGGAAATATTAAAGACATTTCTAGAAGCGCAAACAAGCTTACACATGCACTTAGTTGTCCTAAGGAAAAAGAGAAGATTAAAAATTATCTCATCATGCAGATAAGACTGATCTGTCCTCTTCAACACTTGAGGTGGAACAGAATCGTATTTATAGTCATTCAATGTATGATCCTAGGACATGTGTCATAAAAATATCCCTTTTATTTGCATTCTTCTTCTTTAATGCACTTATCTAAGGAAAAGATAAAATAGAGTCGCTTGTGGGTTTTAATAAAAATATGATAGAAAAATACCCATAAGAATAGATATTGCTTCCAGGAACGGAATGATATTGAATAACACTGACAGAATTAAGGGTTACCAGGAACTCTCTGATATAAGCTTAGGGGGATTTCAAGTTTTGTAAATGAGAAAATGTAGAAAAATATCAATCTAAGATTGGGTTTGTTTTGCATGTGAATGTGTGTGTTTGTGGAGATTGAATGGCCACAAACCATTGAACTGATTGTGTATATGGCCAAATGGAATGTGTATGACCAGCTGACTTATAACAAACTAAAGAATGAAGAAGTGAAAAGGTAGGAAGAGCTATAAAACTAATTGGGGTCCAATATGCTTTGAGCAGAGTTTAATTTCCTTAAGGAGAAAAGAGGTCAGGAATGGAATGAAGTCGATGAGAGCCGGAATACGACTCACTGTGAAGAGTGAAAAGCAGAACGGCCCACACGGAAAGGTCAGTGAATATCCTAGAGACAGGAGATGAACTTTAAACAAAATCGAAGGTAATATTTCTATCTGTGTTTGAGAGTTGTTGAAATTGCTATTTACAAAGGCAACTTAAATCGCCAGGTGTTGCTTGCATAGAATCTAGCTTGGGTATGTATTTAACTTACTAGAAAAATCAAAAACATAGATGTTTTGAACTGGGCAATAAAATATTTACACTCACAGCAAAATTGTTGCTACTGACCAAACTTACATCCTGTTTCACTATATTCTTTCTTGAAAGGAAAAAAACACAAAACCCTAAGAAGTCTTCATTATATGAATGACTATTCATATAAAACTTTTCCCATGAGTGTGAAATCAAGTAAGGTGATTTCCTTCGTTTGTGAAAAAGCTGCTGCCCATCAAAACCACTTGGAGCTGATACTTTACATGCAGCATTTCATGTTGGGAGAGCATGAGTGCAGGCTGGCTGATGCTCGTCAACTGTCCACTGTCTTAAGGAACAGCAATGACTGAGCGACGCAGATTCTGACTGTGCATCCAGGTGCTTTCCAAAGTAAAGCTGAAGCAAGCGATGGCTACTTTGAGTGGCCCACAGCTAAGGGCATCCTTTTGATTCTACAAAGCCTGATTTCTGGAAATAAATGTTCATGGTTTTCCTGAAGGTTCATAATCATTAAAATGAACAATTGTTAAGAGGGCCTTTCTCCTTAAGGATGCCCCCATAACATGAGGTACGAGTGCCCTTGTCTTTTCCTGCCTCCCTGCCTGATGCTGTGAGATTCTGGGAAAGACCATATGATGCAGCAAAAAGATGCTGGGGTAACAGACAGTATAAACAGGCTTGTAAAACTCAAACAGGTCGCCAACAAACCCGGTGTTGTGCCTAGAGCTTCCAGTAACACTCGTGTTCTCTTTTTTCCCCAGGCATTCTGTTAAGCTTTCCCTCATATATCACTGCTTGCTGCATGTAAATATTTGGACTGGCCCTTTCTGGCACTATACACCTATGTTATGCTTTTAAAACTGTGACTCGCCCTCTCCCACCCACTTGTGGGAAAGGCTGTTTTGCCTACATTTTTTTCCCTAGTCACACATATTCTGAGTTTTTTTGGCATTGCCACATGACAGTTTGCTCTAATTTGGCTGTGCAATGGAGTGTTACCCAGGCTTTCTCTCCCTCTTCCTTTAAGTAAAGGAATGAGCTGGAATATACGCTAGGCTGGGCTGCCATGGCAAGAGAGGAGGAGGGTCAGAAGGGAACCAGTGATGTTCTTTGACCCTGCATGGGGTGCTACTGGCCCTGCTCCCAGGAGCTAATAGAAAGTTGGAATAGAGGACGGCTTCATAGGCTACTGGCCCTGGTGTATCCATTTTAAGGACATATACCCAAAACTCTCCATAATTGCTTAATGACAGCAACCTGATTGTTGAGAGGACAGAGGGAATTCCTTGAAGCTGTATATGTTCTGGAAATGTCCTTTATTACTTTGATTATACGTTTATTTGGGGAGAATGATGGTGTCTGTGGGGGAGGTCTAAAGACCTAGTATCTCCTCCCCCACCACCATCCCCTGCCCCAAATTTGGCGTGTCTACTGACATGTCTTTATAAGGTACTTGAACTATGAAAATGCAATATATGTTTACAAACTACATATATATATTCTGTCCCCCTCCCCACTTTGGTCCTTTGTTAAGCACCAGAATAGCAAACAGAAAGAAAATTTATCTTAAAAATCAGCAGGGTAGCACTAGTTGTAATGTAATTTTACAAAACCTGGCCATCTTTCAACAAGAGTGGGTGGATTTTAGCACTACAAATGTTTGTGTATTATGAAGTATTTGCCATGGTGACAAAGCTGGGAGAAACATCCCATTAGCCACAGACAGGCTACAGATTGTTCTGATTATCCATGTCCAAAATTCAGTCTGGTTATGGCTTTGTGTTACTTTCAATGTTTATAAATGCTCCATTTTTTTCTTTTCAACATACTAACCTACAACTTCACAAATTCAGATATTGTAGGCATTTAATTTAAAGTTGCTTTTAAACGTGTTCTTAGGGCTTGTTCATCTAACCTGTTTGTGGATTATGTATGTGTCATTGTTACATGTAGAGTGGATATGTTTATAGTGCTAAAAATAATAAGCTTTGAAAGAATGAAAGACTTGTGAAAGGTATCCTGGAGCACTTATTAAAAATAAAAAGGGTCACGGAGAGAGAATGAGAACAAGAAGCAATGAAGTGTCTGCCCTAATTTATTTGCAGGGATTTCTGACTATTGATTTCAGTTTTTAAAATTACAGCCTCTATTTTTAAAAGTGACTTTTATTTCAAGTACATGGGGAGAAATGTGAATTATAAATAGCCAACAGAAAATATGCCACTGCGTGTAAAGAATCCACATTTTTCCTCATCCAGACGTTTTCCTGCTAAGAAAAACATGAGAAAAATTTTAATGACTCCTTTTGCCCCTATTTTTGGGGAGACCATTTATAAGCGAATGGCACTTCATGTAGTGAAATGAATCCCCAAGCAATAAACCTAGTATCAGACAGAGAATTTCTTTGAAGTTACCCATGGCTGGGCAAGGTAGAAGGCAGGCAGAATAAGGGGAAAAGATAGACAAAAAAAAAAAAAAAAAAAAGCTTCAAGGTCATATGAAGGTTAAAGAAAATAGGTCACAGAAAATTTATCCTTGCCATCTGAATAGTATTGCTGCTAAACTGAACCATGGTGGAAGCTGTAACAGTCTGAAAATTTAGTGAAGAGCTATTGCACGTTAGGTCTGCTAGTGCAACAGCTCAAACTTTCTCTTACTTTTCTGGGTGACTTTTAGTGGTGGTGACACTGATATTTCTTTCTCACATAAACAAGGAAGAAATTCTAATTTACTTATTTATCATTCATTCTTCCAGGGCAGGTGATACAGCAGATTTCACTAAACGAGACTGAGGAAAGACATTTTAATGAGGACATAAAATGTCTGTTTTAGGTATTTTGAGCAAATAAAGTTTTGCTGACTCCTTCCAAAAATTATGCTTTCTCAATGCATTTTGAAATGTACTGATTCAAATGCACATCTGTGCAAATGGAATAGTTGTTTCAATAAAATATAGTAAGGTTTTCATATTCCCTAAATATGCTTGTGCTCAAAAATGGACCTACTAATACATTACACAGTTTTGGAAGAAGCAAATTAAAGAAAGTTTTATAAGGACAAAGGTTTCTAAAGTCTTAGTTCTAGGATATTGCCTAGGTCTGTATGGAACATTTCTAATATTCCTAGTTCTAAGGTTAGTGTGTGTTTTGAGGTCTTATTCTAATACCAGTTATGTTTGTTCTTGCCAATTAGCTAGTTAGCTAAGGTTAGGAACACACACTGAAGACTCTAGCATTCAAGCAGTCTAAATTCCCAACACTGCTGAATAATTTCAATGGCCAAGAAGTAGACAGTAAGAATAGGGCATGGACTTCTGGGGAAGTACTTTACCTAATATTTGGCCATCATCATTTATTTCTAGCCTGCATTTGCTGCAGAGCTCACATTTGTCATTTCCCAGAAGACAGTCCGGACTACTGCCTTCCAAACTGGAGCTGAGATGTTCATTGGGGCTTTCTCTGTCATATTTTGCTCATGACTAAATAAAACTAGACAGACATAAAAGGCTAAATTCCTGACACATTTCTTATAATGGCATATTTTCATATTTAAAGAATGCCTGGCACAAATTTGGGTTTCAATGGAGCCCTACATCATCTGTTACTTATTTTGGAGCAGCCACTGCCACATATGCAAAAGTCTTTTGCAGATAAATCACTGCATTTCAATCTAAAATTACATATAAAGGATTTCATTCCTTGGAATAAAATTCTTTACACAGTTATCACAAAAGGATCGTGTGAGTTCCCTACAAAGGAGTTAGGCATCACACTGTGTGTGCATAAATGTGTGATCAGTTACTAAAGTCATTGCTATAAAAATAGTATGCATGCTTTCTTTATTTGAGGACACAGATGCAGAGCAACATCCATTGAGGGTCTTGAACATCCATAGACAAACAAATGCTTCCTGTTCACCATACAACTGGGAGCCTAGAATTTATAGAGCTTCCTATTTGGAAAATGCACTGTGTCCCCACTTCACCCCACAACTTCTCTCCCAAGGCCCAGTGAGCATCAGCAGGAAGATACTGGCAAGAACTCTTTCTCTGCATTTGCACTGTCTGCACACCAGCTTCTCTGCCTCTCCTCCCCATTTAGTAAGCAGAGTACCGTATGCATACCACTCAAAGGCCAGCTTTCCCAATCAAAGGAAAATTTAGAAGCCCTGGAGGAATTAATACTAGAGGACCTCTTCCACCCCTTCTCTCTATTCCCACAGGAAATCTAAGATCATGCAAATACCAACCGACCTTTATAGCAACAATCTTACTGTGCTTTAATGTTTGCTTGGCCAGATACCTTCTTGCTACGCTATAAGCGACATCACAGCTATAAGCAACAACACCTAATTATTTCTACCTTCATAATCCCTGGCCTAACATAGAGCCCAAGATATAATTAAAGTTGTTTGCACCCATCAATCAATGGCACAGGTATCTCATAAAATAGCAATAAAATGATAACCTGATTTAAAAAGACTATACTGAAGCAATTATATCAGTTGTATCAATAGATACAAAATCGTCACCTGGGGGAAAGTGCCATATTCTTGACTGGTTTTATCTAATAAGTGTTAGAAGAACTGAAGTGTACAGGTGAACCTCCCCTCAACTACTGTTCCCACTTGCCAGCACCCTCCTACCACACTATTCTAATTTATAGAAGGCCTCACTTTTCAACCAGCCATTGTGGAGACTGAGTAAATAATAAGGTATTGTGAATGTAAATACCTCATAGACCAGGATCTCCAGGCCTTTCCTGAAGAAAACACTTTGTTATGTCCCTAAAGCGTTTTCAATCATTCAGGACCCAAGCACTGAGCTGGGAGCTGCCTCCCTCCTCTGCCCTCACGAAGAGAAGGGAGGCCCAGGAGGAGGAGGGCACAGACCTCAGGGAGCCTCCACAGTCCTCCTGGGATTTCCGGAAGCCACACACACAAGCTTGGACATACTCTGGACACAACATCTGAGTCATGCTAAGCACCTTTCCCTTAAGTATATTTGGGCCACTTCAAGCAAGTTGTTGTTCTTAGTAATAAGCACTACATAGTCATAATCGAACCAGAAAACTTAATTTAGAGTCACTCTAAGACAAACAGAAGAGTGGCCCACCAGAAAGGAACCGAACCAGCACGGACTATAATATCCAGAGAGAGGGCTGAGCACCTGTGAATGAACAATTCCCTTGTTTTGCTTCAGCTACACAGGGATGACTCAGCAATGCCATTTTTGTGTTGTTGCTATTGTTGTCATCGTTTAGGGCTTTTCATAGTTTCTGATAACAGGTGGCCATGATCAAGTCCTTTTACCATTATGCATACCTGCAAGGCTCATATTCTCTCTCAGGTAATTAGAGTAATCAGCAATTAATTTTATTCTTGCCAAAACAGACTACTAAATAACTCAAAGCCCAGGAATGGCACCAATACTTCACTTTCTCTTGTGTATTCTGACCCATTAATTTGACTAAATCTACTAGTCTACTTAGCTCTTCACATAACTTTTCTCTAGTCCCCCTATTTATAAGAAGCAAGAATGGATTTAGTTATACACCTTCTGGGTAGAAGAAAAGATTGAAGGAAGTAGAGGTATTTATCTAAGCTCTGATTTAGGAGGAGTTGGGAGTAAGGATGTGATCATGAAAGAGGTAGAAGAATACATACAAGACTTTGTAGACTGTGGGGAAGATGAATGAGGGAGGCCAAAGGTTGAGAGGAAGATGAGAGACATGGGCAATGACAGGAGACAGGGAGTTCTGGGAATGTGACCCTTGTCTGGGGGGAGGGAATTGGGTTGGCTGATATTGGTGTTCTCAGTAGAGCAAAGCTGTAGATTGCTTCATAGCTGCTTTAGCAAACTTTGGTACTAGGCCACCTCCATATTTATTCAATATAGAACTCCAGCTGAGAGAATAAATAAGCCAACTACTTTGGTTTTCACAACAAGATGTCCCTTTTGCTGCCTAATATTGAAAGTACATGCATCTGACTTCAATATAAAGTCTACATTCTAGATACTTGTCAGAGCACTGGTCTATTGCATGCAATTTTACTGTAATTTACCTCAAGTTCTTTTCAGGAGTAAGTGGGATATAAATTATAAATAGTACAAACTTTCAAAACAAACCCTCCTGTTCTAAACTTGACACCACTATTAGACATCTCTGGGTCAAGAAGAAAATATTACTTGTGCTTTCTTTCCTCTGTTTAAGAAGGCAAGAAAATATTGGATATTTTAGAAAGATTTCATCCACACTCTTACCTCAAAAAGTAAAGTTTAGCAGGGAAAGAAGTCAGCTCCAGTTATCTGGAAAATGCATTTATGTGGAACACTTCATTCCCCAGTAACGTCAACCAAACGATAACGTCGTTACAACAGGCAACGATGCTTAACATCAAAGAGGATTGGACCTACCACATTTTATCACACTTTTGCTAGCATTCCAGAAGACTTCCTTGTTCGGCTTTCTTTACCACTGCTGCAAAAGCTGAATTGAACATCCAGAGCTACCCCTGGCAATTAAATTGGTAACATTTTGTTGTTTGAATCTCCATTAGAAATTCATGCATGATACATGGCAAGGGGAAAAGGAAGCAATAATGTGAAAAGCCTGGACACAGCATGACATTACCATTTTATATAAATGTACTTATATTTTCAAATAGATAGCAATGACTCATTAGAGGAAAGTTATTGCATCTTTGTATTACAGTGTTACTGAGCTTAATGCTGAATGTCCTTTCATCAGTCACGGAAAGGAAGAGAGAGGCTTGGGTTGCTCCTCATTGACCTTTCAGGCATTACTCAGGACTAGACCACATCATGCAAATATTTAATCAGCCCTGAAAATTTCAGCAAGAGGCAGTTAGAAGCAGCATTCTTCATTTATTACTGGCATTGCTGTAAAGCACTCAAGAAATATACAGGGGCACACTAATCCCGCCCTTCAGCTAGACTCCTGGAAATTCTCACTCCGTCAGCAAAATGTGCCTGCCAAAGGCAAGAGACAGGGTTTGGAAGACCATTTCATTTGAAAAAACATGAAAAAGGGCTAAATGATGGGCTCAAAATCTTGACATTTTTGATGAGGAGTGGGAAGGGAAAACTGATCCGAAATGATCCCATCTAGGAGGAAGATAATTTTCAAACCCATGGTGTATGAATTAGCACAACAGGAAAAAGTTTGAATCTGAATTCCAGCAAAATCAACCCTGGTGGAATTCTGAGTTTGTATGAGAATGAAACTAGTCTCAAGGATATTACATTTGAAAACAGATTTTGAGAGAGAAATTATCACGTTTGGCTGTGCAGGGAGGAGATCTGTGCTGACAAGTCAAATATAAAGGGAGGCAGGGATCAAATGTCCAGGGAGAAGCAAGGCCATGGCTTCCCAGCCAGCCAGCCAGGTCCTGAGAGTAGGTCTCCAGAAATTAGGGGTCTTGGGTAACTAACTGGGAAGCCAGCAACCTGGGTCAGTCCACAGCCAAGAGGAAGAGTCCTTAGTCTTCCCCTCTAAGATAGACTCGCAGAAGCAGCTCTAGAAAGGGCCAAATGTGGCTTAGAAAGGGCTTCTGCTGCCCCTCAGACATTAAACATCCTTTTTCTGGTGATAATATAATAAAGCTCCCTAAAATCACCCTCTTAATATTTTTTCTACACTGTCATGGATGCTGTCTCCAGACCACCATGGAAACAATAAAGGCACTCCGAATCAATCAGGGCCTCAGGACCCAGAACTCAGGACCCCTTCCGGTCATGGTCATCTTGCAGGTTTGTGCCAGGTCTCTGAACAACCAGGCCAGACTGCGAAACAGGCAGGGGCAAGGCTGTATAGAAAATGTGTTGAACACAGATCCATAAATTCAGAAAAGTCACTTAAGAATAAGGAGAACATGCAACCTGGTTTGCCCAGGAAAGTGCCAACATATGGCTACTGTCCCGGAATAATTGTAAATAATGCCTCATCACTCTTAAATGTCCCAATTTGGATTCTGTATTGTCTGGACACACTATTAGAGACAGTGTTTATAAAAGTCATCTTCTGACTGAAAATACATGCAAAAGAAAGTGTTTGGATCTAGAGATACAATGTTGATAGCTAACGTGGGTTCTGTTCAGTAAAGAACCAGCTCTGATTAATTGGCAATAAAAGGTAGAGTATTAGAGAAATGTTGACCCATTTAAAGTTGCTATCTGAATTTCTTCATCTTTGTGTGAGCAGAAGTGGTGGTAATAGAAAGATGGTATGTGTGTGTGTGTGTGTGTGTGTGTGTGTGTGTGCGCACACGTGTGTGTGTGCGTGTGTGCATGTGTGTGTGTGTGTGTGTGTGTGTGTGTGTATGAAATTATTAACACTTCTTAAAAGGCCCTTATGAGGCTCTAGGTAAAAATTTCATACAGAGTGGTATCATTACAATTAGTCATAATTTATTGAAAAGGCTTTGAAAAAACAATAATATAAATTCATTTGAAAGTCTCCAAGCAAAGGGATATGGTCAGGAAAACGGAAGGAGAAGATAAATTTCTGATTGACTGTCAGATCATCCCTTCTGCCTCAGGAAGGATATGGAAATGATCTGTGTGGGGCACCCCCGCCACCCCCACACACGATGAAGCTCAGACCCAACAGGGATAGCAGGGCACTATGGGGAACGCCAGGTTCTGTTATGTGTTTTGCTCTTTAACTGAAGAATGGCAGCAAGTTTGAAGGAGCATTTTTGTGTTAGAAAATGATGGCAAGGGAGGGGAACCTTAGTAACTTTACAGAGAATATATAAATAATATTCCTTTAGGCAGAAGACCTTGCTTTGCCCTTGGCCATGGGCTACGCTGACTGTCGCAGCAGAGAGCCCACGGCAGAGGCCTTCCGAGCCGGGAAGCTGGCGTGACTGCTGCTCCTCAAAGCAGGGCGGTGCAACGGTGTGCCCGTGGCTGTCCAGCGCCCTGCTGGGATCTCTTTAACATGCCTTGGTCATTTGGTAAATCACAGCTAGCCTGGAAAGCACTTCATAACACTCATTTTATCTCTCCTTTTTTTGTCTGTTGCTGAAACGAGCATGAACACCTTGTGAACTATAACGTAAGAGGGCCTAAAATGACGGTGATTCTGGTCCTCTTCATTCAGGAGGTAGGAGACAGTCCGGAAGAGAGTAACACCAGAGTGGGTGGTGGGAGGCCCTGTTTTTCTCCTTGTAATGGCTCCTGCCTAAGTTGCCTTTTATCCACTTAGACCCATACGGCAACTTCATTCTGGAAATCTCAGCTTGGCTGTGTGCAGATGTAATCGGACCTGCTCTGGGCAGTCCTAATTGCAAACACATTTCTCCCTCTTTGTGGCCATTCCTAAGCAGGCAGTGGTCAGAGCCTTGCCAGGGCTTTCTGGCATCTTTGTCCTGCTTTGTTTCCAAATCTGCATTTTTCTATGAGAAAAGATGCACAAGAAATTGTAAACAGGATAATTATATGGCAATATGCTTTCCAATGCAGGCTTTCCTTGTGGATTATTTTAAATGTGTAGGGGTTTGTTTTGGTGTGTTTTTTTCCCACTCTGCCTGTGAATCTGGAAGATAAAATGTTGTTTTGAAAGCACAAGCACATGAATGCACTAGAAACCTCCTACAACGTTAAGACACTTTATGAAAGATTATTGGGAGAAACAGCAAACAAAAGAAGATGGAAGGAGAACTGAGTAGGTGCAAGGTCTCCAGCCTTCGACATCCGCCCCTGCAGATATGGGATCCAGACAGCATGTCCTGAACAGCATGGCAAACGAAGAAAAGCTATGCACAAACAGCTGCAAGTTCAGAACGTCACAAAGTTATCCTGTCTGAGATGACAATGTTTGGGGTGAAGCAGGGGATGTTGAATACAATTCTCTGACTGGGCACATCTCCCGTCCTTCTCCTATGCCTCCATGAAAGTTTCCACTGCAGTTTGTGAGGTTGGATTGTTCTGAATCTAAAGATGGGATAGAGGTCATGGCAAACACAGGCTCAGCCTTCAAGTCGAATGCAGGGACACAGCATCTTTATTTCTTTTGGTACATAAAATCACATGCCTCATGGCGGTTTGAGCTCAAGGGCACATCCGGGCCCCCTAACTGCACAACTTCAGGCTGCACTGGGCACACATGGGCTTAGGGTGTAGTTGGCACTCCTACAGCAAAGAAGCCCTGGGGCATCCCGTCTGCTTCCTCATTGCTGATTTGTCTTCTCTGCCGAGCACACAGCCTGGCATATATTAGCAGCTCAAAGAATGTTGTTGAAAAAATTACCAGTCGGCCACCAGAAGACTGAGCTTGTTCATAACCAACAAACTTGATTTATTCCCCCAACAGGGATGCAGGGATTTTAAAGTAAGTACCATCTTGCCTTCAGGAAGCTATGGCTGAATGAGAAAAACACATTTACAGGGGTCGTGTGCACAGAGCACGCTGGGAGCACAGAGCAGAGTCAGGAAAGGTTTCATATAAGAGACAATCTAGGCAAAGCAAACTCTGAATACTATAGTCCCCATTAGCAAAGAAAACCATGCCAGTGTCTGATCTCCATCATTTCTTTCATTTTCGGGAAGAAGGAGAGATTGAATCATCAGAGCGTAAGGATCACTCCAGATATATTAGAATGTATTTGCATTCTGAAAAATGGAAACTGCCATAATCTTCCTATGTATCACACTCGGATATAACAAGTTCTCTTTCTGAAGAAGTCTGCCTTCAGATACTGTGGGATGGCCTCATGCCAAAGAGCCAGGCAATCCTAGGCTGATGCTTCATAGTTAAGTGGACTTGAGAATATTAGTGAGTCTGGTGATCCCTTAACTACAAAATGGAGAGAGTGTATGTCACATGCCCATCAAAGCCGTCCCCTTTCATACTGTCCCCCACCTGAAAGTACACTTGGCATGTTGACGTTTTTGTAAATAACCAATAGCAACACTAATGCATTCACTGACAAAGGAGAAGTGTGTTCTGTATCTGGCTTAGACCAATCAGGATTCCACCCCTGGGAATGAGCAGCAGCCCAGTCTCCTTGTAAGTGGAGATTTGTCAGCCTGTGGGAAAGTTGTCAAATTAGGGCACTGTTGGCATTTGAGTAGACAACCAAGAGTTCTTGCCACACTTACCTAATATTACGGAGTTAGCTAGAGGAAAAACTTCTCTCTGATATCATCCTATTCCAACATGGCATGCTGACTCTTCTGGAGATTAAGGATTTATGGCTTATCAAATACTTCATAGGCATCCTGTGAGAAATCCAATTTTTATTTTCCCTGTAAGATAAACAGAGAAATTTATTTTTTCTTATTTTCTTTTGGGCTTTTCTCAATCCATGATTCACAGTGTGGTAATGATATAGCCATATATATCCTCGGCAAAAAAAAAAAAAAAAAAATTCCTTAGAAAATGGGCCAATATGTTACACAGAGAGTAAGTTTATGGGATGTGAATAGTATAATTTCAAAACATTTCCACTCTGTTATTCTTTTAAAAAGTTCTACAGATAGAAGAAAATCAAAAGTAGTTATAATTCTATCAGGACAGTAAGCCAAAGCTGTGGATGCTTCTGTGAAGTTTATCGGGACTATTAATAATGGTCGTCCAAACCCCTGGCGCCTGCAGCACTGCTTGGATATTTGCAAAATGCAGTTTTCTTATGAACATTCTGGAACTTTGGAACCTTATTCCAGCTGGAAACTGGATATGAAAAATATTAGGTTGAACCTGAATCTCAGAAAAGATTTGGTTTAATTCTGAAAATCAAACGTAGTATCTTGGGGCTGAGTACAAGGTCCACTGTTAGTGACAACCAAGTGAAACTTTCTGCCCAGCTATAGTGACCTATTGTTCTGGGCCTTTGGAAGAAGTAGGGGAGGCATCTCACTAGATCCTGTGATTTAAAGGGTTCAGAGGTGGCTCTTTTTCTGAGTTAGTGCAATGCCTAAAAGTTTTACCATCTGAGTCTTAAAAGCATTCCTCATCCCACTTCCAGCAAGATATCTACCCTCACCCAACCCCTTCTCACTGGGCAGATCCTTCTTTTTATTAAAAGGCCCCAAAATAGACCCTGCATGGGCCTAAGCCACAGTTACTCCCACACCTCTCTCTCAAGCATCAGCCAATCATTTGGCAATAAAACTTTTGGTTCCAATGAAACCTAAATGCTCAGCAGCCCAGAAATCCACATGAAGAATGTGCTTTAGGTGGAGGAGAGGAGCGCAGATGTATGGGGAGAGGAAAAAAAAAAAGAATATGGAAAACAATTGTCCCCTTCACAGTTTGGCTAAAATCAAACTCTCATTTTTAGAGCTCACCACCCTTTCTGTTTTCTACAACTAAGGACCTCAACCTTCACCAACTCTTTCTTTCTTTGCTGTAATCTCGCCTCCAGCAGAATGGTGCTTATGATTTATACAACTTTCACCCTGAAACAACAAAACAGGAGATCACCAAATACCACAGAGAACTGTGGGGTTATTTTTGTATGGGCACCAAATGAGACTTCTCCACAGATTTGTCATCTCTCCCATGCAATGAATGGGCTTGTAAAATGTGGAGAGATTTCTCAAAACTATTATTTCTCAAAACTATTATTTCTCAAAACTACTATTCCAGCTATTTGGTTCTTTGGCATTTACCCACATACCCCAAGAGAGGTAAATATGAAAAAATAATATTTAGCCATGTAGCTATCGTTACAGGCCACAGAAAGCCAAGGGTGCAGAAATTTAAAGATGAATGTAATATGCAGCTTTGCCCTGATTCTGTCTCCCTGGATAAACTCTGCTCACCACTTAAATCTAAGTGTTCCCCAGTCCTGCATAATTAACAGGCAGTGAGAGAAGGTAAAATTGTGTGGAAATTAAACACTGAGTAGAAAAAGACCTCCTTTCCAAGAAAAATTCCATTTTATTTTGGAATGAAAACAATGTCCCATTCTTTTGTTTAGATAAATTCCAATTGTATTTATGCTGATTTCTCCAAAGGGAGAAAGAGACTGTTGCTTTGAAAAGCCATTGACACGGAAAGACTTAAGTTCAATTTGGTTTCATCCTGAAGGTTTGAAGTAAAACAATTCTTTGCAAGGATTTATAAATAAGACATTCATTAATTAACTTCCATGATATCACTTTGACCTGAATACTGTGGAATTCATTTAACTGGTGCTGAGATCCCAGCAGAGAAATTGAGAAATTAGATTTGTTCAGTAAAGAATTTAAAAGCCTAGAAAAATAATCCAGGAGTTCTCAGTGCCTTGCTCTCCATGTTGAATCACTCTCTGATTTGGAACTGGATATTCAGTGTATAACTGCAGTAGGAAGGGAATTCCATGACCCAGATAGAATTATAAGTATAGCCTAGACAAACTGCTTAGAGTATCAGTATTCCCCATTTGGAACAGATAACCAATCCATGTCACAGCTGGAAGAAGAGGCTGCTGGGAAGTCCATGAGTCCTTTCAGAGTCCTTTCACAGCACTGAACCTCTGCTCTGACCTCTTCTCCGGTTCTGAGGTGACCTCAATCCCCCAGGTCAGTGCTACTGCTAAACGTAAGTGGCCAAAAAGCATCTTGGATATCAAAGGCTTTTCCCCAACGTCAGCCTAAGGATCTAAGTCTGCTGTAACTCTGCCCGCCTCTGATTCCTCTCTTTCCCTACTCCACCGACATCCAAGCACGTCAGCTCGCTGTTGGTCCCCAAGTCCAGCCATTTTCATTGTTGCCACATTCCTTTTCAGTCTCATTCCGGACCTATTTATACTACTTTGTCATTTGTACCGTCAACATTCCCTTCCTTCCTGTCTGTCCTTAGGTCTGCTGCAGAGTTGCCCATCACCCCCTCGTCCCAGTCACTTTCTCAGCTAAGCTTCAGGGTCTGCTCCTCTCCTGTCCAGTCTCCCTCATTCTCATCTCCTGCTCAGGTAAGCGAAGCCTCTCTAGGTGTCTGGTGACATAGGCATCTTTCTTTTTCTTCTGTCTTTACTAGAGTGATATACCCCTCTGATTTTTTTTTTCATATCTTCAGGATCTAACTAACCTTTATGGATACTGATGACCTCATTTATTGCCAGGCTTTCCTTGAGCAGTTGCACACATTCATTCAGTAAATTAAAACTGATTGCTTTGTCCTATGTACAAAGCACCATACATAAGAAAATACAAGGATAATTTAGATATGCGTCCTCAATTTGAGTACTTACCAGTAAAGAAGTAAGATGTAGAGGGGTAACATAAATAATTCTAATACCCAGAAAGTATTAAACACCACTAAAATGCTACCAATAAGGTAATATGGGAGTTCAAAATAAGGAAAAATTACTCCCAAAAAAGATGTACACGAGCAGAATGTTTCAGGGAAGAAGGAGCTTCTTCCTGCGGACAGGCGTACCTGGTATTTCAGGTGTTAAAACCCTACCAGCAAAGCCATGGAACCTGGAGGAAATCAGGAGTAATAGAAACAGGGCAAATTTCAGGCTGGCTAGAACATGGGGTGTATAAAAGGATGTTTGGAGATATAAATATGGAGCCAGGTGTACAGCCTTAGAAGGCTGTGCTCAGGTGTCCGGACTATTGCTCTGAAGGCTTTGAAAGCTTGTGGTGGGGAGTGATGGGACCAGAGCTGGACCCCGGGAGACAAAGCCAGTGTTGGCACAGGCCAAAACCAGAAGTAAGGAGTTTTAAGAAACTTTTAAAACCAAGTCCTATGAAAAGAAGCACCGAGAAGCTGAACTAGGGTAGTGTCAGTGGGAAAGAGAAGGAAGGAACACATCTAAGAAAGACTCCAAAAGTAGGATCCACAGAAATTGGCAACTGGCTGAATTAAAAGATGAAAGACTAAGGACTAAAGTAACCAAGATTTTATAATAAAGCTGGTGTACAGAGGCACTAGACAGATGCTTTCTCTTTTAGTCAGTCAACAAATACTTTCTCAACACTTACTGCGTGCCCAGAGCTAGGCAAGAAATGGGAGATACAGAAGCATCTGAAACAAAATAGACTTCCATTATGAGGGAGCTGCCGATCTAAAGGAAGAGTCTTAGAAAAAGTGTTGGAGGTGCTGTGACAGCTGCTGGCCCAGAATACAGGGGGAGCCCAAGGAAAGGGTGGGTAAGTCACTCTTGGAGGGAAAGATCCTCGACAACCAGTCTGTGCAAAAGCCAGTTGCACATGATGATATGTGAAACTGCTAAGAAGCTTGCCTCCCCCTGAGAACATTGCCCTCCCACTCCCTGGGTTCCTGTGTCTCAGCCTCAACTGAAATGAATACATGGAATTCGCTGAATTCTTTCTTTCATTGTGCATTGTTACCCAAAAGATGTCATTTCAATTGCACTTGTGCCAGGTGATGGTATCAGGTGATGTGACACATGCTGGGGAAGGAAGAGGACAGGCAGCTTGATGCAGTGTAAAGAGCTCGAACTTCAGAATCATTAAACCCGACTTGCTCTCCGGTTCTCCCACTCATCCGCGAGGTGAACTTTAACAAGTATTCAGCTTCTCTTGGCATCAGTTTTCTTATTTATAAAATGGTGATTTTTTTAAAAACTCTGCTTTACTTACATTGTATTTTGTTGTAAATATAAAAAATACCTTAAAAGCAATTTGTGAAACATAAAATATTATTAGTTACATTACTAAATATATGTTTCAGTCAAGATTCCGACAGAAAGCAATGGCACACTCACATTAGATTAAAAGAGAGTTTATTTATGAAGGGTCCTTTCACAAAGTGCAGTACTCCAGGGCTAGTGACAGCAGAGGAGCTGTTACCACATCGGGGCCCAAAGGGACAAGAGATGTGAGTCATTACAGACTCACAGAGAAAGTCCTGAGTTGCAGAAGGTTGTCTGCAGGCAACATAGCAGAGAGGAAGCCCAGGGAATAAATAACTCAGTCATGCTTCACCTTTTCCCGATCAGCTTCCAGGGTCCATTGGCCAGAGCCACCCAGAAGACAGACAGGGACAGATGCTAGCTGATGTATCCCATCTAGGTCAGCCTCTGGGTCAGTGAACTTGTGAATAGGTATCTGGACCAACATCAGCAGTTATCTAGTAATCAACTTCCATGAACATAAGAACCCCTGCAGGAGCTTGTTAGCAATGAAAGTCCTATGCACCCAGCAACATGGAGTCTCACTGAGCATCCCACAATACTCACGTTCATGGCCGATGGACACATTTTGAGAACACTGAGATAGAGAGGTTAATTTCTATATGCATTAAAAAGTTATTTCAAGGAGACGAGTCAAGCTCTTTTCCCTTTTCATGGGGGGATCCTAAGAGTAAGGTCAGACTAATCAGGAATGGAGACATTTGCATGTCCTGAAGACAGGTGAGTGAGCTGCACGAGTTTGCATTTTTGCCAGGACTCATCACCTGGCCTGGTTCAAAGGGACTCTAAGACCTGCCTTTGCTCTTGGTAGGAGCCAAATCAGCCCATAAAAGAGAGCTTGGCTGCAATGTTATGTTTCCTTATGCATTTCAAACCTATTACACGGGATGTCACACTATCAGCAAGAGTTCGTAATTTTTACAGTGTCCTATTGCACTGGAAAACACTGCTCTTTTTGTATCCCCCTCAGGACCAGCACACCAACTAGATGGTAAGTGCTCAGTAAATGGCAATGGCCACCATTTTATCACTGGAAGAAAGGAAAAATATGTGCATTTGAGATGCATGTTGTAAAGTCTAGATGTGTTTCTTTTAAAAAAAGTAAAAACGTTTTTTTAAAAACTCTCTTTTAAACTTCTGTTTAAAACTGTCATTTGCAATGTTCCTTAAGCATGCTGAGCAGTTCCTGGGAAAAAGAATCCTGAAAATCACTCCTCTATCACTACTCTCAATCTGTCACTCCTCTCAGGCTCCCACCTACTGGTTTGCACTTCTGTGTAGTTATTGGTCAAAGTAACTGAAATTTTTTAGAAATGATTAACTTGTGAATATAATGCCACAGTGGAAATGCAGGCTTCTCTTTTTTAGGAGTGTTTCTGTGCTTCTGTCACATACCTGTTTTCCTATGTGTGTAACTCAAAAAAAAAAATCTTAGCAACTAGATTAGATAGCCTCAACCTAAGAGTGAATGTATTTCCTTGCGGCATATACTGCCCATGCAACACCTGTTCCCTGCAGAAGATATTAAGCATTTTGTGCACACCTACACATATTCTTGGGGCAGGAACCACAGCTGTTTGTAATTTGACTATAACTGTAATCCCGAGTGAGAAGAAGAACTAAAATCATCAGTTATAAGACATTAAAATAAGAAGTCATACAGACAATCCTTTTTTTGGTAAGGCCTCAAAAGTGTAAAATAAAGAACAAGGTAGTTAATCAATAATTTCCAGAAGTATTGAGCATAGTTTTACTATTTTCTGAATATAAATAATGTTTTCAAGATTTCCTTCCTTAGAATGAAACTGCCTATAACCGCAGACATCTTTGCTGCATCTCTTCTCCTACTTTTCTATCAGTCCTGTAGAGACAAAATAGTTTCTAGACTCTTCAGTGTATTCACTTAGTCTGAGCTTCTAGCCAGTGAAAGTAAGTGCTTTGTTATCTGAAAGAAAATGGCTCAAATACGAATTTGTCATCATCTTAAACTTTCTGTAGTTGACTAATTGTGAGTATATACAATACAGGGTATGAATTGGTTTCTGCTCGTTTCCCTATTCTTATCTGCAGCTGTCAGCTTCAGGTAACAGAACTCCCAACTCAAAATGGCTTAAAGAATAAAAGGACTTATTTTCTCTCTACACAAGGAGTCCCAAATAAGGGAGGCTCCAGGCCTAACTCAGAAGCTCAATTACATTATCAAAGACTCAGGTTCTTTCCATGTTTTTATTCTTCATCTGAATTTCTAGACTGAAAAACAGACAGTGTAGCAGTCAGGGTTATCCAAGAAACAGGACCAGAGGCTGATCTATTGATCTATCTACCTATCAATCAAATGATCTATCTACTGAGCTACCTATCCACTGATGTATCAATCAATATGTCTAGAGAAATGTCAAGTCCTTGGCGTATGTGATTATGGGAGCTGGCAAGTACGAATCTGTAGGATAGGAGAAGAGGTTGGAAACTCTCAGGCAGGCGCTGATGCTGCAGGCTTGAGGCAGAATCTCTTCTTCCTTGGGGGAACAGTTTGGCTTTTAAGACCTTTCAACTGATTGGAAGCCCACCCAGATTATCAAACATAACCTCCTTTACCTAAAGCCAACTGATTATAGATGGTAACCACATTTATAAAATATTTTCACAGCAACACCTAGGCTAGTGTTTAATTGAATAAATGGGTGTGATAGCCTAGCCAGGCTGACACATAAAGCTATCACAGTTTGTTCCTTGCACAGTCTTAAAAGCAAAGAAACCTTTCCCAGAACACCCCAGCAAATTTTCTCCCAGTTTCCATTGGCCAGCACTGAGATTTATGCCCCTCAGGAAATCAGTCCTTTGCAAGGAGAACGAGTCAAGATTAGCTCAGTTGGGTTTTAGCCGGGTCATGTGGGCCAAGAGTAAATGTTGGAACTAAATTTGGGCTGTGCCACATGGAAGAAGGGGAAAGGTATTGTGGGTAGACAAAAAGAGTATCTGGGACATAGAAAGAGTTAATTAACATTTGAATGAGTAAATAAGTCAGTGAAGGAATGGGGATGCATGCTAAGGATGAGTACTAGTGATTTTCTCTAAATATATACCGCAGGCAAACACGACTTCAGCAGGTAAACAGCGAATGCGCTATCTGCATGATGGATGACTCTTGTTTGTGTGAGATCACATTCAAATCTTTTCCACACACTGCTGGTGATTATCACTGATTAATACTAAGAGAATGCTAACTGTGCTCAAGGGGATGAACTGGAAAATGCAGAGAAATACCTACATTTACAATCTATTTAATTTAGTATGTTAAGGGTGAAAACTTTCATGCTGATATACTTAAATTCCTAATTCTAGAGCATACACCAAGACATTGTTGTTTGGTAAGGAAGACTATAGAGAAATCTCCTAGGAAAGCAGAGGACCTCACGTGGGGACTACACATTTCTCCAGGGAGTACAGAAGTGCGCTCAGAAAAAAATGATGGTTTTCTTATTGCACTTGGTACACAATTCTTTGTGTTTAATCATCCTGTCAGGTTTTGTTTTGACCAAGACTATGAGTTTATACGATGTGATACAAGAGCAAGATAGAGATATTTTTAGAATGAATAGGATACTGATTTCTCTCTCTCTCTCTCTCTCTCTATCCCCCATGCCCACACACCACATCTAGTATTTACTATGTTCTCACCACTTCAGTAATTAGGGACTGTGTTATGTTCTTTTCATGTTAACTTTTCCGGGAAAATACTCAGCTGATCAACAAGGAATTACTATTTTCCAGTTGTTTGACTAAAATACAACTTTATGTATTAAAACTATTATCAGAAACATGAAAATCTCCTACGCATAAGAGGAAGTCTCTAATTTCTCTTTCTTAAGCACTTTGAAAACCACTCCCCCTTCATCATCTCCCTCCTTTTCTGTGTGGATCCTGGCCTGCCATGTAATAGTCTTGTAATCCTGGCACAGCCCTTTACTCTTTCTAAGATTAGTCAGTTACTTTCCATGCAGAAGAGGAAGAACAATAATATTCTGAAATGTCTTGGAAGGTCCTAGGTATCCATTTCCAATGTCAGTATTTTCCACTAAAATATGATATCTTTGGGGGCAGATATAATGCCACTTTCACCTTATCCTTAAGTACTCAGTAAATGATGGTTGGTTGAGGTAATGGGAGATCCATGCCACATCAACTAAGCTGTACCTCAATTCTTTTTAAAAGCATTTCCCTCTACCAACCAATTTTCTAATGGTTCACTTGACCTCTCACCACTGTCATGTTGTCCTCGGTACTCTTTCTTCTCAGTGGAGTTGTGTTGAGTGGAAAACTCACAAGAAGACTGGTTTTGGACCTTGCTTTTGGACACCATATCTTACTTCTGGCTAAGATTGGTTTAGGCATGGACAGCACTGCTAGATGAGGCTTGTACAAGGTAGGAGGTTGCTAACAAATGCATATTGATAATTGCATTTGATCCATGTTGATAATGAATCACCACACACTGCCTATTATGGTATGGCAGTTATTTAGGTTTGAATAAGAAGTTGCATATTTAACCAGGAATACTAATTTTCCTTGAGGAAACTGCACAAAGGTTTTACTTCATGTAGACCAATTGAATGTGGGGAAAGCAGTGGTAACTGAAAGAAGGTTTTATAAATGAGAAGGAAAAACATTAGGCCTATGCTTTACCCACTTGGGAGATGAGTGGAAAGACTAGAAACTCACCTGCCTTCCTTGCTTTGAGCTTGACTTCTAGATTGCAATCACAGAATGCAGGCAGCCCTTGGCAAATTATTGTTTCAACTCAATGGAATTAGATAAACCTAGTGCCAGAGTGTATTCTGGCATCTGTAAAATCAGTCTGGTGTTTTCTAGATTCCACAAGATTTAGAGTTCTGGTCTCTACCTTCAGATTTCCATCTGTGGTGTGAAATTATCAATCTCTAATAAGATATTGCTAAGACACTTTGGCCCCAAATGTGTCCCTCTAGGCATTATTCTTTCTTCTATTGCATTTGAGATGACATATGTGAATATACTTTATAAACCATAAAGTACTATCTAAATAGATTCTGTGGCTATTGCATGGTTCAACTAAGCTTTGCAATGAAGGGAAAATTATAATCAAACCGCAGTGCTCAGTTTGTGAAGCCCACTTTTAATTATTCTTACAGTTTCATCAATTTCTATTTAATTGTTTGAAGTCATCCTAGTACCAGGCAATGTTCTTTTGTACTCTTTCTTCAATATAGCATTACTTGAATAAGTTTAATGTAAAAGCTAACATAGACAGGAGCAATATTTTTTTAGGGCATTCAAAGGCTGATACTTGGGGAAATGCTTTTAAAAGATTTTGTTTTATCTGGCTGAGCCCATGCCTCTGTCCAGCTGTTCTCCTGGTGTGTGTCTCTCAGCTTCCTCCGCATTTTCAAGAAGCCTATAACTCCTCACTGATGTCAGTTGCTCCAGCAGGCACCACACACGGTCAGGGCCTCTAGAATTCTAGAGAGGCACATAGTCACTTTATTTTTAGGCTTTTAGGGACTCAAAAGACTAAGAAATACCAAAATAGGGTTAACCAAATTATGGTATATTTTAAATGTTTACACTGACCAAATGAATGACCTTAATACACATGAATGGACAGATACAGTACCAACTTAAGTTGATGTACTTAAGTTCTATGCACTGGATGTAAAGATGAATAAGATGTAATACTACCCCTCATGGAAATCTCAGCCCTGTAAACTATATTACATATAGCCCTGTAAAAAATATTACATAATAAAGAATTGCACATAAGTGTTGATGAGGTCATACAACCATAAAGTGTTTAATGAATAGTCTTTTCTAATAAAGAATGCCTAAACTCTCAACTGAAGGTCCTTCCCGCATGAAAGCCGAGGCCAAGAGGCAGTCCTGACCCCTTCACGGGCCCTGAGCATGCTGGTCTGGGGGCTGGGCCTCCACAGGGCCACGCTTCTGGGCCGTGGAGGCTGCTGGCATAGGCGTGGGGTGCCCTTGCCCATCGTTGTTGTTTTCAGGATGACAGCATGAGTTCCCACTGCAAACCAAAGCAAACCCCATCATCTCTGGGCCTGTCAGCGGTGCTGAGCTTTTCTCTCTCATTTTGAAAGTGCTTTTGATGTTTCAAGACACCAGAGAGAACAAACGGTTACTAAACTAGGTAATCTGTAGAGCAATCTGTTGGACAAGGGAAAGAAGTTGGCTTTTGTACCAGTCTGCACAGATCACACTCAACAGGCTGATGTATCTAAAACACATACTGTCTGGGAGAGGGAGGAACAGAGACAAAGAAGGGAGGAGAGAACAGAGACACGGAGAGACAGAGAGAGAGAGAGAGAGAGACCACAGTAACATGTCGCCAGTTTTCTCTCCTGGAAAAACTCCATTTTGAGAAGACACATATTCCACATACACCCTGGTCCGTACTTGCACACTGTAATGCCTCAATGTGCCCGAGCATCTCTTTGACCTCGTCAGGTCCTCCTCAACCCAAGGTTCACTCCACATGCGCCATGTATCTCCCATCTCACCATCAACTCAGAGCAATCAAAAGAGACTGAGAGATCAAATTCTGAAAAACAAGCCTCATCATAACGGAAAATCCAATTAACTTTAGCTACAGCCGCCACACACCAGCAGCAGCGCTGAAATTCTGCCTTCTATGAAAATGGTTCAGCTGTTCATTAGGTAGCATGTCAAAAATTAAACAATGCCAGTTATTTTCCTTGTCCTGAGATCTACTATTATCTGGGGAATTAGAAGCCTGATTACTGATACATATTTTAACTAGATGTAATTCCTGGAATCTTTGTTTTTTACTGTTTTATCTTTCCTTGTATGTCCTGGTGTGAGGGAAAATAATTATCTCTGGGGAACCGAAACTGAACTCCTGCTCAGTGGTTTGTAGGCTGTGAAATGATGATGTTGATAATGTTGATGTCATTTTTAGCTTTCCTAAGTGAAAAGTGATATTAAATGGTGATATTATCATGCTTACTCTCTCAGCAGCTTCGTGAGAGAAGAAAGTGATTGTTAGTCCTGCCTACAGGGAGATAAACCGGGAGGCCACATGACTTGTGGAAATTTTCTTATGTGATTATCAGTAGAGCTGGAAACAAAAGCCAGGCCCTGACACCAGGCCCGGTATTCAGCCTCCAGACTAATGCTTTCTCACGTTGGCAAGGCTGACAAGCCCTCGGTTTCTTTTGCCTCATTTTTATCACTTTTTACAAATTGGATTTAGTTGTATTAAAAAAAAAATCCGATCTTTACCAAAGAATCGTGAAGGATAGAGACATGCTGAAAACCACCCTTTGGAGGGTTAAACGGGCACCACAAATACAAAGCACAGAAATAATAACTGGCAAATTAGACATAAGGCAATTACATCAAAGTCTTTTTGAAAGTAGATAAAATGTAAATAGAGGTGTGTTTGTATATATAAAAGCACAAAGAATAGTACTGAAGTTAAAGAAGGTGTGGTCTGGTTGGGGGTAAAGGAACATCAGGGGAAGTGAATGAGAGAAGTGGGGGGAGAGCTGGGTTCACTTCCGTCCTCTGTGGCGGTTTAGCTCAGCCAGCGTGCCAGCTCCAGACAGTTGCTCCAACTTAATGTTGTATATAAGCCTTATTCAGGGAACTTCTTAAAAATGCAGGTTCATGGGCTCCACCCTAGATATCCAGATTTCATGGGTCTGCAGTGGGATCCTGAGGTCTACACTGTGAGCTAGCCTCCCATAGCTGAGAGTCAAGCTTTGGACTACAAGCTGGGAAACAGCACTTTAAGGTTACACCACTCACCAGTTTTAAGGAAAGGGGAGTACTACCTTGGGAGATATGGATGACGCAGGAGTCCAAAGGGTGGTCTCTGTAAACTCTGCTTAACACTGTAGGACTCAAAGAGGACAGGAAAGAGAGATTTAGGTAATTAACTAATAGAGCCTTCTTCCAGCTCAGTGTAGGTGGGCCCAGCCCCACCTGCGTGCTTGGGAGCAATCTGACCACGCTTCCGCCTTCCCTGCCCATCTCCTGCATTTCCTGTGACCCTCTTCTATGCTCCATCTGGGCCTCAGCTGCTCTCATTTTCCATTTATGAATAATTTGGTTTTATATTTAGGCATTTCCAGTCATTAGGTTCCCACATTTCTGTATACAGCCTGTATGGTTTTATTTTTTTAGAATTCTAGAAATTCATGAGAAAGAAAGCTCTTAATATTAGGTCACTTAGTAAATTACCTCCCTTCCTGCCTAATGCAAGATTATTCCCAGTAGTCCTGTTTCTAGTGCTCTGTTGCCTGTTTTTAAATGTACTAACTGATGGTGATTCTGTCACTCCCCTCAGGAGGCCATTATCCTGGCTCACCATTCTCAGTGTCAGGGGCCTTTCCCTGGTAATTAGCTCCAACTTGCTATTTCTTCCCCTTCCCATTACCCCTGGTTATCAATTCCCTTGTAACAACATTATTTCTCTCCTATTTGTTATATACTTTTAGATTCCACAGTTTCACAAGCCACTGTTAAAAAGAGTTGAGCTACTTAGTACCAGCCTATATCTTAATTAGTCACATAGCTGAAGATGGAATGAATGGGAATGGTCTCTGGATTCTGCCGTGTTGAACCACAGGCGACCTTATCTTGGGCCTGTACTTCTGGGCTTGTCCACAGTGATTGTATCAGCCTGAAGTCACCTTCCTCTACAAAGCAGCGTCCTCTTTAAGCGTAATGTGTCCAGGTCAGATGAAGGTCTACAAGAAAGGGCCTCCTCATTATCTGAAAAAATGGGGGTAAGACCATCTATTTAGATTTCTATAAATGTTAAGTGATATCAAGCATGCAAATCATTTAGAAAAAGTTCTAGCATGCAATAAACAACAAAATCCTGAGGCATATCTATATGCTAAAATAAGTTTACGTTCAGAAGTCAAATAAACCTCATGCCATTTTCAGCTTTGTAACTTGCTGATTGTGTGACCTCATCACACACTTACATGCAATTATTTATTATACAACACTTCACAGTTTGCTGGATGAAGAATGTCTTAAGGGAAGTATTGTATATTATTCATCTTTATGTTCAGTGTATCAAATTTAAGTGCATCATCAGCATAGTAAGATGCTGCAGAATCCCTACTCATCTTCTCTGCGTTGTACAGGCCTCCCCGTGGCCCCCCCCAAATTACACATGCTAATCATAATGCCCCCTTTCTTTTTCCCCACCCTTATCCCTCCCTTCCCACCCATCCTCCCCAGTCCCTTTCCCTTTGGTAACTGTCAGTCCATTCTTGGGTTCTGTGATTGTGCTGCTGTTTTGTTCCTTCAGTTTTTCTTTGTTCTTATACTCCATAGATGAATGAAATCATTTGGTACTTGTCTCTCTCCACCTGGCTTATTTCACTGAGCATGATACCCTCTAGTAAATTTAAGTGCATCAATTTAAGTTGTTTAGCCCTCCTGAGCCTCAGTGTTCCCTTCTGTGAAATAAGTGCATGTCATCTACCTCTGCGGCACACACATTTCATGCCCTGGCTCATATCTTCTTAGCTCATTTCTTCACTCCAGCCATTGCTGCACAGGAGGAGCCTGCTGACACCACACCTCAGCTGCACGACAGGGAATCCAGTCCTCACCCAAGGGACAGCTGCAGGAGCCTGGATCCTGTGACCCAAGTAGGGATTCCCACCAGGGAGACTGGCTATCACAACTGGGGGAGTGAAGTGCTATTAGCTTCCAGTTGATAGAGGCCAAGGATGCTGCTAACATCTCTTACAACGCACAGGATAGTGCCCCCCCAACAGAGAATTATCCAGCCCAAATGCCAGCAGTGCCACTGACCAAGAGACCTTCAGAAAACCTCATCTGAGGAAGACATCTCATAACATATGATCGTCCCCATCCCTTTCACTGCTCCAGACCAGATCCAGGAGAAGGTTATGTCTCTGCTCGGCAAGTGCGTATACTAGCCAGCCAGCAGAATCATGCTTTGGAGTAAAAGCTATGATGATAGGAATGTGTAGGTCACTGCAGCAGGGGATATATGCTCCCTGTTCTGAGAGAATCTCAAGACAGAAAGCAGGGGAACAAGTGTGGGAGTAGATCTTGAAGATGCTAATATATGAGATTAGAGTATAAAACTGGAGAGGGGAGAATTTATTGACATTGGAACACTGTCTCATGTTGTAAGGTTCAATGGCTTAACAAGGACAGAGTTGTTCCTAACTCACTGCTAGGACTGGTCCTCACAAGTGTGGGCCTTACCAAAGCAAATAAGGTAGAGAACTGCCCTGCAGAGTTTTGGGGAAGGGATTAAAAGGCTCAAGGATGTGGGAATGTTGTAATGGGTGATGTGAGAGCAAAGAACGCATATGTTTCACAAGAAGGTCAAAGGACTCTCTTCCGCTCCATCAAAAAAGAGCGCATGCAAAGGGATGCACCAACATGTGGAGAAGTTTAGTTGTGGCTGATTGTGGGAGGTAGCACCCTGGAGCTGGGTTCCCTGTTATTCCTGGAATTGATAGGATTCTAAAATAACAGAGAGCATTTTGTATTCATGGAAAGAAGCCAGACACAATTATTGAAACGGGTAGCAAGGCCAGAGTGACAGGGACACTAGGAGCACCTTGACCTCTAGGGATCTGTGGAGGTCATAGAGGCATCATGGGAGCAGGGTGAACTGGAAGCCAACTGGAGTTCCATTTGATCTGTATAACAGGCATCGGGATCTGGTAAGCAAAAAACTGGTGTCAGCCGCCATAGTGGAAAATCACAGGCACTCACCCAATTTCCACACCTAAGTCAGTTCTCAGATCCACAGCCTACTGACTAACAAGGGATACCCTTGGGCAAGTATCTTGCAATACTACTGCAGATATAGGTAGTAAATATCCCCTGACCCTTCCCCAGAGGAATCTGAATCTAGTGACCAGAATAAGTATGTACTGGGGAAAGGAGAACAGCCCAGACCACTCATGGGCTGTTGGGCACAGGGTGGGCTGGCTCTGATAGCAAGGAAGACAGAGTGGCGTGGCGGCCCTTCATTAGAGAGAGGCTGTCTAAGCCAGGCAGTGAGTGGAATCCTGGCCCACGTCCATCCAAAGTGGCCCATTGGGTCCACAGACCATCTGTGCAGATACTGCCCATTCCCTTAGGACAACCACGACTGGGTCTTTGGCCCATGGAATAGGGGCCACTGTGTCTGGAGGGGACAAGGGGAAGCCCCTAAAACTGCAGTGCTACACCTTAGGAGGAACTGCAGAAATTAGCACCACTATCGAAGATTTGAAGAATGAAGGGGTACTCCCATTCAATTCACTTATTTGGCCTCTGCAAAAAACAAAAAACGAGAAGGATCATGATGCATGACAGTGGACCAAAATAAACATAACCAACTGGCAGCACAATCACAACTGCCATATCAGATGTGGTATTTGACTGGAACAGGTTATCCAGCTTCTAGCACTTAATATACAGCTTTTGAGCAGAAACATGTTTTTTTTTTTCTCAAGCCCAATAATAATATTGAGGATCAGAAGTGGTTTGCTGTCCTGTTGAAACAACAGTAGTATACGCTGACTACCCTAGCCCACGATCAGGTTCAATATAGTCCACAGAGACCTTTATTGTCTTGATACTCCACAGAACCAGTATGACTGCTGGTTGACAGCATGATGACATCAGAGTAATCGGACCTAGTGAGCAGGAAGCAGCAAGTATTTAGGGCACCGTAGTAAGACACAGCCATGCTGGAGAGGAGATGATAAAACTCTCAAAGTGAAAGGATCTACCATTTGGGTGATGTCTTTAAAGCTCCAATGGATTGGAACACAGGAGAAAAATCTATTTAATATAAATGACAAATTGTTGCACTACCCCTCCTACCACTGAGAAAGAGGCACCGCCCTTGATAGGCTTATTCAGATACTAGTGTTAGCACATGACCACACATGGTAATACCCTGTGAATCATGCATTAGGGCTTGGAAGACTGGCATTTTTGGGTGTGGTATATGCTGGCTGTCACAGGAAAGGGTCCTATAGCAGGTCCAGAGTGCAGCACAAGCTATCCTGATGCTCAGGGGATATGACCTACAAAGTGAATGGTGCTAGAGGTGTTCTTAGTGGAGGAGGATGCTGTGCAGTCTACTAACCGCAGTACAGACCCCTGGGTCCTGGAGCAAGGTCAAATCTTCAAAGGCAGAAAACTTCTCCATTTCAAAAACAGCTCCTGGGATGCTTTAGAGCCCTCATCAAGGCTAGGACAGCAAGTGTGTCTGTGTGACTGCCACATGATGAGTTGGGATTATGTGGGGCAGCCAATGATGAGTTGGGATCATGTGGGGCAGCCAATGATGAGTTGGGATTATGAGGTCCACAAAGTCATAAAGTCATCCAGGAACAGAGGCAGTTCACTGTGTGATGTAAATAGGACACTTAGGATTAGGCAGAGCAGGTCCAGAAAGTACACAGTTTACCAAAACAGCTGGCCTCCACTTCCTTGTGACTCCCCTTTGCGCTGATACCTTTCCTTCAGCTCACACCCATGCTATCATGGAGGCTTCCACATGACCTCCTTCCATAGAGGAAGAAATAGCTGAGCCTGGTTCCCAGATAGATTAGCTCAATGTGTGTATGATGACTGAAAATGGACTGCCACCATAAATCAGCCCACTCAAAGGTGATCCTGACAGGCAGTGGAAAAGGCGAGTTTTCTCAGCAGCACACTTAATTATATACCTTGTATGCAGAGAGAAACTTCCTAAAAAAACAGATATACACAGACTTCTGGGCTAACAGAGAGCTTTGCCGATTGGTCAAGATCCGGAAAGGAGCATGATAGAGGCTTGAAGACGAGGAAGTCTGAGAAACAAATTTGTGGATAAATCTTAGGCAGAGGGCCCAAAGTACATATGGGTATTTGTGTTAATGCCCTCTGGAGAGCATTCTAGAGAATTCAGAGAGGTACTGGACAATCAGGTGAATAGGCTAAGTTGTTCAATGACTATCAGTCAGCCTCTGACTTCAGCCACCCCAGGGATTGCATAGTAACCCCATGGATTAAGCAGCCTTGGTGGTAGCGATGTAGGCTGTGCAAAGGCCCAACAGCATGGGCTTCCTCTCACTAATGCTGATCTAGCTACAGCCACAGCTGAGTCCCTAAGCTGCCACCAGCAGAGATGCAACATGGTGTCTCAATTTGGAAACATCTCTCAAGAAAGCCAATCTCTTGTTGACATCCTGGAACGGTGGCACTATATCATTGCCTGAATTTACATCTATTTGATTATGACCTTGCCTTTTCTATCTAAGGTGCCTCAGCCAGCATCATCTGAGGGCATGAAGAGTGTGGATTTACCAACACAGGATCCCAATAAAATTGCCTCAGACCAAAGGACACATTTTACAATGAAGGTAAATGGAATGATGCATGACTAGAGGATCCTCAGATGCTACCATATACCACATCACTGTAAAGACGCCAGCCTAGTAGAAAGATGGAATAAAGGCCCAGCTAAGGAGCTAGCTCAGGGACACATCCAGCAAGGTTGGGTTCTGTCCTCCAAGGCCCTGTACATGTAGTGAGTCTATAGCCAATATACGGTAAAGTGCACCTAAAATACCTGGGTCTGCAAGTCAAGGGACTGCAGAAGGACTGGCCCTTCTCACCATCACTCCTAGTGATCCCCTTTCAGAATGTGAGTTTCCCATCCCTACAGCCTTAGGCTCTGCTGGACTACAAGTCCTGAGTCCTGGCGCTGGCAGTGAAGACGGAGGATTGGGACAAATCTTCCACCAGAGAACATAGAAAGGCAGAAGGGCTTCCACTGAATTTGAAGCTACAACTACTATGTTGTCATTCAGGGCTTCTTCAAGCGATGGACCGACAAGAAGGCCTGCCGCACTGGTGGAGCATCTGAGCATGATTACCATCCAGAAATTGTTGTTTGTTCACAATGGCGGTGTGAAGGAATACAGCTCTAACCCACAATACTCACTGGGGCTGCACTTGATGCTTCCATTAAATTTCAGCAAACACAGCCTAAAAAAGGTAAAACAACTAAGGGATCCAATCACTGGGGATAAATGTGCAAGTCTGGAAATATGAGGAAATTAACATCCTCTGGAATAACCTTGGGCTAATAGGAGCATGGAAGCTGGTGGATGCTTTCCACCCCCTGTCTCGGGAAGACAGTTCTGAGGCTTCGACAGCTCCTCCAAGGGCCTCCGGGTGGACTGAACCCTGGTTGCCCATTTCGATGACCAATACAGTAATGCATCCTGAGACTGCCTTTTGCTCCTTCTCCATTCATTCTTCCTGGGACCCCCAGTCTTCTTCCCTGTGATAATTTCCCAAAACAAACTACCCACAATAAGTCACTGTCTCATGCTCTGCTTTTTGGAAGAACCTAAGATAAGACAACCTCCAAAAGTATTATTGTAAATATCTAAGGAATCTCGGGCTGGGGTAGAATTTTGAAAAAAGTACAAGTAGTTAAATAAATCCCGGTAAAATTTCTGAAGCCCAAGGATTAAAATAACAATCCTTCAAACCTCAAGGCAGAAAATAATGTTGCTAATAATAATAATAATAATATTAACAGCTCACCTGGAAAGGAAAAATCTTAGACTGATAGACTGAAAAATGACATTAGTAACACTAAAAACTAATAACAGTAATGTCTGCAAAGGACTAAAGCAGATGAATGTGACCCTATGATTCTGCAGCCAAACTATCCTTGTGTGATGGCAAGCGGAAGATATTTGCAGATTAGTAAGGATCTCAGAAAGTCCCACAATAGCATAAACTATCTAAAAAAAAAATCTCTTGAGGCTATCTCTAAAGGAAACTGCAAAAAGAACTCAAGGAAATGGAATACATGGCATGTAAGAAAAAGTAGTAAATACTGAAATCAACAAAACATCTAAGTCTAGCTATAATGATGATGCATCATTAACTTATATAATGGTTAAGAAAAATTCTTAAAACAGAAGTCTAATGCTATTAGAAACATGCGACTACACATTTAATGTGCCCACCATGGTGCCAGGGACATGGAAGGCATTAAAAACCAATTAGTTCTCTCCCTACCTGTACTTCTTGTTGTCATCATGAAACACATATTACAAAAGAGTGCATATAACATAAATATAGTTTTAAAAAATAATAATGATAGAAAAAAATAGTGTACTTTCTCCACAAAGCTTAAGAAAAATCTGCCCCCTTTTTCAATATGCTTCATTTTCATAGAGAAACCTTCTGTTTTTTTTTTACAGCAGAAAAGCTCTCAGCTTCTTGTTTTTTATGTACATTTTTGGGTAATAAGACCCTAGAACAAATCCCTGCTACCACTGTTCACTGTGTGAACTAGAACCAGGGACCAGTTCTCCTTGGGCCTCAGTTTCCCCTTGTGTAAAATGCTGACCAAAATTCTCACCTTCCCCAAAGGAACATTGCTGGAATGGGAGTAGGAGGAAGAACATAATTATTGTGGAAGACATGGTACATAAAGATAACTGTTACGGTTTTGCCTAAAGTCCAAAAAAGCACGTGAATAGGAGAAGCACCAGGTACGTCATCAATCCAATCTGTTCCCAAAAGCTAATGCAATCGATTCTGCAGAAAAGCGTGAAGCAGACTGGTTTTCTCTGGCTAACCTTTCGTTAGTCTCCATCATCTGGCATGTTCTATTTTACTCTCTTTACCTTTAAAAACTGTGCTCATTAATAAACCATTCAACACTTTTCTCCCGTATAAAAATCCAACACATGAATGAAGAACCATTGAGTCAGGAAAACTGGAGGAAAAGCTAAAATGTACAAATGTATCTGTTGTAAGGTGCTGGCAGTAAATTTTCAAAATACCCTGTGCCTTGGACAGAATTTGCTTTCCTTTTATTCTTCTGGCAGGATGTCTCTGCAGAGTCTGGAAGAGACCTTTAGCAGAACAGAATGAAACTTTATTTTTTCCTGGTACATGTGTGACACTGTCAGCCCGAGCATCTTTTGGAAGGCCATGGTGCGCTCATAATGGGCTCTCCGAGCTCACAGGAGGCAGGCACAATGGTCTGCAGACTGCTGGAGGAGCAGTGCTGCAACCTGGAGCCCTGCTGGGAAGGAAGCCTGTCCGTTTATCAAACTGACAGCCAGGCAGCAAAGCGAGCAGCTAACGCATCCTTTGCCAAGGACAGGCATAATGCAGAAAAATACGTCATTGCAGCCAGTGAATGAATATATTTCTGCTTCAATTGTTGGACCATATCACTAGTCATCTAAAGTAATGGGCAGTAAAGAATGACCAAGAGTTACATCCTCCAAACAAAGCTGAAAACAGGTTTATCTAAAGTGAGTTATTGTGTCGGAGTCAGACTTCCTGGCCTCATATGAGGAATGGAACACTGACTAGTATCTTACTTCCACTCCAGAATCTATTTAAGGGTTCCTCCGAAAGACTTCCTAGAGCACCATGACCTTTTCCAGATCATGAGCCAAGTTTACCCAGCTTTAGATTGGAACCTCCTGTTGTCTATATGGCCCACACTATACTGGTAAAAGCTATTACTGTTTAGACAGATTTCCACCAAGTGAATTCTGCAAGATGATCATGGAGATGCTACCACTACCTCTCAGAAGGTAGCTTCAGCATGTTCTTAACAGGATGAGAGCATTTGCACTATTTGTAGCTCGTATTTCACCGTCACTACAAGAAGTCATTTTGCTTGGGAAAGTCAAGCTGAATAACCTATTGCCACTCCCCTCCATACTACATGCTTTCCTAAAATCAAACGTTCTCATTTACAGCACCATTGCTATTCAAATTTTGTATTTATGTGATTATTTGATTGATATTATCCCCACGAAACAAGCACCATGAAGTCTCTTTTTGCTCATCTGTTAGTCCCTGGTACCCACTACGTAACCCAAACATATTTGTTGAGTGAATATTAACAAGATCATTTTCAATAATTTTATGGTAATTACTCATGATGTGCTGAGGATTGGATAACACACAAAGGAACCAAGAGTTTAGGCTCTAATCTTGAGAAATTAACATTCTAAGATTGTTCTAGGGAACATGCACTGCTCAGCACCCACATACCCCACCCAGCATTCCCTGTCCATTTCTTTCCGGCTGTGCTTATCACCTTCTAGCACACTAGATAATTCACTTTGGGGTTTTTTTTTTTTTTTTACTCTGTCTTCTCACTAGAATCTCAATTCCAGGAGCAGAAGCTGTTCGCCTGTTTAGTTCATGGGAGTTGCTCCCATATCTAATAATTATACTAACTGATGACGATGATCTGTTTCTGACCTGACCGCTCTTGTTCCTGATCTGGCCACGTGGACCTCTTTGTTGTTCCTCACACGGGCCAGGTAGCTCCAGCCGTGGGGTCTTTGGACTTACCAACCCTCCTCATAGAAGGCTCTTCCACTAGTTCCCCTCGTTCACACACTTACCTCCTTCAGATCTTTGTTCAAACCTGATAACCTCATTTAAATTTGAAACTGTCCCCGCAACATATATGTATATTCTTGGAACTACCCGTCTTCCTATCCTGCATTTTCTCCGTAACACCTATCATAGTCTGATACACAATATTAGTTATTTGCTATCTGTTACTCTACCTCCCCACCTCGAGACTCCCTAGAATTCTAAGGGCCATGAGGGCAGACACTATTCTCTCTTTTGCCCCCTGACATACACCCAAACTGTGGGGCTGTGTCAGTGAGCAAGCTGTGCTACACTTGGAACTCCATAAATATTTGATGAATAGATGAATTATCATAAAAACAATTTTTATACATGAAACACCAGATTTTAGAACATTCCACTTCAGTTCAGAAAGCATACACATGATTATAATAAGATGTTTGAATTTCAAATAAGGTGAATGTGAAATAAAAAATATAATAAGAAGCAGGTGGCTTGGAAAGGTTAAGTTATACAAGGCATACATCTTTGCTTTTTGATGAATACACTGCTAGAGTGTAAGTCGTTGATAAATTTTGGCTTGGAAAAGTCTCTGAGCAGTTGTTTGCCATCATATGCTATTTTTGAAAGCAGCAATCAACACACACACACACACACAAACACCAGTCTCCATGTACTAGATTGCCTCTGGTGCCCAGAGAAAATGAGAGGAAATGACTTTTAAATAGCTGAGGAAAGTAGTCATGATTTATTAGCTCAGTGGAGCAGCAGAGCAGGCACTCACGTAACAAAGCGGGCAGAACCGGCCTTAACCAGGTCTGTGTCAGTGTGAAGGCCCATTGACCAAGTGCCTACAGCTGCATCTGTGGGATGAGGAAGGACCCTGCGACTCAGAACCCTTGAAGCAAACCACAAGACCCTCCTCTTCCTTTACCTGTCAGCCTGGACACAGGAAATCTACAGGGAGTAATTTTCTCCATGTGAAACCCTATTCAAATTATATAGTCTCCCTCTCATCCAGGGACTCCCGAGTAGCACCTGGAAGGGTGAAAGTGGTTGTTTGCTCTTCCTGTGATCAGCACAGAGTCACATCACTCTAGAGCACAGAGAGACTTTCATAATCATGCCCTCTGATCAGAGCTTTTTATGAAGGAAAAAACTGAATGAAGCCAGAAGTTCCCTAGCAAACTTGGAGGAAATAGCCTGACCAGCCTCCAGATCTCTGAAGCCCACACCGGTGTCCTCTCCCCACTCTGGAGTGTCATTGCTGGTGTCCGAGTTAGATCTCCCTAGCAAGCATTCATTTCAACCCAAATTAATGCATGCATTCAAATCCCTATATGTATACATAGGTAGAGAGATAGAGGGATAGATACAGATATAGATACACTATATACAGAAAAGCAATGTCATGAACTTGATCTTGTTTTTTAATAAAGAGAAGAATGAAGGAGAAAATAGAAAGTTTTCAATAATCTTATAACCTAATAACACCTATTGATACTTAAATCCATCTATTTTTAATGTTTTTAAGTCTCCATCTTAATAATATAAATATGGTTGCCATTTCTTGACTGGTTACTATGTAGCCAGGTCCTGTCCTAGGTGATTTATTTATTTAAACCAACCTATGATGCAGGTGCTGTCAGCCCCATTTTATAGAGAAAGGTTGGAAGTTCGGGCAGTTTACTCAGAAAGTGGCTTGGCTGAAGCCAGACAGTCCACGTGAGGCTGGGCTGGTCCTCAACCCAAACCAGTCAGTCTCTGAGGCCAGTGTCGTTTATACTGCCCCACTGCACCCCCACCTTTCCTTTGGAAAATGAAACCCTAGTGTCTTTCCTTATCCAAGATGGATACTTAAGCTCTGTATTTATGAGGACAGCTGACAATATCCCAATTACAGTCACTCTATTTAGGTAGATGAAGTAAGATCATTAATAGTTAAATAGCAAACTTGATTGCAATTTTAAAATCATTTAAGGTGATTTTCTTTTTCAACCATGCATTTGACCATCAACCTGAGAAAAGCCCTTCAGGGAGAGAGAGCTGTGTTTCTCCCGCTGCCATTTGAAGAGTTTAGCCTCACGCAGAGAAGCAAGCACCTCAGTGATTTTTCTCATCCATTGCCTGCCCGGAACGCCTTATCCCAAGCAGAACAGATTTGTAGACCTGTAGGGTGAAGGTGGGCTGAACCAGGCAGGACACAGTGGCTCCTTCTGGAATGAACAGGCAGAGCCGGGCGGAGCCCCGGTTGTGTTCTTCCACGGAGGTGCTGCAGGTGCCTCACCAGGGCTCGGCCCCAGAAATGCGGCTGGGATTGTGAGCACAGAACCTTTCAGGAAAGCGGCTGGGGGCGGGCAGAAATGTCTGTGCTCCTTCAGATAATTCATTCCTGGCTTCTACACCTCACCCTCCGGTCAAGGAAAGATTTCTTGTCAGGATTGTCAGCAGACAAATCATATGACTTAAAGAAGTTCCTGGAGTCCTTCCAGAAAGAGCCAGAGGGCTAGAGGGATGCTGCCAGTCATCTCCCGGGGGTCCCGACTCTGAAAGAGTGGGAATGGCTTCCCGGGCTCCACCTTCCCAGCTCTGTTCTGCCTCTGCCTTCTTCTCTCTGGGGAAATCTGCAGGGTGGGGGTCCTGATGGGGGAAGGAAACCTTTGTCTGCTCTTTATCCGTTGTCCCATCTTGCTGGTGATGGCTAATCTTTATTTTTTTTTAAACACTAAACATGTAAACAGTGTTGCTTTATTTTTCTTTGCAGGAGATAATGCTCCATGACGAAGAAAAAGAAAAAGAAAACTTGCTTGTAGTTTCCAAAGGAAACAAGACGTTTAGCTTTTACTTCAGACTAAAAGGTTTCAAAACGTGAAAAGTGAGTTCTGCCTTTCTTAAGTTATCCTGTTTTTCATTTCCTATTTTCCCACTGACAGAAAAAGCAATTATATATATACTACCCTCTTTTGACTAGCTAGCTGCTCCTTCTTATGAAAATGTGAACCATAAGTTGAAGAGACTCCCTGGCAGGTCTACGGTGAGCTCTTCCATGCCATACTTAGGTCACTAAAATGCAGTCAGTAAGAGTTCCTGCAATTTTTCTGTTGTATTGTTCTCAAAAGCCGCAATCTGTTCAATGGTCTCTCCTGGACTACACAGCATAATTCATTCCAGGAGACTTCCTTTTTAATAGTTTTCACTTCAACCCCTCCAATTTCCACTAGTTATGATCAAATGCACGTGCATATAGAACTCACTACTGACTGCCAGCAGCCAGAAAGTTTCAGAGGTGCACCACCATTTATACATATATATGCATGCATACATGTAAGTCTGGCAAAGTTAGTGTACTTATCATGTGGCATCAGTGATCTCTGCTTTGAGGAATTCAGAATGATATTTTTAGAATGTTTTCATCAATGGAAACATAGGTGACAGTTATTCTGTACAATGTAAGATGTTATCCCTATATTAACTGGGAGAAAAATACAGATGCTAATAAATAGAGTTCACCACAGCTCAGTATTATTGATGTTTTCTTCTTTTATTTGTTCAGTCTCTTCCCCAAATTAAATACTTGCTAAATGTGGTCTTGCTTATCAACTTCTTTGTCAATCGTTTAGAATGTGGATGTACATGTTCCTATTTCCTATTTACTGAATTCAATCACAGGAATTTAAACATGTCTAGAAGCTGAGAGAAAAAAATAATGCCTCTTGGTATTAAACATATTGTCCCTTTAGAACCCATTTCATCACCAAATAGTACTTAGAGCTTTGTGGAACAGAAAGTATCCTACTCATTATAGAGAAATGAGTTACAAAGAACTCAGGCAAGTTATTACACAGTCATTGATAAGATAATAGATAGAACTCAAAAGTCCTATTACTTCCATTTGTCATTTCCATAGCAGACAGGTGGAAAGCTGTAGCAAACCTGGGTCAAAAATATAAACTCTCAGGAAGAATAATTTTAAAAATGTAAAAGACTACACCTGATACTTTATTCAATATACCACTGTTTAATGCTAAGAAGAAATGAAATTTTCCTTTATTGGATATAGCCCATTTCATTCTAAATTAATTCACCCTCCTTAAGATACTGGACCAAAATCTAAGTTTTCTTAGAAAGAACATAGCGGTCCCAAAGCAAGTTGTTCGGCTTTCAGAAGCCATGAAAGTTTCTAGAAGATTTCATCTGTGCCACCTGCATGGTATACTTAGCCATATGGCAGCATACCTCTGCCAGTGAGGACGTTTGGGAAAGTAATTGCTCCGCAGGCTCCCAAGCTCTGCCCTGCATGGCTCACTCCTGCTGGACCACTAGTGTGAAGAGAATAGATGATGCCAAAATTCTGAAAGGAATCACAGACTCTCTAGACTGGAAGAGACTTTAAATTTCATCCAGCCCCACAGTGAAGTAACCTGCAAGCATCCTTGAAAAAAGCATTTTAAAGTAAGAGTGTATCACAAATGCAGAAAGGATAATGGCAGACAAACCACCATGGCAACTAGAGATAAAATGTTTTAAGCACACCGAAGAGAATGTGCTTGGAACTCAGAAGAGGGACACCAAAAAGCTCTTGTTCCTCTTGGAAATTCTGTAATTCAAGGGGAGCTCTTACAGATTTGCATCGCTTCTTCCTTACTCATTTATTCAGTAATATTTATGTAATACCAACCATGTGAAAGATACTCTATCAAAGTTAAGATCGACCCTTATGACCACAACAAAAGTCATTTCTGTTCCCAGAAGAATTTTCACTCAAATGGTTTTTTTTTTGCCCCATATCACATCGGTGACTTCAGATCATACGCATCCCCCCTTTCAGAAAAGAAAATATTCCATAGTAACAAAGACTGAAGGAACATCTCATTAAAATGACACATTTTAGAAATCCCCACTAACTCACTATGAAGTTACCAGAGTAGACAAGTAGACAAGCACCAAATCTGATAGATTCAAAACCAGGTAAAATACATATATATATATATACCAGAGCATTGACTAGTATGAATAAAGAGAGGTGAGAATCAAGAGAATAGGAAAATGAAATCATGTGAAAATGTTAAAGTTGGTGCTGAGGAAAGTTGCAATTATTGACCTGTAGGTTTTATAGGATTCCGACAGGGCAAAGAGCAGGCAGAGGACATTTTGTAAGGAGGTTCTCCCTGGTGTAAGCTGAGCTGGGCATTCCATTCCCTCCCTTCCCTGCCAGCAGGGGCTGCTGACATTTCCCTCTAGGATTAAAGCTGGAGCTTCCACAGCACTTTTCAAAAATGTATATTCCCTGGGTTTGGAAGGCTTGGTAGACTGGAACCAGACTACCCTGGTAAGCTTCAAGCACAGAAAGGGCTGCAGCTGGAATGTAAATGCACTTTTCTCCAATGCTGGGCCAAAGACGCATGAACTGAGACCAGACACAGAGCCCACGATAGCAGTGCCAGGCAGAGGGCATGCAGAGTGCAATTCTGTCCAAGAGAGCGTTCTGCCAAGGTGAAGGCACACACGAGTAAGAGGCTGACAGCAGGACGTGGGGGTATCATGAGTGCTCTCAGTCAGTATGTGTGCCCGGGTCTTAGACTTTTGTCGTTAAATCTCCATGACTCTAACTTGCAGACAGTAGGGCCAGACTGTCCTGTCAGGTTGGCACCCCAGAGACTATGGAAGTAGCAGGAATGTGACCACTGAGAATGTCAAGTCAATATGGCACTCTGAACTGACACAGGACTCTCCCTCACAGAAAAACTGAACTGTACAAAAACAAAATCTGGGTACATGACCAGATTTCAAATCCAGAATGTGAAACCCTTAGTGTGAAAAGAGGAACCGAAGTTGGAGAAGTTAAAAGGAGCTTAAACCAAAGCAGCTCATAGTTTATACCCTTGATGGATACAGAAGTGAATAAGGCTTTGGAGCCATCAAGCAGGGGACTCAAAATGTTACTGTGTGTGTGCAGAGAGACAACCTAGGCTGACAGAAGGTATCCCACTGGTGACAAAAGATGCCAGAAAGCAATGGAGTAATATTTTCAAAATAGTAAAGGGAAGTTACTGTCCACCCATTAAACCATATCAAGTGAAGGTAAATAAATACAAAGACTGAAAGACTTTACTAGTCATAGGAGCTTATTTTCTAAGATTTCCAAATAACCTCATTCATCACTAATAGTAAATCAAGAATTGAAAAGAGTGAATGCAAGAAATGAGGTAAAGAAGCTTGTAAGCACGTTGGTAAATCTAAGTGAACTTTGTGTGTAAAATGATGATAACTAACTAATCTGTTGGCTTAGATAAAAAACTAAAATACTAGATGATGATTTAGAACATAGGAGAGAATAATCATTCTAAGTCTTTATATTGTTCAGTAGAAAGGTAGATCATTGGTTAATTTTACAATATGTTAAGTCAGATAAACATGTTGGAAATGTAAAAGAAACCTACTTAAAGGAATAAAATTAAATGTTTAATTACTAAATACATTGAGAGGATGTAGAGGGAATAAAGGAGATTTGGTCAGTTCAATAAAACCCAGAAAAGAAAAAAGAAAACATAAAACCAAATGGTACAAATAGGCATTAATATATTAGTAATCATAATAAATACAAAAAAAGATTCAAATAACCTTAAGCTGAATTTTCTAAAATGAGAATAACATTCAGCTATTTTTTATTTTAAGGGATATTCACAAAACATAATGATACAGAAACATATAGACAAATATGAACCAGGCAGATACTGATCAAAAGATAGTTTCTGTTGCAATATTCAAATCAAACAACAGTGTTTGAAGCCAAGAGGCACTGATAGAAACACAGATAGGTGAGATAAAAACAACTCAGAAAGAAAATAAAACAGTCATAAAATTATATCTATTTGACAGCATAGCCTCAAAATACATAAAGTAAAAATGACAGTATAAAGAGAAATTGACAAATCTACAATTGTAGTGGGAGGTTTTCATACACTCCTCTCAGAAAGTAACATATCAGGCAGAAAAACAGCATAGATTTATAAACTACTTGAGCAATAAAACTAATGGGCTAAATGAAAAAACTTACTATATGTAGAAGCCTGCACAAAACAAGTAGAAAACAGAAAATTCACATTATTTACAAGCACAAATGGGACTGTCAGAAAACTACTACATATCATGCCACAAAGGAAATATCAAGAAATACCAAATAATCTATGTATATATCATAAAAATAACCAAGTAGTCAAAGTGAAAGCCACATGAGGCTATTATAAAAATATTAAACTATATAATAAAAGTGCTATATGCTAAAATTTGGGGTTGTTTCTAAAGTAATACTTTAGCCTTAAATAAATTTATTTGAAAACAAGAAGGCCTGAAAATAAATGAGTTAAACATTCCATCGAAGATGAGGGTCAAGGGCAGGGAAAGGGGGACAATAACCCAAAGAAAATAGAAGAAAGGATATAATAAAGATAAGAGTGGAAATTAATGAACTTGAAAACAACAAAAAAATCAATAAATCAATATAGATGATTGAGGTTATCAAAATATTCCATCGGGCTTCTAAAGAGGAAGGATAAAACTTTGATTAAGGATAAAACTGTCTCATTTCTCAGCTGCCCCTGCAGTAAAGTACCTAACAGAACTACCTGATAAAAATACAATGTGAGCCACATATGTTTATGGTAGCTGCATTTTTAAAGTAACAAGGAACAGGTGAAATTAATTTTAAAAAAATATTTTATTTAAGCCAATATATCTAAAATACTATGTGAGTATATAGTCAACATTTAAAATTTGAGATATTGTACATTCCTTTTCCATACTAAGCCTTTAAATCTGATTCATATTTTATACTTGCAGCATATCTCAGTTTGGATTAGCCACATTTCAATTGCTCAGTAGGCACGTACTACTGTCTAGTGGGTGTCACCTGAATGGAACAAACCTGTATTCCAATGGCATGCCATGTAATTTCAGAATTCTTTGGCCTTGTAAGCACTATTTTATTGTATTTGTACCTTAATTTGGCCTTGGGACAGGATAGAGTTGGGTACAAGCATTGTCATTTCATCTGCATCCTAGGTCCTGAAAGATGGTGGCAAAGATGCAGGTCCCTTGCTATCAAGTTCTGAGTCCTTTCCAGCCAGATGTAGTGGCATCAGTTTAGCAGCCAAAGTTCTGATGGTCACATAGTTGACAGTATCTCAAAGAGTCACCCACTTACTTTACATATTAGCGTTTGCAAAATAGAGATTCTCTACAGGCATCTCTATTCCCCAAGTTCCGTATTGAAATATGAAATGGCCTAGATCCGCCTAAAGATAAATTGCTTTAATTACCAGGTAGAATGTGAAGCTCGCCATTTCCAATATCAGCTCAGCTCCATGCCCAGCTCCATGCCCAGCTCCGGCAGTGGTTTCACTGATATTTCTCCAGGTGCTACCACTGGGTCTTAATATCAAAGAAGTGCCTCCATTTAGGATTAGCTTTATCTGTGGGATTTGCTCGTTTCTTCAACAGAAAAACGATTTTAGTAATTGTGGGCAGAGACTATTATTCTCCAACATTGCCACATTTGCTAACTAACATTTCAGTTTAATTGTCAGCATTGTTGTTAATATCTATGGAAATCCCACAGGACAATTATTTTTTATGTTTTTAAATTGATATAATGAACCTTTATTGATACTTACCAACCCTTGCATTTTTAATACTGTATGTGAGATCACAGAGGGGAATATGTGGTTAACATATGGACTGAAGTTGGACCACCTGGGTTTGAATCCCACCTTTACTACTTACCAGCTGTGTGTCTGAACTCAGCTTTCTCAGCTTGGAAATGGGAAAATATTAAAGTTGCAAAGAGGATTATACCAAGTAACATATAAAGGACTTTAACACAGCTCCGGGCACTCAAAAGTATTTCATAAACATTAGCTAGGTCATCTGCACATTTCTAATTCCTTCAGGCAAATTTGGGAGCAGTGAAAAAAAGAGACCATCTGACAGCATTTCTAAAGCTCTGAAGACAATTCTTTTCAAGAAATTCCAGTTAGCCTGCTTCTTCTCTAAAACCTTATCAGAAAGGTTTCCCTAAATGTGATGACATCAACTACCTTTCTAGATATTTACTATGCAACTGTGCTATCACTCTGGTTTGGAAACTCCCCCACTTGGATCCTGTTATCAAGCATAAGTCAGATTTAAGCTCTCTAAATGTAATTGGCATCAGCTGGAGGAGTAACCCAGTTCTGATATGTGATTTTCCCTAATCTTTTCACTCTGAATCAGGAACAGGCTCTGTAAAGCCAAAGATTTCTCAATTTCCTTTTACCTAACTATATGATTTTTTGGACCACTTTTGTTCAGGTTAAGGGGAAGCCAAGTCTGCATTGAGCAAATGGAATAATAGTGTTTATGTAAGCAAGGTACTCAGATGCAAGTTTCATCCCAAGTCATTCCCTCCTCTTCCCTTTACTGTGCAGACGTTTATTTAGACATTGACCTGTCTGGGTGGGCAATTCTCCCCAGTCATGCTATTTAGATTTATACCTCCTCTTTTTGAGGTTCATATTCACTGAAACTGCCAATTTCCTGCGCAGACTCTCTCCCTCTGCTGAAGTTGTAGTATTCTGGAGCTACAATTTCACTTTCAGAGATTTTTCAATTAACTGAGAGTGTGCTATAATACCAGACAGGTTTTTACAATTTTTCCAGTAAAGCTACTTGAATGCAAAATATTTTCTTTTGACAATATTAATACTTAATACAGTGCTTATTATGTGCCAGGTACCATTCTATGCTGCTTTATATAAACAATACTATTAATTCACACAATAGCTCCGTGAGGAAGATTATTATCATTATTCCCATTGCAGAGAAGAGCAGGTAAGATATAGAGGGGTTCCTATGGCCAGGATCCTCCCTGAACTTAAACCACCTGATGATGTAACTGGCCTGTGGCTAGGCTACCGCTTCCACACCTGTAGATCAATAAGCTATTATTGCGCTATATAGAGAGCTCGGCCCAGTGCTCTGGGCAGAGGTAGAGATGCTAATGCTCGACCTGCCGCTGGGAGAACAAGCCGGGTAATAAACCCTTTCACCCCAAAGAATGTTTTGCTGTTAATTTCTTCGGTCACATTGAATCCGCAGTGAACTTTCCCAGGGCCGAAACCCATTGGCAAAACAGAGGTTAATAACTCACGTAAGGTCTCATAGTTGCCAAATGATTAAGTCAAGATTCGAATGCAGCTCTTGCTCCAGAGTCTAAGCTGAAGGCTTGAGCCACTCTGCTGCCTCACAAAGCATCATTAGCAGCATACTAAAATGAAGACGACTTCGGGCATTAAAAGACAAATGTATCACATTTTAACATACCACTGGAACTAAAAATATTTAAACAACTAATCTTAATTTATACATGTCTTAGAAACCATATGCCTTATGAGCCACCAGAGACTTAGGCAAGGATATCAGATAATTATGAAAATTAACCAAAAGGTTAAGGTAGCTTCCACGATGGTGACTGTGGTACTCCGAAGCTCTTACTATGAATTAGGAAGTAGCCCACATTCCCAAGTTCTGAAAAGGTAGAGAGGGGATCTTGTGCTTTGAGTGATGTTTACTTTTTTTCTTTTTCACTGTTGAGCAGGAAATCATTATCCAAGCCCAGCCGCAAATATGTGCTACAAAACAAATTATCTACCAAGAGTTCATGGGCAGCTGGATTGGGAAAAAACACATTAATTATCATTCAAGTGGAAATGCCCCCATAGACATACCATTTAATTAACAGAGAGGCCAGTACTGGAAATGAATAATTTGAGGACAGGCAGGGAGAAATGTGTGAGATAAACCCTTAGGTGATTTAAGGCTATTATCTGTGGCAAAACACAAAGACACACAAAATAAGAGTTCTATCTTTGAAACTCCTTAAAAAAATTAAAAAGATACCCTTAGAAAAAAAGACCCTTCTGAGCCTTTTCTGTGCCTGTATTAAAAGTCATCACCTGTGAGCAGGAAGCTGGCTGGATTCTGCAGGAACATCAACTCCTTTAGAGGCTTGAAGATCCCACTCCCTTGAATTCAAGCTCTGAGAAGATAAGCGCTACAATCACTTCATGTAGCAGGGTTCCTCTGTCTCGAAAACCCTTGAAATTTGTAGCTCTGCCAAGATTATAAATAGAAGTGATATGGCAGCAGAGGATTGATCATGCTACTAAGTGCGCTCATCCCATTTGGAATAGTTTTATGAAGCATGGCTGCAGCTGGGGTAGTGGCGGCTGCTGCCACAGTCACAGCTCTGCCATTGCTGCAGAATGCCTTCCCATTCTTTATTTCTTTACTGAGAAAAGCCAGAAGAAATTTTCCTAAAGCATAAAGTAAAATTACAGCCCAAAGGCTGTTTTCTGGAGCAGTCTGAGAGACAGAGTCTGAAATGAAATCACATACACTCATTGACTCCCTGAAAATAAGCCAAAAATCAGAATTCTGGGACCTGGTTTGGCATCATATATGGGCTATATAGAGATAGTGGGTCGCTGGGACACTGTTGGATTTTGTTAGGATTCTTGTTGTAACCCTTAATAAGATACACCAAATGTCTTATCTAGCTGGCAGGGGCGGGGTAGTCTTTCATTTCTGACCTTGGAATTTCTTTGAAATCATTCATAAGGAAAGACAGGTTCATCCTCAGTGATTTTTTACCATCTTGTATTCTCCCTTCAACTTGCAGCATCTCTTTTCTTTAAAAGAACTAAGGTTCTTAATTTAACTCAATTCAAGGGGTATTTATTGAGCACCTATAGAGTGCCGGCATTATACTAGATATTTGGAGAAGAGAATGCACTTTTTAAAAAAGCATGTTCATAATAAACTCCCTTTAGCACTGGAATCAGGAATTGGGACGGGAAGAAAAAAGGATAGGGAAAATGAGCTCTGTGGCCTGATTTCTGCCCCCTGCCCCTTTCACTTTCACCTTGGAGTCCTTTCCCTCTGGTTTCCTTCATCACCCCCATGATCATGTCTGGAGGTGACCTCAATGTGAGCACTTTCCCAAGAGCTCAGCTGAGATACTTTCAATCAAGGTTTTCAAAATCCCAAGAATTAATAAAGGGAAAGAGAACACGGAAATGGAGTGATCAAAATAATCTAGACTACAAAGACTTTTGTAGGGCTGTCACACAGAAAACCGTGGAGCTGCTATAGTAAGCACAGAGGAGGAACACAGACTCTGACTGCTGGCCTCCACCCTAACGAGACCCACGAGGCTCCTCTATGGAACCCAGGGAGTCTCTGAACATCGTTCGAAAACAATCTTAAGCACAGAGACTTCCAGGTGGTAGCTACTATCTCCAACACACCTGACCACAACCATACTCCCTCCCCACCCCCACCTCCCCCTCTACATCCCAACTCCTTCAAAGCCAAGACCAGGAGAGTGCTTCATCCTCTCCTGCAAAACTTGCTACCTATGTACCTTCCACAATGGCAGACACTGGTCTTAACCTTAGTTTTCAGCTGTGGTGGTGTCCCTGGTGGGGGTGTGACCTGTCCCAAATAGGCCCCTAGTAGAATACCATCTTAATATGAAACAGTAACCTCAGCTTTCACATACTAGTGAAGCCCCATAGAGGAAGTCATTTCCTCACAATCTGACGGTCCCCATCTCACGTAAGATCATGATTTTGAGCAGACCAAAAATGTCTACACATTATGTAACCCGACTTGAAACAGAAAATAAAGCAATGCAGTATAAAAGAGGGTTATAAACTGAAAGCAAACAAATTAAATGTGTAAATAGTGAAGGGGTATATAAGAAAGAGGCATGGTCAATACTGGCTGGAGTGGTCAGTGAATATTTGAACAGTTGTTTAGAATTAGGATGGACCCTTTAGGAGGGATTTGAGTGGAAAGAAGGGGAAAGGCATCCCTGACAAACATCTGCAAACTAAGGCATCTTCTCCAGGAAGTATTTGCGTTCTAAGGAATCAATGGCCAAATAGATCTAAGCTTTACTTATGAAAATAAACCCCTAAGAACAAATATAAGACACACTACATCCTTGACTGAGGAGATATTTTCTCACTGAGAGAATGTAGGAGGCACTTCTCAAGTCACTTTCAGCCACCCAGAGCCACCTCTGATCTCGGTGTGCTGAGATGTCTGCCCAAAGCATTTGGGGACAACCTAAAAGTTTGCATTCCAGTCTGTTGCCATAATAACTTTGAAACTTTAACAAATATATTTCCTTTCCTGCTTTCACTTGTCTTCACCTCCCATTCCAGCTGTTCTAAGCTCATTGCCTGGGAAAGAGAATATGAGCACAGAAAGTAGAAAAGAAAGGAGACCTTTCCTGGACTTTGATGTTCAGATGCCTAGATGGAAGAAAGCGAGGTGACTGCTTGGAAGTTGTCCTCCTCTGTCCTACCATCTCCATCCCTCCATCCTCTCAAAGCTACAAATGAACTCCTTGGCTTAGGGAAGGAAGGGTGAATAGATGGGAGGGAAGTGACATGAGAAAAACGTTCTGGAAGAGGAGGGTATTGGATCCAATGAGACCCTAAGGACAAGTGCGGAACCAAGTTCAACAGCCCAGTCCAGGGACCGTTACCTGCCCTTTGCACGGCAACTAGCGTGGCTTCTCTTCCACATCGCTCAGCACTTTGGCCATTGACTCACTTGAGCTCCATCTCTTTCTTTCAAATTACATGTAAATAACTGTAGTCCAGTGGTTTTCAAACAGGAATGTGCATAAGAATCTCATTCCAGAAAGCTTGTCAAAACACAAATGGTCAGGCTCCACCCCTAGTTTCTGATTCAGCAGGTCTGGGGCAGGGCCTGAGAATTTACATTTCTAACCAGTGCCCAAATAATGCAGGTGCTGCAGGTCTAGGCAATGAGTCACTGCTCTAGGCAACCTTGTAAATCATTCGCATGCACAGAGAAGGGAGATGTGACTCTATACATCTGTATTTTACTGACAAAAATGAAAGAGAAGGCCCCACATTTAAATTTGGGGGATTAAACAGAACCAACTTGAGATGTCCTCTGACATCCTAGGTAGTGTTACAACACACTGGGAAAAACAACTTGAAAATGCTGGTGTATTTTATCCCTGGATATACAAAAGTATAGTCCCAGCTGAGTATCCTTGTTGTTCCTCATTCTATTAGCAAATCTTTGCCCCAGAAATTCTCTGCATAGATCACAGTGGAGAAAGACATCTTAGGTCACTTACGTGCGCTGTTCCAGGTGGAGCTCCCCACCTGCATGACACACACATTCACTGCAGGCCTGGCTTATTAACAATTATGTAACACTTAGCAGAAGGAAAGTATCAGGATCTATGTTTCTAGGGGATCTAGGTCTCCCTTTCTCTAGCATTCTTAAATAGGCACCAAATATGTCTAATTCCAGCTTCAGAGCCTGATGTCTATGTCATTTCATCTACGAATCAAAATGTAAGGCAACAGCTCATTTATCAGGCTCTGGGGTTAGAAAGCTTAACTTGGAATCTCAACAGTTCTACTTAAAACTTACATGACCTTAGACATATTTCCTAACCTCTCTGTTTCCTTATGTTGGAAAAAAAAACAATGGGCATAGTACCTACCTCACACAGTTCTGGTGAAAATTAAATGAAATGTCGCTGAAGCATTTGGCAAGAGGCTGACTCATAGCACATACATATTACTGATTATTATTTATAACAGCGCTTAATGTAATGCCTTTCACATAATTAAGTATTCAACAAATGTTTTCTGGCTACTTGAATCATCACCAAATTTTGATGAGAATTTTTAAGTCGGGTGTACCTATACATTTCCATCCACTCCCAATCCCCACTCCGTTTCCCTGCTCACAGCAATGACAGGACCAAGAAATTGCCCTCTGGTTTGTGCTGCCTGGGGCTTGAGTTTGCATCCCACTAAACCTACTCTTCCAGACCCTGCTAATGAAATTTAAAGAATGTCAGCCAACAGGCCTCTGTTGTTAAGGAGAGGAAACCAGGAGAGGCCAGCAACCAGAGATGTGGTCCCAGTAGGCATTTAAAATCTCCAGTATTCTTAGCTCCTGCTCATCTTCGGTCAAGCCTTTGTTAAGATTTTTTAAAAAGAAAAAGAAAAAAACCACCAAGCAGTCTTGTGAAAAACAGCTTCTCAGTAAACTATATAGGCACTTCCTGGTTACCCATGATATGAGAATAACCTTTAAACTATTTCCATTTCTGATCCCAGCTGGAAACAGGAAACGCATGGGGTACAGTTTTAAACAAAAACAAAAGGACCAAAGATAAACCAACTTGTCTCGGGGTTCAGAAGAGGTTTATGCTAAGTGTAGAAGGTTCAGATTTAGAGAATCCTCCCCCAGTTTCTGTCATTCCAGAAATTCTTTTGGGGAGGTGGGGAGGGTGGGGGTTGGAGTAAAGCCTTGTACTAAATTGCACAGCACTGCCCTCTTCAGGACCAGTGGGGAAAACCTCCTCGGGGCCAGTCAGATAAATCCTCTTCCTCAACACTTCATTTAAATATAATCAGATGGGTTAAAATTTGACAGCAGACAGACTGCAACAGATTTTTCTACTGTTTCCAATGTTTGAAAAGTCAGTAGACACAGCTTTTTTGTGGTGTATGCACATTTAAAAAAATATTTGCTGATTGAAAAGCCATTTACAATAAATAGGAAAGTTTAAATAGCTCATACTGCATTGCCAAATGATGGGAGTAACACAGACACAAGCATATTGTTCTGAAAAAAAAAATCCTTCAAAAGAAAAGTATGAATCAAATGATTTAGAAGTGCTGTTTGAACAGATGGTGTGATTAACAACTAGCATGTTAGCCATCTCAGGAGCTTACAGAGAAGTAAACAAATGCAAAGGGAAAAATCACTTTATTCCCCCAAAGAGTGGTTAGTTCATCTCACTAGGAAAATTTGGAAGTCTGCAATTTGAGAGTTGGATATCCCTAGGGGGTACTGGGAATCAGGAGTGAGGGCAGTCTTTCTGGAGAAAGACAAATGCTAATGCTCTGTGCACAGCCTAGGATGAGATGGGAGGAATTGAGGCTGTCCTCATCACCCAAAATGCTGGAGGCGGGTAGTACAGGGCCAAACACACTGGCTTGGGAATAAGAGTATTACTCAGAAATAAAAGGAGCAAATTACGGATACATCCAGCATCTTGGATGAATCATAAAGGCATTTTTCTTAGTGAAAGGAGCCAGGCTCAAAAATGTCACACTGTGTGACTACATTTGTATGACACTCTTAAAAGTCAAAATTAAAGTGACAGAAAATAGATCAGTGGTGGCCAGGGGTTAGAAGCCAAAGGAGGATCTGAGTATAAAGGGGTGGACAAGGAAGTTTTGGGGGGCAATAAAACTGTTTCACATCCTGATGGTGGTAGTGGTCATACAAGCTTACCCATGTGTTAAAATTCATAGAATTATATATCCAAAATACTTAATATTACTGTATGCTAATTAATGTTTTAATAATCTGAAAGACATTTTAACTCTACATACCCTTTCCTTTTTAGATAATTTATAAGATGTCAAACAAGGCTTTCCCTACAAGTTACAGCCCAATCCTAACCCAAGTCAGTAATGAGTTCAGGAGACCAATTCATTATTGACAAAAGACTTGCCTTCCAAGAAACTTAGTATTTTTTAAAAAATAAACCAAACCAGTTGATTCTCCCTATGTTTGCCCTATGTAATTCTCCCCGAGGAATTTCACAGAAAGAACATACACTAACAATTCTAAAAAAGAAAAGACAGCAGCCATATGCAAAAAATGAAACTGGACCGCTACCTTACACCACACATAAAAATTAATTCAAATGGATTAAAGACTTGAATGTACGACCTGAAACCATAAAACTAGAGGAAAACAGGCATTAAGCTCCTTGCCATAGGCCTTAGTGATGATTTTTTAAATATGACACCAAAGGCAAAAGCAATAAAAGCAAAAATAAACAAGTGTGACTACATCAAACCAGAAAACTTCTGCACAGCAAAGGAAACTGTCTACAGAATGAAAAGGCAACCTACTGAATTGGGGAAAATATTTGCAAATTATATATCTGACAAAGACTAATATCCAAAGTATATAAAGAACACATACAATTGAATGGCAAGAAAAAAAATCTGATTTAAAAATGGGCAGCAAATCTGAACAGACATATTTTCAAAGAAGAATTCAGATACCAACAGGCACATGAAAAGATGCTCTACATCATTAATTATGAGGGAAATGCAAGTCAAAATCACAGTGAGACATCACCTCACACCTGTTAGAAAGGTTAGTGCCAAAAGAATAAAATTATCACTAGAATGACAAGCGTTGCAGAAGATGTGTAATAAAGGGAACCCTTGTGTACTGTTGGTGGGGATGTAAATTGGTGCAGCCATGGAAAACAATATGGATGTTCCTCTAAAATTAAAAATAGAACTATCATATGATCTAGCAATTCTACTTCTGGGTATTTAGCCAAAGAAATCAAAATCACAAATTTGAAAAGATATTTGTACCCCCCAAGATGACTGCCACTTTATTTGCAATAGCCAAGATATGGAAACAATCCAAATATTTAATAACGGATGAATGCATAGAAAAGATGAAACGATAGACAGTGGAATATTATTCAGCCACGAAGAAGAATGAAACCTTGCCATTTGCAACAATATGGATGGACTTCAAGGGTATTATAACAGGTGAAATAAGTTAGAGAAGGCAAATACTGTGTGATCGCTCTTATATGTGGACTCATATATATATATATATATATATATATATATATAAACAAGTTCATAGACACAGAGAACAGTTGGTGGTGGCTAAAGGTGAGGGGTGGGGATGAGAGAAATGGGTGAATTGTGTTTGTTTTTTAGTTTAAATAAATTGAATGAAAATATAAACAAATATTTTTAAATATGTAAAGAAAAAGAAAAAAGACAGACTGACAAAAAGCTGTAAAAAGGTATTTAACATCATTAGTACTTAAAGAACTGCAGATCAAGTGAGACACCTTTTTTTACCCTGTCAGATTTGTAAACATTAAGCAGAATGATGACTGATACATCATATTGAGGACAGTGTGGATAAATGGGGCATGGGGGTGAACTGATTCACCTTTCAAGAAGTCAGTTTAGCAGTATGTAGGCAAAAACCTTAACATGCTCATCCCCTCTGGGACGGCAATTTAACTTCTATGAATTTATCCTAAGAAATAATTAAGCAAGGAATTTCTATTTAGCATTGTTTTAATAGTGAAATACTGAGTGCCAGAGCTCTAAAATCCCTCCCAGTGAATGGAGAAGTTACTCTACCATTCTCTGGTGTGCTAGATGTTTCATACAGTTTACTATTATAGTGTGCATGTAAAATATGATTCAGAAATGTATGTGTATTAATGTGCACAAAGAAAGCCAAATATTGAATTTATTTTAAAAGTAAATAAAATATCTATTTTAATTATGTATCTTAACATGATCTAATGTCAAACAAGTAGAAGATTAGTTAAACTAATAATGTCCAGACATTAAAAAATAATGGTGATATGTATTTATATTTATGGACATGGAAAGATTTGTATTTCACACGTTTCTAAATGAAAATTGCAGACTACAAAATAGTTCTATCTCATTCTTATACAAAATCCAATGAAACTGTTTCTAGAAACAACTGGCAGATTAATCAGGGTTTTCTTTGTATTAACTTTACTGCCTTTCTCCCCAAGGTGATGTTTGGGGAGATGTTTGCCTATTAGATGTTTTGAATCCTGCCTTTCATCACAGGTTCCACAGGCTTATCAGTGGGTCCCAACCACTGCCGCAGAGCATTTAGTGTCACCTGGGCAATCTTCCAGCCCAATTCACAGCTGGTAATATATCTTAAGCAGTGTCCATACCTGAAGTCCATTCGAAGACTGTAGGTGGGTAACAGCCACTTACAGAGTGATCTGACCACACTCTGTAATGCTCACAAACTAGTTGTGCTTCCAAAGTTAATTTGGAAATGGGATTCAGCCTTAATGTCTTCCCCTAAGACCTTGCATTCAAATTTTAAAAAGCTACAGAACTTTTTGCAAGCAGTTTTCCTTAAAACTGGGTTTCATTAAAAATTAGGAATGTTTCTAATTTTTTCAAGTAATAAAAAGTCAGACAGCAAAATGGAGAATGTCTTCTCTAAATTAATTCTTTTTATTTTTAGATGCTGTTCACATTTCTATCCAGGAAAAAAAGAGAAAAGAATAATTACATTATTTCTTTTTCGCTTACACATATAATTTTTCCAGATACACAGCTGCTGACTTGATGTATTTAAAAACAATCTTATTATTACTAATTTCAGAAAACTTTGCAATGTGCTTCTAGAGTTACTTAGTCACTTAATTTCTAGTTCACCCCTAATTCCTGGACATTTTGATTTCAAAAATATGGCAAACCATTTTCAAGTGTCCACAGCCATGTTTTTGTCAGCTTTAGCCTTTTTGAAAGTTATTTTAAATCTATTTCAACCAAGTTTGATCAGTGCTTAAGCTTTATCTAAATGGGTGTTTTTGCTTTACCCCACCAGCTAAAATATTGCACTTGATTATGCTATGATTACATAAATGATCACTCATAAACACCTGACTCAACCCATTCCTGTTCATTACGCAAACACTCTGTGCCATGTGAGGTTATTCTCCTTTGCTAGAATTAGTCATTTGTCTCATCCTAAAATCTCATCTCTGCATTTCATCCTGAATTAGGTAGCCTGACAACTGACAGGTAGATAACTGAAATTCTTAATTTCTTACCTGACCTAACTTTTCAGCATCCCCAGTTTCATTGGGAAACTGATTGTCAGTACCCTGGTCAGACACTTTTTTTCTATTTTTATTATTTAAATTTTTAAAAAATAATTATGGGATTTATGCTGGCACAGATGTCAGAGAGAATATTGCTTAGAAAAAAATTGTGATGTCATCTTTAATTGGATTTTCCCTCATGAAGAATGCTAGAATTCCCTGAACTCCAGCATAGACACACTACGTTACCCATTTCTCTCCAATTACATCAAGACCACTTATTTCGCACTGTTCCCTCTCTCACATACCACTGAGCATTCCATTTCATCCAGTTAATGGTTTCCACATTTTTATATTTTGGCCTCACTTTTCTCCCATTTCCCACAAATGTCAAATAGCATTCTACTGATAAATTGGACACAGTTTTCCTCAAATAAATCATCAGCTTCTCTTCAATGAACGACTTAGCATCAAATTCCCTCCAGTGACTCCAACTACTTATCATGTGCTTTTCTTAACTTGCTGGTTTCTCTGTAACTCAGAAATCACTCTATCAACTTAACAAATTTTAAACCGGCTTCCTGATATTCTTCCTTCCTAATCTACTCTCCATGGCCCCAAAAGTCCCCTACGTAACAATAGCTGCTATTTATCAAGTGCAATATACCAGTCACATTTGAGATATTATATCTTATCCTCATAGGCTCATTATAGGGCTTTTACAGGTGAATAAACCAGGCACAAGACTTAAAGAAACTTGCACGGGCCAAGCCCAGCTAACAAGTGACCCCTGGGATTTAGATTCAGATTTGGTATCTCTGATATCAAAGCAGCTTCTTTCTTTATTCCATGATGTCTTCCGTGAATCTGACATTCCCACCTAGGCACCCATGTTTGATCATCTTACGTGGTTCACAGACCATTGCTCGCAGGGACTCACCTTCCAGCCTGGAACACTAATCTATGCAAAGTGAGACTGGCATTTGACTAAGTATATGTAAATTTATCTTTAATTCCTCTAACAGTATTTGGCCTTTACTAGAGTCCTTAAGGACCCTCCCAAATGCATTACGTTTTCCTTTCAAAAACTTAATTCCCTTTCTAGAGTCCTCTGTGGTTCTTCAAGCTAACACTACTTTTCCCTGCTTCCTCCACAAAGCTGGTTATTGATTTATTACTTTTTCACTGTGGCAGCAAATCAATGCACCAGGAAGCAGTTTGTCAGATGATCCAAAGAACGCAGAACAATTATTTTCTTGGGGAAATGAACACCAGGGCTTCCTGTTTGTGAATTGAGGGTGATCCCATTGTCCCAGCCCTTTTTTTGTTCTGGAGCAGAAAAAGCTGGTCTGGTGATTACTCACATCACATTTCCAGCTTTGCTATTCCCTTGGGCACTAACTTATTTTCTGGCATTTGAAAAGATTACTCCCCCAGGGTTTACTTGCAATTAGAGGAACAGGTTGGAAAGAACATCAGATTGCATTCTGGGGAAAAAAAAAATATATATATATATATATATCTTTTTAAAGGCAGAGGAAAGGAGCTAGGTGGTAAGAAGAAAAGAAGTTCTTCATTTACAAAACACATTTTACAGAAACACAAAGCCAGTACATTATACTTGGTGTTCCTTCAATTTTTATCATTTGGCTCTTAACAGGCAATTTTATTTACCACTTTCTAAATTAATCATGAAATCAAACTGCACCTTGGCATGTCTGCTTCCGCCCAGATCATCTCTGCAGCCTCGACCAGTCAGTTCTGACATGAGCAGACAGACCCCGACTGTGAAATGCAGACCTACGTTGATTTGAGATACCAACAGCTCCTCCCTGACCCTTTAAGGGCACTGTGACCCCTTCCACAGATCAAACTACTGCTACCTCAGCCACCTAAACTTTCCATGGGATCTTCTCAACCTTTTCTGTGTTTTGAAGAAATAGTTTTTTTATTAGTGAAGGATATCACTGTTTTTTTTAAGGCATTTTTGATTAAGAATTTTTTTGTGTGTGGTAAAATAAAAAGGAACCCTTTTAAACACACCAAAATTAAGGTCAAATTCATTAACCAAACACCTTAAAATCAGATTCAAAGCACAGATTGCCTTTGCTTATCCTTCGGAGTGCTAACTTATCTACTCCTTCCTGCGGGAGGCTTGGCTCCTTGGAGCGACCCCCTCACCTCTTGTGTGCCTCATACTTCATAGCTATTTCTTTAAGAACTTTATTGTGCTATATTGTTTTTCAGTAAGCCACTTTAAATTCCCTTTGGAAAAAAGAAGGGTATACATAAATTAATTAAGTTTCCAGAAAAGATTCCAGACCAGGAATTAAGATTTACCACTAATTTGCTGTGGGATCTGGAATAGGTCACTTAAATTTTCTGGGTCTTACTTTACTCACCTATAGAGGTATAGTGTGAGCATGAAATGATCTCTAAGGGATATTTCCTCATTCTGATCTTTGTGTAGTAGAAATGCCAGTCAAAGATCAATAAAGATCAATAATTTCTTTAAAGTCAAGGATAATAGAACAGATAAAAAGGAGAGGGGATAGCTAAACTATCACAGGGTTGAATGTACTCAGTTGGCACTTAACATTGATTCCCACTTCCTTCTATTGTGTATTTCTGCACTGCTGAGGCTGCAAAGCTAAATATTACATTCCTCAGTCTTGTAGTTAAGGTCCTGGATATGAATGAGGATAACTAGATGCACTTTCAAAGATAGAAATGAAACAGAAACAGCTTATTGTTGCTGTTGAGAAACCATGTCAGAGAATTGCCAGTGAACAGTCTCCAGCCTCATGGGGCAGGAAGCAGCTATAAGACTGGTGGATGTCACACTCCATGTCCCAGACCCTTCAGTACATTCCACTGGGAGTTGTCAAGAAGCATTTGTGAGAGTACCATTTGTGGCTTCCTATGCTTGACTTTCTTAACCCCCATCTTACATCTTGTGGTTGAAATTGCTGCACCTCAAGAGGGTCATATCTGTGGTGTTCTGGAGGTCACTGCTTGTCTCCTGCTATATAGCCCGTTTCTCTGTTCTGATGGTTTTGTGAATATCTAGCTCCCAATATTAAATTTCTTTTTCCCTAAACTACTGAAGGGCGTAAGAATATTCCACCCTAATACATGCTACTTTAACATAAAAATTATTTTGAAATAAAGGCAATTGAAAAATAGACAGAGGAAAACCTCTTTTCTTCCACTCTATGCATAAAGGCAGAGTTTAAATTTCCCTTTCTGAAGGTGTCTCCTTTCTCCTAATTCCAGAAGGAAGAGACAACTCTTATCCTTAGAGACAGCACTGACTTGAATCTGCACAAACCAGCCTTACTGAGATAACCTTATCTGCCTTTAGTTGTCCCCCATGTATTTACGTTCCCACAATTTACCACCCTTAGCAGCTCAAACACCTTTTCTTTGTCTTGTCACTTCTGCATAGATTTATTAATTTTTACTAAAATGGTATATAAGATCTCGGGTCTAACCCTTCTTTGGGTTTTCATTTCCTTTTCTGGGAGACCCCTATGTACACATAAGAATTAAAATACTGACATCAAATAAAATTTGTTGGCCTTTTCTCCTGTCTTTTGTGAGTTTAATTTGCAGGACCTCAGTTCATGAACTTAAGAGGGTAAAGGAAAAAGGTTTTTCCTACCCTACAATACCTGGAGTGATTTTTGATCCCTTTCTCTATCCTGTATATATTTTCAAGTTCTAGTTTCTTCTTCCTTCATTGTTGCTAATTTTTTTATCCAAGTATATTTTGTTTACATGACACCAAACCTGGTTGACAAGTGAAAAGTGTAATCAAACAGGGCCTGTGAGAGTTTGTTTTAATACCATTCACATCCAACCTTTTTTTCATTTCAAATCAAGCCACATATTCCTGTTTTTTCAGCACTCAATGTGGTTACCTTCTAACTGCTCTTTTCGCTGTGGCATGACCTCAGGATTTTCTTTGGAAAGTATGCATACTGTTCCTTTCTGTATTTCTTTGCCAATGGTTTGATCTGCTAGTTTGAGTTTGGGCTTTTGCCGTTCAAATATCAGAATTAATATGTATAAGATTCTGAAATACATTATTCACAAAATGTATTCAACTTTTTACTTGGAAATTACTATAGGTCTGCAAGAAGTAGCAAAAATAGTACTGAGAGGTCCAGTGTATCCTATATTTTAACATACTTTTTATCACCAATAAAATTTTAATTACTATCCCTCTGACACACATCCTACCACATTATTTGCCTCCTCCAAAACTCGAAATAAGAAATGACATCACAGAAGATGGCAGAGTAGGAAATTTCCAACTTTCCCTTCCTTTGAATAAGCAATAGTGGCGATGGTTGCACAACAATGTGAATATAATTAATGTCACTGAATTGTATGCTTAAAAATGGTTAAAAAGGCAAAATTTATATTATATATGTATTTGTACAATAAAAAAATTTTAAAGAATGCATGAGAGGAAAAAAATACCTAATTAGCTGGCAAAAATTGCCAGAAACAACTTTTGCAGGACTCTGGAATCTAGTAAAAATTTTACAACTATCAAGGAAAACTTAATGATGAAAGAAGCAGCTTCTCTGTGGAGAGAAGACTGTGGCATTGTGGATTGCCCATCTGCCACCCACACCCTGCTCCTGCCCAATTAGTGGCCATAAAGATGGTGGTATGCATCCCTGGTATAGGCTGCCAGTGCCAGAGGGAGCAATATGAATATTAGTCTCAAAAAGAGGTGGTTGTATGTTTCAACTTCTTTGGCGGTGTCCTAAAGGACCAGCACAAGGGCCTGTCTTTGTTTTACTTGACTCAGGGTGTTCCCACAGCGGAAGTAACTTCCCAGGGGGCATTTAAACTAAAAGTATTGGCCTCAGGTGAAGGGATAGCAGTCAGAACAAGCAATAGACAAACTGGGAAACATGGGAAAAAAGAAATGGGAAAAGGAGCTATAGGGGAGGATACAGCTCCTACTTATTCTGGGGAATTAATAAAAATATTCATAAAAGTCCTAAGAAGACCCTAAACTTTCACTTCTGGATGATCTTCAGACTGTGAGCAAGAAAAGAGAGTTGTAAATGGATGATTCAACAAGCACCCCCACACAGAGCCATTCTACAAAGACTTGGAACAGTATTTTTTCCTTTCTTTTTTTTTTTTTTTTGCCACAAGGCATTTAAGGAAATTCTGCCAAAACACTAGATGACCACTAAGCTAATAGAACACTGATTTCAGTAGCCACACACAACAAAGAATACAAACTTTATTTAAATAGTTTAGAAAAGCCACTAAACTAAAAGTTTCTATTTGTTTATAAACTATTCACTTCTAAAGCAAACAACAGCCCCAAACAAGCCACATCAACAAAACCGAGGGTGGGGAAAGAATCTGATTTTCAGAGTTGCCATATTATAGTATTAAATATGTCCAGTTTTCAACAACAACAACAAAAACATTTGAGTCATACAAAGAAACAAGAAAGTAAGGCCCACTAACAGGTGGGAAAAAGAGAGTAACAGAAACTGTCCCTGAAGAAGCATAGGTATTGGACTTACTAGACAAAGACTTTACATCAACTTTTAAGTATGATGAAAGAGATTAAACACTCCATGGACAAAGAACTAAAGGAAACCAGGAGAACAATGTCTCACAAAAATGATCTACACATTCAATGCAGTCCTTATCAAAATACCAACAGTGTTTTTTGCAGACATGGAAGAGCTGATCTAAACTTCATATAGATTTGCAATAACAAAATCATCTTGAAAAAGGGAAACAAATTTGGAGGCTCACACTTCCCACTTCCAAAACTACCACTAAGCAACAATAATCAAAACTGGGTGGAATTGACCTAAGGATAGACATATGGACTAAAACTGAGAGTTAAGAATAAACCTATAGAGGCATACCTCAGAGATATTGCAGTTCCAGGACACCACAATAAAGTGAATCAAGTGAACTTTTGGGTTTCCCGATGCATTTATACTTACACTATACTGTTGTCTTTTAAGGGTGCAATATCTGTGCATCTAAAAAAAACAATGTATATACCTTAACTTAAAAATATTCTATTGCTAAAATATGCTACATCAGCAAGATATAATCTTTTTGCTGGTAGAGAGTCTTACCTGGATGTTGATGGTTGCTGACTGATCAGGGTGGTGGTGGTTGCTGAAGGCTGGGGTGGTTGTGGCAATTTCTTATAATAAGGCAACAATGAAGTTTGCTGCATCGATGTACACTTCCTTTCACAGTTGATTTCTCCACTGTATATGATACTCTTTGATGGCATTTTACCCACAGTAGAAATTCTTTCACTATTCGAGTCAATCTTCTCAAACTCTACTGCTGCTTTATCAACTAAGTTTGTGTAATATTCTAAATCCTTTGTTGACTTTTCAATAATCTTCACAACATCTTCACTGGAAGTAGTTTCCACCACACACAAAAATAAAAACCACTTTCTTTGCTCATCTAAAAGAAGCAACTCCTCTTCTATTCTGGTTTTACCATAAGATTGCAGCAATTGAGTCACATCTTCAAGCTCTACTTCTAATTCTACCTCTCTTGCTATTTCTACCACATCAGCATTTATTTCATCTACTGAAGTCTGGAATCCCTCAAAGTCATTCATAATGGTTAGAATCAACTTCTTCCAAACTCCTATTCAAGTTCATATTTTGACCTTTTCTCATGAATCACAAATATTCTAAATCGCCTCTAGAATGGAAAATCCTTTCCAGAAGGTTTTCAATTTACTTTGCCCTGATCCTCCAGAGGAATCTCTGTATGGCTACAATAGCCTTACAAACAGTATTTCTTAAAAAATAAGACTTTAAAGTCAAAATTATTCCTGGATCCATGGGCTGCAGATGGATGTTGTGTTAGCAAGCATGAAAACAACTTCCTTTCATTATCCATCTCTAGTAGGGTTCTTGGTGACCAGGTGCATTGTGACCATTAATATTTTGAAAGGAATCTTTTTTTTTTATTTGTGGAGCAGTAGGTCTCAACGGTGGGCTTGAGATTTAAACCATGTTGTAAACAGATGTGTTGTCATCCAGGCTTTGCGGTTCTATTTACAGAGCACAGGCAGAGTAGATTTAGCATAATTCTTAAGGGCCCTAGAGTTTTGGGGATGGTCAATGAGCACTGGCTTCAATTAAAGTCACCAGCTCTATTATTCTTAACAAGGGAGTCAGCCTATCCTTTGAAGCTTTGAAGCCAGGAATTGACTCCTGTTTAGTTACGAAAGTCCTAGATGGCATCCTCTTCCAATAACGCTGTCTCATCTACATTGAAAATCTGTTGTTCAGTGTAGCCACCTTCATTAATTATCTTACTAGATCTTCTAGATAGCTTGCTGCAGCTTCTACATCAGCACTCGATTCACTTTGCACTTTTATGTTGAAATGGCTTCTTAAACCTTCAGCCTTCATAGAATTGAAGAGTTAGGACCCTGCTTTAGATTAGGCTTTGGCTTAAGCAAATGTTGTGGCTGATTTGATTTTCTGTCCAGACTACTAAAACTTCCTCCTTATAAGCAATAAGGCTGTTTCAATTTCTTATCATTTGTGTGTTCACTGGAGTAGGACTTTTAATTTCCTTCAAGACCTTTTCCTTTGAATTGGCTTGGAAAGCAACCTGGCTGTTGAGTGCAAGAGGCTAGCTTTCAGCCCAGCTTGACTTTTACATGCTTTCCTCACTAAGTTTAATCATTTCCAGCTTTTGATTTAAACTGAGAGATGTATGAAATTTCCTTTCACTTGAAACATTGTAGGGTTACTTATTGGCCTAATTTCAATATTGTTGTATCCCAGGCAATAGGGAGGCCTGAGGAGAGGGAGAAAGATGGGAGAACGGCTGGTTGATGGAGCAGTCAGAACATACATTTCTTGATTAAGAACTTCTACAACTCGATAACAGAAAGATAATCCAATTAAAAAACAGGTAAAGGACTTACATAGACATTCTTCTAAAGACATGCCAATGGCCTACAAGCACATGAAAAGATGCTCAACATCATAATCGTTACAAAATACAAATAAAAACCACGTTGAGATACCACCTCACACACATTAGGTTGGTTATATGAAATGTAAAATGACAAGTGCTGGTGTGGCTGCACAGAAATTGGAACCCATGTACATTGTTGGTGAGAATGTAAAACAGTGCAGCCATTGTGGAAAATGATTTGACAGTTCCTAAAAACATCAAGCATAGAATTACCATATGACCCAGCAATTTCACTCGTGAAAACAGTTACTCAAACAAAAACTTGTATATAAATGTTCATCACAGCATATTTATGATAGTCAAAAGATGGAAATACACCAAATGTCCACAGATTCATGAATGGATAGACATGTTTGCTACATCTTATATTTATAATGGAGTATTACTCAGCCATAAAAAGCAATGAATATTCATACATGCTACAACACAAGTAACCTCAGAATCTTTATACTAAGAAAAAGAAATCAAGTCACAAATTGTAGGATTCCATTTAAATGAAATATCCAGAATAGGTAAATTGTTAGAGTCAGAAAGTCAATAGCAGCGGTTGCCAGGGACAAGGGCAAAAGGACAGTAGAGAATGATTGACTAATGGGCACACGGTTTCTTTTTCAGGTGATGAGATATTTTGGAACCAGATGGAGGTAACCGATGCGCAATACTGTCAGTGTTACTGAATTATTCACTTTAAAACAGTTAATAAAACTTTTGCATTATGTGAATTTTACCTCAATTTGAAAAACCAAAACCTGAAGCCACTTCCCCTTGTCTGCATAATAAAATGCGCACTCCTGGCTTAATCCGGCATTCCGTACTTTCCATCATCCGGCCCTGCCTCTTTCTAATCTCATCTCCTTCCACACCTCAAACTCACAGGGGATGTATGTGCAATATGGATCGTCTATGTTCTCACTCACCTCCACAGCTTTGTATATGAAATGCCCTTTCTTTTCTTCCCTCCTTTGCTTGGCTAACTACTACTTCTTATTTAAAATTCTGTTCATATTTACCTTTTCTGGAAAACATTTCCCTCCCTAATCTCATTCTCTAGCTCCAGCTGGAATATAGATTTCCAACTGTGGGCTAACTGTAACACCCTTCCCACACTACATTTGTCACACTGTCTTCTAATTATCTCCTCTCCAAACTGGGAGATTCTCAAGAGCAGAAATTATACCAGAAATACCTCCTGGCAGTGGTCCTGGCACACAGCACATGCTCACAAAGTGTTCAATTAGTAAGATGGATCACAACATTTTCTAGCATGATTTTTGCTCATGTGCTTTCTTGTTAGGGCACCAATCTTCCTCAGTTTCTTTACTTCAGACCACAATCTACTCTAGCCAGTCCCCTCACCATTGTGGGCCATTGGTCACTACTGGCTCAGAAAAGTATGTGACAGGATCCTGATCAACACATGACCTCTGATGAAACAGCTCAGCATTCATGCCCTTTTTCCAGTAGATCAGAATGCCATCTTTATTTAATGGTATACAAAATAAAGAACATAAGGGCCTTGGAGACGAAAGAATAAAGTTCAAGTTCTTATGATACCATTCACTTGTGCAACGTTGACCAAGTCATTCGTTTTCCTCATCTATAAAATGGAGATAAAAATAACTGCCCTGTCTTACTCACAGAACCCATTGAGTAAAATGAAATCAAACAATGTTCTCACCTAGATTGTATTTTATAATGTTTTAGGCCTTCAAGTTTCTCAAATCCATTCATAGTAGAAATTAAGAGTCAACCAACATTGACTACCTTCCCAGTCACAGTCAGCAATTTTTTACAGAATACATGTAAGTAAATAAAACTTCTAACATAGTACAGAAATGCGAATTATTATGTATTCATCTTTATCATCTCTAAAGCAGCATTATTAAGAGTTATCCTTAGAAATAATAATGTCCTGGGGAGTTTCTGTGCTACATACATGCTGGAGGAACTGGTTAATTCTGATATCTGGTACCTGGTACATGACTTCATTATTGGGAAACAGGATTGTGTGGCATGGTCATGCATGTCCATTACACAATGAAAGCTCCTTAAACTCCTATCCAGATTGGATATTCTTTTTTAATCCTTAATGAATAGGTCCCTGGCTTGAGACTGGAGTAAAAATTTTTCAAAGAATGGAGTTGTTTGATTTTACCATGTTGGAGAAATACCGATTTATACTTTTCCCATGAGCTGTATTTTTAAAAATATTATTCTTGCACTGAAATACTTTTTGACGCCACTTTGTGGCTCTCACTAGTGATGACCTAAGAGTCAGTTTAAACTGTCCATTCATCATAGGAAGTTAGAGTCACTGAGATTGACCACCTTTCCCAGCCATGGTCTGGAAATTTTTTCCTCCCTGTTAATGGCTAGTCCATAACTACAGTAAAATGGATAAATAATGGCAATAATTAAGGGGATGATTTAGGCCCCTTTTGTACTTGCTTGCTATGAAGTAAACATTCATCCAATTGGAATGAAGTTATTCTTGTCATAATCTATCAAGGAGCGTGAAATGGTCTAAGAAAAAGTTACAGGCTATGTGATCTTGATAAAGTGAAAGGGAAAACACTAAAAAGCTGAAGAAATATGTTCTTCTACTTTCAAGTATAAAACTGTCTGAAAGCTGTTCTCTTTTCCATCAAAATTAAAAGCTGTTTATACAGCTTTCCTCTAACCTCAGCCTGTCCCTACTGACAAAGCAAAGCATAATTAGAGAAAAAAAAGTGAAAGAGACCTGGAGAATAACCTTTCCTGGGCAAAGGCAGCTTACAAATTGCATAGAATGTTCTGAAGAAAAGCAGTGTTCTTAAGGTACTGCTTTGCCTGAATCTGGGCTGTAGTAAATTGGTGACAGCAATAGCTTGAGCAAGGGAAACAGGGTGCATAAAAGCCTAACTAAGTCTAAGTTCAGATCCAAATCTTAACCTTGAACAATTATCAACTGTCCATAAAATTAATTACTAAACTTTTTTTTTTCAAGGTAGGAGAGCCAGGGTGGAGGCTTTTATTGAGAGAGAGAGTGAGAGGACAGAGCTCCTGGCTCACACCAGGAGGGGACAAGAGAGCCCTTAATTACTAAACTTTTATGCAGACTAGCATGGAGCAGGGAAGAGCAACGTACTAGAATGACTGAAGAAGATGAAAGATGTTATTTCCTGAATGAAGAGAGAGTCGAAGTTGATGCCAAAGTTGCATCATGTTAATGATTAAATTAAATGTTAAAGAAACTCCAAAAGATGGCAGATAAGGAAGCCTTTTTTAAATGGTCCTAAATATTTCATTTCTGATCTTCTCTCCTGGTACTCGGCCCCAGCCAATCACAGCCACAGCCACACTGGCCCAAAACATGCCTTTACCCAGGCCATGGCCTTAGCAAATCCCTATGCTTTCTTCATGACCCCGTTCACTTACCATCTCTCTCTGGGAATCCTTCTTTGATTCCCCAGAGGCTCACTTCATGGTAGTATAGGGTGTTGTTCATTTCTCTATTAAGGCCTTTATCACATGAAACTGAAATTCCTTGGAGTACTTGCCTGTTTCCCATGTCTTGGACCTTCGTGTTACTTGGACTTGGCAAACTGTCCGACACTGAGCAGGTGGTCATTTAAACATTTGTTGAACAGTTAATGAATCTCCCACTCCTCTTCTAGCCAGCCAGCTATCTACTGCCACAACAGCCTTGAAATCTCAGTTCCTATTTCTTACCAAAGTCCAAGATTATTATCTTTGAGATATTAGCCTAGGAGACCAATAAGTAAATTTTGGCTGCAAGATCTTGAACAGCATCTTTAACTGTGGTTACAGAGAACATACGAATTGCCTAGCAAAGACCAGAATGCACAGCCTTGCAATCTTTGGTACCGGTGACTTTATGTCAAAGGAGACTAAAAGGTAGACAGGGAAGTCTAAAGCTATGTGTGTCCTTGTATGCTGTGCACTACACACAGGTGGTAGAAGAAAGGTGAAGCAACTAGAAGAAATAAAATACTCCCCTGCATGCTTTAGGATTCTTCAGCAGACTTTTTAGTGAAGATCTATTGTGAGAATTCATAGAGAAGGGAGGGAATAAGTATCTGCTTTATTGTAAGTTTGGGTTTTATTTTAAATAGGATACATGCGCTGGGCTCTGCTGTCCCGGCCTGCTCGCTGTTCCTGAAGCATGGTTGCACCGCTCAGTTTTTCCCTTGCCACTCCTCATTCATCTCCTGCTGTCTTCTCTGCCTTGGGGAGGCAGACTTGGATTTACTGCGTCATCAGCTGCCTTGCCCTCGGGCGTCCAGGTGGGTGCGACCCACTGGAGTCACCAGCTGGGATCAGAGGACAAGCAGAGAGACTGATGTCTGTTTCCCCCGTGCCCTCTGCACCCAGGGTTCTGGCAGTGATGCATTCCATGGCATCCCCTCTTCCATGCCTCCTCTTCTCCCCAGATTTGTGATCCTGTTCCTGGCAGAGGGTACCTCCTTCCTGGACACAAATAGTCACCTCCCCGACCTGCCAATAACCGGAAAAATGCAGGAACAAAAGAAACCCTGCTAGGGTCCTTCCACTGCTTGCTCTACTGTGTCTCCCACTGAACAACCCCTTTCCTAGACCTTGATGCTGAGGGGTGGCTGTAAGGACTGAGAAGAGCAATGTTGGAAATTTCAGTTATACCCATTGATTTTTGCACATTTCAAAAAGATCATAAGCTTCAGAGGAATAATAATCTCTCCTGGTGATAGTTTGGAACATTGACAGTTTGACTTGAGCAGTGACAGATGTCTGAAGCTGCACCTCTCCTGGCTCCTACAGCTGACCTCCTCAGAAAAGAGCTGCCCGACCGTGGCTCACTTCCACTCAGTTCAATAAACCTGCTTTAAGTATCTTCGATGGTTCATTGGGGTCATTAAAAAAAATAGTGAATATCTAGGAGTGCTTGTATGGCCCTGTGTTATCCGTGTAAGATTTAACATCTGTTCTTTTGTTTAAAAACACTAGATTCCTTTGAGATTATTACTGATGTAGAAACCACATTTTCAAAGAGATTCTTTAATTACTGGCAATAAAAGGAGCCCACCGGATCTTTGCTCCTTTTTCAAAACGGCTTGAGTTTCCTCATGACTTGCACCCCCACCCTTCCCACCTGGGGCTGAATGCTCATCGCAGATCCCACGGGCATGAGGATGATGCTGTCTGTCACTTCTTGGTGACACTCCTCAGTGCCTTTCTCTAGAAGGCAGATTCTTCTGGGAGCTAAAGGTAATGAATGCCCAGAACTGTTTTTCAGATGTGTGGGGTTTAATGAAAGCCAGGATGTGCCCTGCCGGGTAGCACCAATGTTCATTTTTAAGCTTTCCTCATGTTACCATGTATTTGCCTAAAACTCTGCCTTATGTCGTTTTGCCTTTCCGTTTGCCTACATTTCTTTGCAGCATTTCTAAGACCCAAAGCCCACTTAAGAAATAGCTACTAACAAAAGAAAGATATTTTTTTTAAGTCCTCAGGCAATTGCATTCAGGTAGGAGCAAAGAATTTAATTTGAGGGTCAGAAGTAATAAGGCTTACAGGAATTCCCAACACTACATGCTTGAGAATTCCTTTGTCTAATGTCCTCATTGTATTAAAATAACAGTTTGAAATATAAATAATACCTACATCAGTTGCATTCACAGCCATAGACCCTGAAAACCTGATTTTTTGGAGTCTGATGGCTTTGAGTCAGCAGGTACTCTTGGTTTCTGTAGCAACCATGGAGGTCATTGTCCCCCACCTGCCGCAGAGGATCAGAAGGCAGTATTTAGTTAGCCCTTGCTCTTTCTAAAGTTCTCCATTAACAGTGTGCTTAGTGTAACAAGATGGAAGAAAGAAGTAACACCATCCCTGCCCTTGAGGGCAGGAGCAGTCCAGACCAAGTGAGCCCACTAATGCTAGGTTTATATAAAGAGAATGTTTCCCGACGTTACTGGGATGGCCAAATAGGAATGCGGCTGAAAGGGGTTTATTTTCGTCCTGTGTTGTATGTCTAGCAGAGCTGCATGATCAAAATGAATTGCAGTTCACTTTATCGTGAAGCCTCCTACATTGTCATGTTTTAGAAGCATGTTAATTACAGTCATGAAGGCCACTGGAGTCTGTAATATTGCCTTTCAACCATATTATGTTATAAGTTGATTAGGCAGTTACTGAGCCTATAAAACTGTGTCTATCGAGTGAGCACTCTACCACGTATCTGGATGGAGGAATCCAGATCATCAATAATCAAAAAGTGACCTCAAGTTGGCCACTTAGCTGAGAAAAGCAGTCATAATCAGATAACATGGTTGGGAGGAATAAATAGGTTCATGACAACATGCAAAATAACACTGCATAGGTTGACATCAACGGAGCTAAGGTAGAGAAACACACTAGCAACAAGAAGAGGAATGAAATTATCAAAATGCTACCGGGTGCATGTTAAAAAATTTATTTTTCTGTTTCTGTGATATGACTGCCCTTGCACTGTTCATCATGTAAGAACTTGTTCACCATGTAAGAACTTGTTCGTTATGCTTCAGAAGATTGGAGACTGTTGAGAATTAGGCTTGGGGTTGATTAATGATTATGCATTGAGTCCCCTATACAGAATTTTATTGTTGTTGACAACCATTTGATCAATAAATATGAGAGATGCCCTCTCAAAAAAAAATTCATTTTTCTGGGCTGTACCATCCTCCAAACCTACTAAACTAAGTCTTCATTGTAATAGGTATCCCAATTATTATTACACCCCTACCATGAACAGTCTGAGAACTACTGGTTAAGGGCCTGTGCTGGTTTGTGGGGCATCTTCCTAACCCTATTCTTATCAATGACATTTGTATTACGAATCACCCCTTCCAGTTATGGTCTCTATATTGCAGGAATTCTTAATCACCAGGCCCATGAATTTCTAGAGTCCCTGGATGGGTTTAAGATATGTGTAAAGGGCTCAGAATGTGTAGGCAAAATGGTGTGCAGGTGGATACTTTTTTCTGGGGTAAGAATCCAAAGATGCCTTCAGATCAGATGTCTTCAGTTTCCTCTGAATATACACATGGATTCTAAGCAACCTAAGCAACAGAATTCTCAAGCCAAGTAATAAAATAAATCGACATTTCTTGAGCATCCTGGGTGATTTTGTGACAGCAAATACATACTCATTCCTCACGACAACTCTTTAGCTCTTTAAAGTGGAAAGTAGCATTTCCCCATTTAGGTTTCTAAACAGTAACAATAATTTGTGACTCACTAGTCACCAAATTTATTCTAAGCACTTCACATATAGTAGCTCACTTAAACCTTACAACAACCCTATAAAGTGGGTTCTACTATTATCCCCATTTTACAGATAAAGAACCTGAAACTTTTCATGAAGTCCTCTTCCCTCATCTCTGCATGTCTCATAACAATAGCAGTACTAATAGCTAACTGTCATTGAACTCATTATGGGCCAGACATTATTCTAAGCCCTCATTTTATAGAAGAGGAACCTGAGACCCACAGAAGATCAGTAAATTTCCCAAAGTCACCCAGTCAGCAGTAGACGGAGCTAGGATTCAAACTCTAGTCTGGATAGAGAGCCCACCCCCAGCTATGCTTTCACTACTGCCACAGGTTCCAGCTTCTACCTTACTGAATAATAACTGGTTCTAGGGCCTTACTTGCCTTGGATGCCTACCTCTGCTCAATGGATTCCTTTCCTTTGCTCTCTTTAAACCTCCATCTGCATCACAGGCTCCCACGAGAAGCCCCAAGTTTCCGCAAGCACCCCTCTGCCCACCATGTGCTGCACACGGGTCGAGGGACAGAGTGCCCAGCCATCCCTGGCTCTGCGCGGCAGTTCCCAGACCACACAAGGTCACACCAGCTGCTCAGGGATGGTGGAGCTCTCAGGTGCCTCTTACAATCACGGAGACAACAGGACCCGACAGCCCTGCTGGCTCGCAGAACCGGGCATATCACATTTCAAATAGTGCCTCTACTAAGGCTCTGAGGCCATTCAGATCCCGCTTAAAAAATCAGTCACAACTCTTCTCCGGCTAGGGCCGCTGATTTTGTTAGGTGAGATCACTTGAGGAATATAAAATGAAAGGGAAGTGGAAAAGAGGAAAAACAATAGGTGGGTAGATAGGGTCATACAAAAGTCATGAGGCGGTGGGGGAACAGCCTGGCCGCAGCGTTCGCCTCATTTTAAACCGAGGGTTGAAGACCCTAAGAAGTAATCAATTCCTACTTGTTCCAATTCCTTCCCAACTGTAGAATGTTTGCTTGCCCTGTGGCTTTTAATTCAGTGTGTGTGTGTGTGTGTGTGTGTGTGTGTGTGTGTGTGTGTGTGTGTGTCCATAAAGAGGCTAAACTGTGTATGACTCTTTAAAAACCTGACAGCCTCCCGTGTTTCCATGCTCAGGACACATTCTGCAACATTTTGTGTTCAAAGCCCACATTAGTATGGTTCACCATTTATTTATGCTGGGCATTTAGTGTCATGCAAGACTTTTGCCTTCCTTAACTCACCATTGAGTGACTCTGCTGATTCAACATTTTATGGACGCATAAATATTCCTTCAGAAGCTGTGCCGAGTGTGTGTGCCTCCTTGTGCCAGTTTCTTATTAAAATCAGATGATGCACAAAGTATCCTCTCACATTTCAGGGAGAGGCTGCCCCCTAGTGAAAATTTTCAACTATACATTTCAACCTACAGATGTACTGTTGCAAATACTGCAGAGGTTTCTTGACACAAAGGAGAAACGTCCTTCAGTTGCCAAGAATGTGACTGCGTTGTGTAAGCTAACCATCAATCGGATGTTGCTTTCCTTTCAACTTACCCAGTTTATTTGTGACACATTTCAGCGTTCTGTAAAGTTTTCTTTGACAATTCAAGATGTCCTGGATTTTTAAATATACGCACAAAATGTATTCTTTCCTAAGCCAATAACACTATATTCATGGAACTAAGGGAAAGCTGCTGACGACCAGTGTGACCTTTCATTGTTGTTTTGTCAGGGAGCTGTATGTGTATTTACATTTCCACTTACCTCATTTGGCTATTCGGGGTACCTCTTCCTATCTGGGACAACTACCCAAAGTAAATGATTTTTGCTTTCAGAAGGTGTCTATGTCAGCATTCTAAATACTTTAGTGTTCTATGCCTCTACTTTTAATTGACGTCTAATATTTGTCTCCATGCAGGTCTATGAGATAATTCAGGTGAGGCATATTGGCATATTGCATAGTGTCTTATATGATAAGCCTTAAAAGTAGTTCTTACGACTATTATTAAGAAATGATCTGTTTCAGACAAATTATTTTTAATGTTAAACAAGAATACACTTAGTGTTTTGTTTACAGGTTACTTCTACATTGTTTTACAGAGTTGAAATCATAAGGAAAAGTTAAATGTAGTCTCTCCATTAAATGCTGGTGTGTAGAAAATTGAAAACAGTGGCAAATTTGTCCTTTTGTGTTTTATTTCTCCATCTCCCAACTCTTCCCATCCATCTAACATCAGTAGAAGGGAACAGTATTGCCTCAATTAAACTTCTTGAAACTTGTAAGACTGAAAGATGAAAAATCAATGACTGTGAACAATGGTTATAACATCTGGGTATTTGGAAACTCACTCCTCTCTACTTTTCTGCTATCTAATTTTATACAGATGCCATCCAAGATTAGAATCAAAGGGTGCTTTTCATATTATTTTGGTAATTCTTCCATGGATTTTAAGCTCTCTGGAATCAACATTCTTTTAGTTTCTCCTACTCATGTACATGAATGAATACCTTCCATTTTACAGATATCTGAAGACTAATTTGTGTACAACTCACAACACTGTGAGAGAGTTATTAGTATACTCTCTTTAGAGATAATGAGATTTGGCTCAGAGAAGTTGGGTCACTATCTCAAGGACACACAGCTCATTCATAGCCATCAGAATTTAAGCCTTGGCCAACTGAGGTCAAACCCTGTGTTCCTTCCCATTAAGGATGCTCCACATTCTGCCCTTGGCTTGTTAAATTTTATTAAATTTTATATACATAGGCCATATTGTCTCCATTTTAAGACAGAAAATTACATCAATACAGAATGAAAGTCAGGAAGTACACACAAATGTCAGCATCTCCCCACTAAGTCTATTCAGATGTTCTAAATTAAGGAAAGCTACTCTTATTGATCCTTGGGAAGAATGAATGAGAACTGTCCCTAAGGACATGAGGACTGGTAATGCCTCTCTGCAGTGATTCTCACCAAGGTTGACCCCTTTCCCTAGCCATGAATAAGTTATGAAGGTGAAATTTCTCTGCTTACTCAAAGTCACTGTCATACGGAAAGAAGGGAACTTCAGATAGACATTGCTAACAGCAGATGGTATCATCTGAAATAACAAACAAACAAACTGTGCCCCTTGTGGGATTTATCACAGGAGTCAAAAACTCTGCTTGAACAATATCCATAAACTGCACTGAATTGGATTTGAAATTTCATGGTTAATAATGGCAATATTTTTTCCTTTAGTTATTAAACTAAGTCCGGCTGGGTTTTTTTGTTGTTGTTGTTTTGGGGTTGTTTTTTGGTTTTGGTTGCTTTGTTTTGTTTTGTTGGTCTATTACCTACACTCTTAGGACGAACAATAACAAAGAGTCTGTGCCTCTGGAAGTTTTTGAATCTTACTAGACTGTTCAATCTGCCTTTTTAAAAACCACAGCAAAGTCATCTGTAGTTATTTCTCTTTATTTAAAAACATTAATGCACTTATAAGAAGAAGCAATTTGTGGCCAGTTAAGTAATTGTTCAACAAATATTCACTTTCTCTCTTTGGGAGGAATATAATTACTTCCCTTCCTTATTCTTTTTGACTTTGACCATGTGAAGCTGGAGCCAATGGAAGATGGATAGAATTAAGAGTGTGCCAGGTCCTAGCAAGGCCATTAAAGACATCCGGTGTCTGTGCTCACCCCTCGTCCTCCTGTCTTGGCTAAATAGCTCCTGGCCCAAGAAGACATGTTAGGGCAGGGCTGTATCCAACCCACAGTTTTCATCCAAGCCCCACTAAACCCACCTAGATTAGCAAAGCTCCAGCTGACTGCAGCCGAAGAGAAATAAATACTTATTGTTGTATGCCACTTTGCTCTGGAGGGGTTTGTTATGAAGCATTATTGTGGCAATAGTTGACTAACACAAAGCTTAATAAAACAGAATAAAATTGACATCCTAGTGGACTCTACCTTGTATAAACAATATGTCTAACCTCTTAAGTGTTAGGTAATCACATAATCAGTCAGCTTGGTCATCTAGGCCACAAGGGAAGATTGGGAAGATTGCAAAGCTTACCTTTGTTTACCAGAAGAGATCCCCAGAGGTGTGCACTAATGCTTGCACACTATACTCACAGGAGAGACTTTCACTAAAAGCCTATTTCCTACCATCCAAACATCCAAACAACTCTGTTACCTAGTTTCCCAGCCACTTTATGATAGACAGAGAGAAACTGCTGGATGCAAACTTGTTGGCACCAAGAAAATAGGTAACTGCATCGGGAAAGAAGGAGACAGAAATACCATAAAAATGCAACACAAGATTATAAACCCATAGGAAGCTTGGATAAATTAACAGGAAAACAATATCCCTGAATGTGTCACTTTCGCAGTAAGTGGAAAGTAAAATGGGGAAGTTAGATACATTCAAGTAAATTTACTTCAAGAATTACTTAAAACAGTAGTTACTAGCGTTTTCTCAATTGTCCATTTTGAAAAACTTGTAAAATTAGGGATTCTCTGTTCAGAAAACTAAATGTGAGCAAAACCCCACAAAACCTTCCATGTAATTTGAGAAGTTCAGAAACTCCCTAAAACTGATTCATGAACCCTGGATTATAAACCACTATTTTAAAATAAAAAATAGTCATACTATCAAGAGGAGTATAATTTAATTATTTGAACTTCTTATTTCTGTGAAATATAATTATACATAAATGAGCTATCCTGAAATTGATAGTGCTATAGGAGGCCTTTGCTAGTCAGCACTCTACTACTGACTGGACCAGCCCTGGAACAGATTATTGATCTTTAAAGCTCCTAAGACTCCAAGATATCCTTTAGTGGTACATTTCCACATCTCCTCAAATTTACAAGCGCTTAGTAATCAGATCATTGTTTTATAACCTTGTAATCCTAGCCTCCATGTCACTGGTCCATTGCTTGTTAGAAAGCTAGAAAGCCATTGGATCCATTTTATTCTTCTTGGTCATACAATAAGGGGTTCTTTTTCCCACATCTGCTCCTTAGCTTTAATTCCCTCTATGAACCATGAGGCATCCATATTACTTTTGCTTGTGGAGACCCCTATTGGAGATTAAGGTTCCAATCTCAGATCCCTGAATATTTATTTCTATAACCCCTTATCCTCTAATCCAAAAAGAAAAATAAATGAGCCGCAAATTCACAGTGAATGTTACAGATATCACAGCAGGTCAGTGTGCTGCAGCCACAACCACTAGTTCTTAGGATCACATTTATAGATTTTAAAAACCAAGGTAGAAGTACAGCAATGATTCTTAATGAAATTGCTGATATGGTGCCATTATGACTAATAATACATCATTATTATTATTTTCAAAACACATTTATATTTTAAGAAAAATCATGAGCAATTAAGACATTTTCCGAAAAGGGAAGAAAAATAACACTTACTGGATGTCTACTATGCAACCCAGCACTGAATTTGATTCCTTAAACACTTGCCCATTGAATCCCATGCCACCTTATGAAGTAAGAATTATTACCCCATTTTACAGATGATTAACCTGAAATCAAAGAAATGAAGTGGTCTGTCAAGGTCACACTTCATAAGTGACAGTACAAACATTACACTCAGGGCTGTTTCATTCCCATTATATCATTTTTAGAGAATAGAAATGACACATGTTTTGATACCCTTTTTGAACAAATCAGAAGGATCATTATGTAGAAAAGAGAACAAAATTGTTCTGTCTAAGTTCAAAAGATGGGCTTTATACCAATGTGTGAGGGTAATAAGAGGCAGATTTGGGTTCAGTATTAGAATGGTGAGGAGGGTGCGTGAGAGGATTTATCATGCCTACTGAGTTCTGAGATTGATAAAAAATAAACCCACTCATACACAAAGCTGGGGATCTGAGAGCTGATAGGACTGCCTGTTGACAATTCACCTCCACAGTGTCCCTTCCTTTTGACGATTGACCTTCACAGTGTCCCTGCACCAGCAGGAAGAGATTGCACCATGAGGGGTCTGAGGCAGCCTCAGAGTCCTAGTGTCCCCGGCAAAACACAGGGAACAAACCAATGCCTTCCCCCAGGGCCAAGTGTGTGGACATGGCTCCGAGAAGGCTAGAAAAACTATGGAGCCTCACAGGCAGAAGAAGAGAATTCTGTGTCCCTAGGCCCGCAGCTATCAAAGTGCAGCCCACAGACCCCCAGAGGCCGCTGAGACTCTTTCAGGGCATCTGGGAAGTTAAAGCTATTTTCATCATAATAATACAAGATTTTTTTGCCTTTTAAATTTTTTATTGTGTTGACATTTGCACTAATGATGCAAAAGCAACAGTGAGGTAAACTGCTGGTGCCCTAACACAGATCAAGCCAGGGGCACCAAACTATACTAGCTGTCTTTGTATTCTTCACCACACGCTTCCATTTTTTAATGCCAATTTCACTTAAGAATGTTCTTGATGACACAGCACAGGTTGTTAATTTTACTAAATGTAGTCCCTTGAGTGTAAGTATTTTTAATATTCTATATAATGAAATGGAAAGTATACATAAAGCCTTTCTACTACATTTCAAAGTACAATGGTTGTGTCAAAGAACAGGATAAGTGCAAGTGAGTTGCAAACTAAACTTTTTCATGGAACATCATTTTTATTCCCATGAAAGACTGAAAGATAAATTATGAGTATTCAGACTTGAGTACCCAGTAATGAAAGACTTTTCTCATTAAATAGGTGGTGATAGTAATGAACTTGATTTTTTGATGCTGTGCACTGAAATACATCAACATTTAGAAGATCTGCATAACTCAGTGAATCAATTTTCCAAATGACCGGTGCATGAGGTTACGAAATCATGCATAGGTAGAAAATCTATTCAGAGTGCAAGACAGATCAATGGTTTTTAATGTAACAGAATATGAAATGCTGATTGCTATTATTTCAGATTCCACATTGCAACTAACCTTTAAGAAACTACAACTTGTTGAGTTCTGGTACAGTATTAAAGATGAACATGGGCAGTAATCTGAAAAAGCTATTAAATGCTACTCTCCTTTCCAATGACATATCTACATGAGGCCAGATGGCCTCTCTTCAACCAAAACAGCATATCACAACAAATTGAATGCAGAAGTGGTTGAGAATTCAGCTATCATCTCTTAAGATGGGTATTAAAGAGATTCACAGAATTGTTTTTTAAAGCTACTTTTCTTGCTAATTAATTTTGCAAAATACAGTTATTTTCATAAACAATATTTATGTTGCCATGCGATAGTTTCAGTTTTTAAAGGAATAAATATTTCAAAATTCTCTGTTTTCATTGCCAATATGATAAATGTTAATATAATCCACAAAAACAAAAATGGGGGGTGTTCAATAATTTTTAAGAGTATAAATGGCTCCTGAAAACAAAAAGTCTGAGAACTGCTGGTCCAGTTTGATGATATGAGATAAATGGGGATTTGGACATTGTAGTGGGTACCAGTGTGAAAAGAGGCTGTGCCCAGGAATCAGGCAGAATTGTGTGTTATAGTGGGTGCCAGCACATTACATTCTCCAGAAGCAGACACCTTCCAGAGGCCCTGGTACTATGTGACCTTGCATGGCCTTAAAACCTGCCACCAGAGAGATGGATTTGACTGAAAGTCTGAGTTTACAAGCTAAGACAACTAGGAAACCTGGAACTGACTAGTTTTTCAGTCACTAATTAGAATGGGTACTTAAGAGACACTCCTGTTCAAACACTGAGAAACAATGAAAGTTGTATGTTTGCAGATCTAAGTTTAGGCTTTGAAATGCCTTGGCCACTGGGATCACTAGCAGCCCCCAAATAGAAGTCAATGATGGCTGGGTAGAGATGATATTAAGGGTCTTTCTGCAGGAGAGAAACATGAGACTACAAATACTCAAAGTCCTTTCCCAGTCTCCAGAATTTGACATGTTCCCATATTTGAAGTTACCAAGAACCCATCAAACAGGCAAGATTATTCCCATGCAGAAAGAGAGACCAAGACCCAGGAGGCACAGGTATACCAGAGGCGGCCAAGGCGGCAGATCCACCAAAGGCCTCACTAATTAACAGAAGACGTGGTCAGCTGGGGGACTGCAAAGTCTGTGAAATAACTTCATTCCCTCTAACTTAACTGAACAGACATTCACTCCACCCCCATCAAAACAGAGAGAATATAAAGATAAACCAGGAGGGTCTCCACCCTTGAAGACTCTCAGTTCAGAATGGATGAAGGGTGGGCTCCACACCAACTAGAATACTGTGCTAGAGGATCAGAGAGCAAAGGAAAATGAATTCTGACATCAAGAGTTAATTGTCAGGATTTCCAACCCTCAGTTCTAGGTCAAATAGAAACATTCAATCACTTTTCTATAACCTCCTCCCAATGGAGAGGCTGACCACTGAATTGATTTGAAGATGCACACCACTTCTGACAGAATTTAGCGGAACACAGATCCTTCTACTCTGTGTGCAGGGGGTCCCTCCACAGGATTTCACTGCAAGCAATCATTCCCAGCCCACAGTGACACTGGTGCCCAAGCAACTGTGCAACCGGTTATTTTACTTTGCATGCTCATGAGAACTGGCAGAAGGCAATGTGTTTTGCATGAGGAAATAACAGTTTGCTAAACAAAATTGCCCAGCAGTACTCTCTTTTCCTGAAGGACTCTTGGCTTTGTGACCTCGGCCGTGAGCGGCGTGCATTCTTTTCCCCGGATGAGTTCTGTTTCTCAAGTTCATCTCCTTGCAGGCACCAAGGGTAAGCGGAAGTTTTGCACTCTGAAAATATGCCTCCTGGCTGCTCTGTGCCATCCAAAGGTTGCTACTCTGCTGCTTTTCCAGGTGCAATTAATATTAAAGCCATGAGCGCTGCAGATGACTGATTATACTAAGCTTTATGTTGGGATCCTAGACACAGGAAATAAATCACAAATTTTTCTTTTGTTTACTAAGGCATAATTTGTGTTTGGAACTCTAGTCAGTCATCTAAAAATACATATATATATTTTGCCACAGCCATTACATCTTATATATTGATTATCTCCACAAACTCAGCCCTCCACTTCCTTGGAAGAAAAATAAAACACTGTGTGTCAATAACATAATAAAATTAAAAACATGCATCCACAGTTAATAGTATACCAACAGAAAACTATTTGCATCTGAAAAGAAAAGAAAGAAAAAGATAACATAAGCCTTAATATTTGGCTTTAAATGAATATTTGATTCCCAAAGGTGTGAACTATAGCCCAACAAATGGAAAGAACATCTGGGAATGATGCCCTCTTTTCCCTTCAGATGTGTGAAAATTTAAAAGGTTTATTTATACAGAGTGCATGTATTGATTATATTATACTGAACATTATATGATACAGTAACCATTAAATGCATTCTGTTCCTTCCGGTTCTGTTTGGTTCTAAAATAACCTCTCAGTTTTCAGATTGTGATGAAGCAATGCTACCAAAATTGAATTATATAGGTGAGTTATAATTGAATATTAGGTTCCAACACAGAAAGAGGGAGCCCCAAAAGACTGCGGTGAATGATAACTGTGTGTGAGTGAAGAGAAATTGGGGATCTCATTCCCTTCATTTGGGGTGCCACCATTCTAACACCCTCTCGGGCCATCACTGAGCAATACGTCAGAGATACGAACCTGCCTTGAGAGCATCTGGAAGTACTATTTCAATTAGGAAGAACAGGAGCCCTGCTCTTCCTAGGAAGATGGATACTGTGCTTGTACTCTTCATCATTTTATCCCCAAAGCCTAACATAACAGAATATGAGTTGTTCAGTAATTGTTGAGTGAACGAGTGAAAGGAACAATTTAAATGGCAGGGCAACAAACCATAGCAGATCATTGACTCTAATGGTTCTAGCAGAACAGGAGGTAAAGTAGGCAGGGTGCCGCTGAGCCCCGAGCAGCAGAGGCATCCCATGGTGCCCTGCCCTTGGCCCCACCGACTCTTAGGAGCCTCAGGTGTGCATCTCTTCCCAACTCTGCATTCAGTGATGTAAGCTCGCAGCTTGAAATTGGCCATGGTGGAAGAGAAATTAGCAAGCACCACAAACTGGCTTTTTTTTTCATCGGAGACAGTTTACCAGCACACCACTGGCATGGCTACTAAACTTGTGTTGGCTCAGAATTCCAACGCAAGAAAGTTCTCTTAACCCTGACCAAACCAAGGAGTAAAAGAAGGAACTGGGCTATAGAGAGGATGATGAAGAGCTTTCCCTTCTTCCTGGTAAGGTGGTGGAAGAGTTTCAGATTTATAACACCTCCAGGAATCCTGTTTTTCTTTCCCTTCCAGTCCATGAGAGTTTATAATCTCAAGTGTTAAAAAGGGACCCCAGCTCCCCATCTAGCCTAAAATCAAGGACTTATTTATTAATAGAACAAATATTTGTTGAGTGTCCACCATGTGCCAGGCATGAGGATGGAAACTATGGTAGACCAAAATAACCCAAATCCCCCACTCCCCCAGTATGCACAACCTTTGAAGTTGACTTTTCAGGCTTCTCACACAAACAAGTTTATTTCTCCATCTGCTGAATCTCAGCTGGCCTTGAAATTTGCTTTGACCAACTGAATACAGAGGAAATGGGTGTGCTAATTCTGAGCTTAGACCTTAAGAGGACTTGTCCCCCTTGCCTCTGTTTCTGTCTTGAGAATAAGCCCAGGGTAGCCTGATGGAGAATGCGAGACCACATGGAGCACAGCCGCATCTAAGCCATCCAAGCCAAACTCATTCAAGGTCACCCAACCCCCAATCCACCCCACACTAACTGAAGACATATCAATGAGCCCGTGTGAGATCAATGAGCCTCCCCCAGATCCACAGAACTGAGTCTAGCCAACCATGTTGATTCTTGAGAAATAATAAATGATTAATGTTGTTTAAATAATTTAAGTGAAATCCACATAACATAAAATAACCATTTTAAAGTGAAAAACCGAGTACTATTTAGAACATTCACAATGTTGTACACCTACCATCTCTATCTAGTTTCAAAGCATTTTTGTCACCCCAAAAGGAAATTATACCCATTAAGCAATTTATCCCTCAATCTCTCTCTCCCTGCAGCCCTTGGAAGCAGCAGTCTGCATTCTGTCTTTTTGGATTTGTCTATTCTGGATACTTCACATAAACTGAATCATACAATATGTGCCACTCTGTGTCTGGCTGTTTTCGCTGAGCATGTTTTTGAGGTCATTCATATTGTAGCAGGTATCAGTACTTCGTTCCTCCTCGTGGCTGAATGTTGTTCCATTACACCACAATGTGTTTATCCATTCATCTGTTCGTGGACATGTGGGTTGTTTCCTCCTTTTGGCTGTTGTGAATAGTGTTGCTATGAATATGCCTGTACATGTATTTGTTTGAGTTCCTGTTTTCAGTTCTTTTGGGCATATTCCTAGGAATGGAATTGTAAGGTCATATATAGTCTATGCTTAACTTTTTGAGGAAACACCGAACTGTTTTCTACAGTGGCTGAACCATTTTACATCCCCACAGCAATGGACAACTGTTCTGGTTTTTCCACGTGCTTGACAATGCCAATTTTCCACTTTCTGAAAACATTATAGCCATGCTAATGGTTGTGAAGTGGAACCTCACTGTGATCTTGGTTTTTTGCTCTAGTAGCTAATGATGCTGAGCATCCTGTCATGTGATGGTTAAGCTTTAGAGTGGTTTATTATATAGCATTACCTAACTGATGAAAACCAGAAGGTAAGCAAAATCAGACTGCCCTGCTCTTATGCAGCGAACACTCTAGTAGAAGTGACAGGACTATAATCTAAACAGTACAGATGAAGATAAAGTTAGAACTCTGGTCACACTATGAAGGGGAGGTCCTCAACACTAGGAGGGCACACAGGAGACATAGAGTGGTATGCCACCGAAAGCTCCACCCTGAAGAAATGCCCACTGGACTAAGATCTAAAGAATGAGCAGGACTTAACCACATCAGAAGGGAGTGAAAAGAACATGTAAAAATTCCTGTCCTGGAAGGGAGCATGACAAAAAGGAAGGGTTGAATGATGGCTAGTGTGACCCAAAGACGAGAAAGCCAGAGAAATCAAAAGATACATATACAAAATGAGGCAGGAAATACAGGTAGAGGCCAGACCTATGTACTATAATACTCCACAGAATTTAGTCAAATCCACCCGTTATATGGAGAGAGTGAGGCAGGAAAAACAGATGTCTAGCCCATCATGCCAAGGGCTTTACACTTCATCCTAAGGACAAGGGAGGTCACTAAGGATTGTAAGCTGGAGAGTGGAGTGATCAGGTTTTTCGTTTTAGAAAAATCTGTGTAGCAGCTATAAAGCAAATTGATCAGAAGAAGCTCTGTCTGAAGGCAATTAGAACAACTATAGGTGTCCAAAGGATAATGGTTAGACCTAAGCAACAGCCGTGGAGAAAGGAAATCATCTTCTTCCTTTAGTGGGATCATTAGAAAGCCCATCAGCCAGCCACAATGATACGGATGTTTTCCCACTTCCCACATAGATTTTAGGCAGCAGAAGACTAAGAAATCAGAGACACAAGTTAGAATGGTTCTTGGCTGGCAACTACTTCTAAAGGAATAGAAACAGATTTTAAATCCATCAGCTCCTTGACCCTATGACTCTGCATACCTACGACAATTTGACCACACATGCTTATGTTTATGTTACCAATATAAGGATACTTGATATATTAGACCACAGTGTGCTTCTCCACACACATCTGAAGTGTATCATCCAATTATTCAACTGGACATAAAAATTCAAGCAACTGAAAGTCATTGCCTGTCCCCCAGTGTGCCCGCTGGCTTTCAATTTCGACCGTTAATCCATGCAATGCTGCTTTAGATTTATGGAAAATGCCCACTTATTATGGTCTTAAATATGTACAACATCTTCATTCACAAAAGCACTTTCTTATATGTTAACTCATTGAATTCTTCCAGCAACTCTAAGAGATAGGCAGCCCTATTTTATAAAGAATCAGAAATTCAGTGAGTAGAAGGGAATTGTCCAAGTTTACATGCCAGTAAGTGGTCACATGGAGGAAGAAGCTAGATCTTTGAGCTAGATTCCTATATGTTCTAGGAACCCTACTTTTGACTAATAGTTGTGAGTGAAAACTCTGGAGCCAGATTCCCAAGTTTGAAATTTTAGCTTGCAACGGATTAGCTGAGTGTTTTAAGCAACATATTACTGAACATCTCTGGCACTCAAATAAACAGAAATTTAAAAAGAAAAATCTACTTGAGAGCATTGTTGTGAGAATTAAATGAGTAAATACAAATTAACAGGATGATCTTACAGTTTATTGTCTAAAATAACATACTTCTGAAAGTGAAAAAGATCACTAAAGGTAAATAAAATACATATTATTTTTTAAATATTTATTTACTGGCCAATAGTATTTTTTAAGTTTATTGATGGTTCCGTAAAACAGTTCTATTCAAAAACTATTTCAGAAATTAATTTTTTTCAAATAAGTAAAATAATCCATATCAAATAATATTTTTTGAACTTCTTTATATTGATTTTCTGAACTTTTTTTTAAAACAATACAAGCAAAAGAATCATTCTTGGTACATATTCATATACTTTAGTCAGTGTCTTAGCCACATCTGTCACTGATACCTGTCTTGCAGGTGTTGTGTCAATGGCCAAACTGAACAGGATACGGCAGGCTCCTCTCCCAGGCAAACTGGCTAATGGAGCCACTGTAATACTAAGGCCCCAGAACTGGGTCTGGCTCACAGTAAGCACTAGGAAAGTCCTAGATACTTTTACTGGTTCAGCCCCTGTTGTTGTTATTACTATGGTACCACTTCCATGCATTAACTATAAACAATTCCTTGTGCTTTACAGACATCATGTCATTTAGTTTTCCTCCAAGCCCCTACCTTCTGCGTTCATTTACTTTACCTGTGTGGCCCTTACAATCATTTGAGTGGGGAATTCCCAACACAGGACACTGCAGACCAAACAGCTGCCCCAGCCACCTGAGCAAGCTCTGCATAGCTGCTGCTGTGACCACCACCTTCCCTGGGATAAAACTCATGTGTTCTGAGTTTCTTTGTTTCATCAACTTCCAAAAAGAAGTGAGGGCACCCAGTTGGTAAAATCTAGTGTCTTTGTCTGTTCAGGCCGCTGTAATAGACTGGTGGCTTAATCATCAGACATTTATTTCTCACAGTTCTGGAGCCTGGGAGTCTAAGATCAAGGTGCTGGCAGATGGGGTTTCTGGGGAGGGCCTCTCTTCCTGGCTTGCAGACAGCCCCCTTCTGGCTGTGTGCTCACATGACAGAGAGAGAGAGAGAGAACAAGCTCTCTGGTCTCATCTTCTCAGGGCATTAATCTCATCATGAGGACCCCTCCCTCATGAACTCATCTAAAGCTAATCACCTCCGAAAGGCCCCACTTCCGTATATGAACTCTGGGAAGACACAAACACTCGGCCCAGAGCAGCAGGCCACGTGCCCATATTCTGGCTCCAAGGAAGGCCAGGAGGGCAAATACCTGTCATGTGCACCTTCTTTGCAGGTAGGAAGATTTTGCCTCATAAGGTGAAAATTCCCCAAACAGGGGCAGGGTGTTCAGGTCAAAAAACCATGACAAATGTCTACTGCAGCCACGGCTTGCATTTCTTTAGTAACCTTCTTAGAACTGAGCACCATTGAACCCTGAGAACTTGCTGACATCATAAATTATCACTGACATCCTAAATTATGAAAGCAATGCCCAAGGACCAATTAATTAATTAATTGCCCCTTTGGTAACACAGGGTTTCAAAGTCGTCTACAAACTGACTGATAAACTTAGGGCAAAGGGAGATGACTCTACCTACTGTAAATTGATTTAGTCTCTCAGCTTTAAAGCAAAGTAGGAGAAAAACTATAAAAGGGAAAATGTGTTTCTGTATCCACTTATGGAGTGACTGCTTCCCAGTGGAATACTGGACACCTCAATAGTCATTGTTCACCTACACATCAAATCTTCCCTACCCAATCCCCCTGTTTCCAAAACTGCTGAGCTTACAGCAGTTAACACATGACATCTTTAATTTCATAGTGCTGGGAAAAAAATATAAGGAAATGGTAAAAATTCCCAAAGATCACAATCCAAAGAAAAGCTAAAGAACACAAAACATACAAGTTGACCTCAAACATGAACTGGAACTGTTTCGTCCCTGCCAATGAATGCGTTTCCTCACCGCTTCTCTTCCCATACTCCCTTCTCAAGAAGGGCATTTCTTCTGGGTTCCAAAGCAAGATGAGAATGACTGGGGTACGTCGCCTCCCTCCTCCGGCCCTGTAGGAAAGTGCTGTTTCTTGCCACACAAAAAACGTGCACCGACTCACCCTGCTCCTCATAAGCTTTAGGGTCTCATTTCCCACAGGTAGGCCTTCGGGGTCAGCATGATCAGCATGATAATCAGCTTTTTCCACATTTTACAGAATAAATTAAAATGAGAGATTTTGATTATATAACATGTTAGAGTAAGGAAGAATTTCCTGATCGGGTGTTTAAACACTAAAACATTGACAGGATGTGCCTCTGGGGTCGTTTAAAATTAAGGTTGATAGTATTTCATTCACAATGAAACCAGGTAATGGAAGAGAAACTCACATTTTTTGTGTAGATGTTATTAATGCGGCAAGCACTAATACACTTGGCACCATGAGGGAGGTAATTATGTACCCATTGTATAAATGAGGAAGCAATGACTTTCTCAAAGTAGAATATAAAGTCAAAATTCTACCTAGATCTGTCAAATATCAAAGTTCATGATTTTTTCCAATACAGCAATTTATCCCAAGACAGCTGTGTTATCATTTCATTATAGACTTCTAATTCCACAATTCCATTCCTGAAGCCCCTAATCTAACACCATTGCACCTTTTAATTCTTTGCCAATAAACCAATATCGGCCCATAGAAAGACTGTGCTTTGCTGATAACATTAGAGATTCTGAAATAACTTCAGAAATAGACACATGCTAGAATTAAAAAAAAAAAACAGAAAGAAAATAAAATACCTGTCCAAGTAAAAAGCCTTGGTGGGAAAACCTACTATGGCCTGACATCGGTGACAGGCCATGGGGGCAGTCTCCTGAAGGCTGTCTCAGCACCAGATGCAGGAAGAAATACAGAACTGAGCAGAGATACTAAAAGCCCTGACAACCTGGTAGTAGTCCTCAATGTCACACACTAGAATGAGTCGTGGCCAGTTCTCAGACATCCTATCTTGTCAACAGAGATCCTGGGAGGTCAGAAATTAAGTTCACATGAACTGGTACAGATATTCCCCTGATGAGCTGATCCCACCATGATTCTCTTGAGTGCTAGAATTTGGAGTAAACATGTGCAGTTCAGTTTAAGAAGGTCACAAGTCCGTGTTGGCACAAACATGATTTTATCATCTCCAAACGAAGTTACTTTTCAAAAGTTTGGTTACACAGCATCTAAGATCTCTATAAAAGGTCACTAATTATCAGAGAAATGCAAATTAAAACCACAATGAGGGATCGCCAACATCCAAAAGACAAACAACAACAAATGTTGGCGAGGATGTGGAGAAAGGGGAACCCTCCTACACTGCTGGTGGGAATGTAAACTAGTTTAACCATTGTGGAAAGCAGTATGGAGGTACCTCAAAAATCTAAAAATAGAAATACCATTTGACCCCGGAATTCCACTCCTAGGAATTTACCCTAAGAATGCAGGATCCCAGTTTGAAAAAGACAGATGCACCCCTATGTTTATCGCAGCACTATTTACAATAGCCAAGAAACGGAAGCAACCTAAGTGTCCATCAGTAGATGAATGGATAAGGAAGATGTGGTACATATACACAATGGAATATTATTCAGCCATAAGAAGAAAACAAATCCTACCATTTGCAACAACATGGATGGAGCTAGAGGGTATTATACTCAATGAAATAAGCCAGGTGGAGAAAGACAAGTGTCAAATGATTTCACTCATCTGTGGAGTATAAGAACAAAGAAAAACATGAAGGAACAAAACAGCAGCAGACTCAGAGACTCCAAGAATGGACTAACAGTTACCAAAGGGAAAGGGACTGGGGAGGATGGGTGGGAAGGGAGGGACAAGGGGTAAAAAGGGGCATTATGATTAGCACACACACACATCTCTATAAAAGGACTGGCCCTCACTGACTGCCCATCTCCCTTTAATGCTGTTCTTGATTGGCTTCCAGAGATGGCTTGTGGAAGGGGTTTCCTCCAGGGCAAATATGTGACCACATGTTGCTACCTCCCACTCCCTGTCCCTAGCACACATCACTGATTCTAGGGCTCTTTCCTGCTAAGGCCAGATACAGCCTCAGAATCCTACTCAGCACAGCTCCAGGAAACCACTGCCAATTATTTGGAACTGGCATTCAAAAGGACATCTATTTTGCTAAATTGCTCCCAGGACTGCTGAATAGTGTTTCAGATCCCCTTGTCAGATGTTTTTGTGTGCCCATCCTCTCAGAAGCTGAATCATTATTCAGAGAAGCATCCAAGAGAGAATAAAAGAGCTTTATTAATTACTACCTTAAGAAAAAAGGCAGGAATAATTTAATAAAATATTCAACAAGAAAAACCATTGTGTACCTCTATGCACCAGGCACTGTGCTATTCTTTACAGATAAAAAGTGTACGACATAGTTCATACTCTCAGTGTGCTCACAGACTAAAAAGAGATAGTTACAAGTAAATCAGATGTGTTCTCCAACAGCTGTACCTCTATCAGCAAGGCCAAAGGTAGACACAGCCCTTATCTCCTTACACACATGCATAGGCAGATACACACAGAGCTCCCAAGTATTCTCAGCTGACTGCCCGAGGAAGCTTTTCTCTCCTTGTTTCCCATGAACTATTACTTTTTTTTTTTCAGGTAACTAGCAAGCCAACTGACCAAAAGGCTCTTATGATCTTGGGCTGACTGGGACATACAGAAACTAGGGAAAGTGTGCTCCTCTGACAGACATATGGTTTAACAGAGTTCCACTTGGCTTTCCAGTTTCCATGTTGTTCTCCCAAACTTCTCAAAATTTCACAAGGAAAAATATTTTCTCAGCTCAAGTATTTTGGTTTCAGCATCACTGACTGGGACTAGTTACTAAAATTACTTTTCAATCTTTAAAGTGCATATGAATCACCTGGAGATTTGTTAAAATGCAGATGTTTATTTACAAGGCCTGGGGTTTAGTCACTGTCTCAACTTTTCTTCCATCTCTTTGTGGTGCATTTTGAGAGCTTCTGAGAACTGGTATCATAGTGCAGTGGTCAAATACAAGGGCTTTCCTTGAAGTTAAGATCAGTTGTGTGACTTTTGGCAAATTACTTAACCTCTCTTTACCTTAGTTTCCTAATCAATAAAACAGGGGTATATAATTGATGCAAGGATTAAATGAGACAATGTATGTCAAATGCTTGAATAATGCCTGGTATATAGTAAGCAACCAATCAATATTAGATACACAAGTATTTCTTCAACTCTGTTATGGTTCACTAATCACTTTTCATTTATGTCTAGTCCATTATGTTTAGTTTTGTTATTTCAACACCCTTATTTTTCAGTAATTTGCTCTTTTCCATAATATCCCATTCTTAATTCGTAATGCTGCATTCTTATTTCAGGCTCTTGTTCTTGTTTTATAGATACTTTTACTCCTTTGTTTCTTCAAGGTTATTTTTAATTGTAATTTTTAATCACGTAAAACTGCTACATTTTCTTTACTTGCTCAGATATAAATTCTTTCTTTTGAGGTTTTTTGCTATGAAGTCATCATGGTGAGGAGATTTTCAAGGCTCTGTGCTGGATTACGATGCCTACAAACAAAGTTTGAGCAGGACAGAGTGCTGGTGCACAGGTTTGCTCAGGTAGCTATATAGAGAACACCGTACTGGGATGTACCGTTCCAGACCCTGTTCCTGCAGTCGCAGTACAACACCAGCTCTTGGGCTTAGCAGGGGCGTCACTGCTCTGACTCCAGGCCTTGTGCTAGCTGCTCACTTCTAAGTTCAGGTGGTTCGCATTTGTAGGCTGGTTGGGCAGTTTTCCAGTCCTGGCCACTCTCTGGCATCATGCAGACCCGCCTTCTTGGAGCTTTCTCTTTTAGCTTCCAGGCTCAGCCATTTATTCAACTACTCTCAGGCCCACCTGGCACTTATTTCCTTCTGCTTCATTCTCAGGCTCTTCTCATGTGCTTTATGTTTTCCCATTGCAACTTTTTACACATGTCCCCCTTAACTCTATCCTCAACATTAGAATTACATTTAATGATACAAAATATTCTTTATCAGAAATATTTAGGGACGTGTTTGTTTTCCCTTCCTGGATGCTACAGCCCGAAGCTGCAGAAGCTTTCAAATCTGTCATTCCATACTCTTTTGAAGACCTACAATCTCTCCAAAGCTGCCATTTCTCTTCTACAGTGATCAGTAATCCTGACAAGAGTCACCGATACTAGAAGCTATTTGGGCTTTGACAACACCAAACAGTTGGCATGACTGCATATCCTGAATCCAGGAAGCAGGGGTGAGAGACAATAAAAGTGCCAGGAAGTAAAAGAGATTACCATATTTGAACAGATCTCAGCTTTCTGCAATGTCTCCCCTTGATGTACAGTTTTCTCTTTAAAATTACTAAAGAATTCTCCTACAAATATAGTTCACATATAACACTGCAAAACACATTAACTGTCATGACAACCTCATGAAAGATAACTTCTTCCTCTTTCTATTATTATGAACTGGACTTAGTAACTTTTATTTCCTCCAATTTTTTATATATGTGTGTGTGTAGAATTACATAGAGTTTTATATATATGTATAGCTTTTTACATATATAAAAAGTTAAGATGTGTGCACATATGTATGTGTATGTGCACACACACACACACACACACACACACACACACACACACATACACACACTTCTCAAGATGAATAAATTGTATGGTAATACTGGTTACTTTCTTCCATGATTCATTTCTGTCTTTTCTATTTACTTTCTGCCTACATAAATACCTTTAGCCTGTTCATTAATTCCTTGGTAAATGTATCCAATTCTTCTCTCTATTCCTTTTTTTTCCAACACTCCAGTTGCTTTTTAGAAGTTTTAGCTCTAACCTTATGCTCTCTGTCTCTCTAGGCCCACAGTGATTGTCACTATCTTTCTGTGTTTCTCTTTCCTCAAAGTCCTGTAAAATGTAACATACTGCAAAGCAGTGGTGCTACTGGGATTTAGCATTTGGGGTGGCAGATGGGGTGGTGATGAATCTGCTTGTGGGGGCTGGGTACATCCCTCAGCACTTCCAACCGATTGCATACATTTTGAATTAATAATATTAATGCTAATGGAATTAGAATCAAATTAACGTGCCATTTAATCGATTTAGGAGTAGTTGGGAAAATGAATTCTTTACTAATACTTAATCCAACAAAACTAACATACAGCTAAACATAATCCCCTTGATTGCAAATATCTATGAAAGATTTAGCTTTTGTGGTCTCATTGCAACTTAGCCATTGGTAAAGAAGGCATTAACAGAGGGATAGTCCCAGTACAAGAAGTTGAGGTTGGCTGCCAACCATGTTTCCTTTAGACTCTCGGAACCCTGGTTACCACCCACCTACTCTCTTCACCCCAGTTACCCACAGACCCATTTTTTTTTCACAAGCCAGGGCCGCTGTTGCTTAATCTTAGTGTTATAAATATTCCTTTTTACTTATCCCCCATTTAGACTGTAAATTCTCTTGAGGATAAGGACTATGTTAATCTCCTGCAGTGGGATGCATGGTGTGCAGGGTAGATGGAAGTGAATTATGTTTGTAGAGCAATACACTGCACAGGCATTTCACTTCAACTCTCATGTATCCATCACAGCAACCTATGTACACAGATGTCAAGATGGAAGCTTATAAAGGCAAAGTCATTTTACTGAGATCTCAAGGCTAGTAAGAGAACCTGGGTGCAAACCACAATTTTCTTGACTCTAAAACATATATTCTTTACACTCCATTATGCCACTGAATGCTGGATGAATGCATAATAAGTTAAGAGTGAACGAACCAATCGGTTCTGGACCTGACACACTTTGGTTCTACCAGCTCAACCCTGATTGCAAAATAACAGGTGGCCACTTAACCATGGATGTGAAAAACTGGAGTGTTCTGTAAAAAGAACAACACTGGGTTTTACGTTACAATTTTAAGCCTTTGGATGTGTAAAAAATGGCACAGCAACAATTCTTACAAGGCTTGAAGGCCTATCAATTTTATTAGCCCATCTGACAATTGACTGAATGGAAACAGAGAAACTAAAGAGGCCTGGGTCAATGTCATATGGGCTGTTGTTGTCAATCTAGAATTCGAACGAAGAGCCTTTGAAAGCTGCATCCTCTATTCAGTAATCCATAATTTTTCAAATACTGGCATACAATTCTTTACTCCAAGCACTAATGGAAACTGTGCACCAGGAGGAAACTTTTATTATCAATTAACCAGCATTGAATATCTATGTAGGACAGACACCACACAGGTGCTTTTGGGTTTTCTAGAGTAGAAAAAACGATGTCAGCTCCAGGCTCCTTTGTGAGGTAACCATAGTGAAACTAGAGAATTATATCAAGTGCTGTATAGAATATCCTAATTACAATTCCAAATTGCCCTAAATGCTTTTCTAAATATCAACAACCCCAGAGAAATTAATTTGAAAGGACATATAAAATGGAAGGCATAGGGAGATAAATCTTTCATTAGCAAATCTTCCCATTTTGCCTGACCACCCTAAGTAACTTCTAGATCACTAAGGACACACATACTTATACACATACACATATCTAGGGCTTTTGACAAGGGAAAAGCATTTCCATTATGTTCTGTTTCTTTTGAAGAGTTCCCTGAGGAATTCTTCTAAAGTTGAGGCAAATCAGCATACCCAAATACATCCATTTACAATCTCCTTGGAAACTAAGATTGCTGGCCAATTCAGGCAGCAAGCAGCAAAATGTTTTCTCCAGGTTTACTTGAAGAGGGAAAAACATTGTGAAAAATGCAAAGGATGGTCTATGGTGAGTTTCAGGCTTTGACATGCATCCTCTAGGGGCCCACGTTTCCATGTACCAGGAGGATGGCTGCTTTATGCCAAGTCTACATGCTGTGCCATCAAAACGAAATAAGCCAAGGAAAAATGATGATAATAATATGACTACCAGTCACAGGGCACTTATCAGGGACCCACGTTACACCCTGGAAAGTAGGCATTATTTCCCTCATTTCACAAAACAGGGAGTGGAGTCCCAGCGACCAGCATTCATCCAAGGTCACACAGCTAAGAAGTAATGAAGCTGGGTGGACGTCAATCCAGGTCAGTCTGTTCCCTGACTCTGAAACCACCCAACAGTGCCTGTGCCCTGAGCACACACTGCTCCGTCCCCGCAAGCACAACTGTGTTGTCAGTCACACTACCTTGACCACCCCTCCACAGTTCAACGAGGCAGTTAATGCCAAGCTGCAGATGGGATTTCCTACTGAAAAAGCTCACAGGTTTCCAGCGAAAACACAGAACTGCTAAAATAAGGATAAAGGAGCTGCTCCCACAATTCACATGGCCATCTATTTACCTATAATTCATGACTCACTTCTTCATGAACCTATCCTGTACGGAAAAATACACAATGAGGAAAGTAAATTATCTGTGCTCTACCTCTCATGGACAAAAAGATTAAGAGGCATACTGACACACACACACACACACACACACACACACAAATGGAAAACACAGATTTGTTTTGACAACCTATTATACTACAAAAATATTTATGAACGTAAGCTGCAGCAAAGTGCATCCATCTTCCAAAGGCACCTCCCCACCCCGCCAAAGCCTGCTTAGTTGTGGGGAAGGTGAGAATACCCCCTCAAAACTAAGTGCCCTCAGGCTACGGGGGTGTGCAAAAGGGAAGCCTCCCATTTTCTATTCTCAGGATTTCTCGTAAAGTCGTTTTTTTCACAGAACACTCTTATTTTTCACATCCACTGTTAAGTGACCACCCTTTATTTTGTAATCAGAGAGTTGAGCTGGCAGAACTGAAGTGGCTTGGCAGCTGCAGAGATGAAACTCAACTGAACAAACAGATTCTTAAGTGATGCTTAGATGGAAGAACTTGGACTTGATTCAGATTTTTTTTTTAAATTCATTTCAGTGTGTGATTGAATCCTGCTTATTACCCTCTTGGCAGTATATTATATATTCAGCTCTTTATTGGATAATACTGTTGAGGGTGGAAAATAAGAAAGGTACAATATTATCAACTCTTATTATAGAAGAAGAGCAGCTTTGTTTATGGGATAAACAATAGTCAATAAATGCATGTAACAAGTTACTTTTTCACAACAGTCCATACCCAGAATTTGAAATATGCTATTTTGTTCTTTGGTTCAAGTTTCTCGAGACAAATAAATCCTTCTGTACAGTAATCATACTAAAATCTTGGAGTAAACAGTGTATAAGAGCTTACCGGCCTAATTTCAGAATGTTGCAAGGTGCAGACCGGCAGCAGATGACTTCACAAGCGCACTGCTCAGCCTCTCCGACCTCCTCCCCGTCGCCTCTCCTCCTCTCATGCCTGCTGCTCCAGCCCTGCAGCCCACGTAACCTTCCATGAATGTCCCACGTGTGCTGCCTCATGCTTGGCCTCAGGGACGTTACCCTTGCTGGTTCCTCAGCCCCACACAACCACGAGACTTCAACCCTCACTTCCTTCCATGTCTGCTCAAATGTAACTTGCATCTGTACCCATTCTCCTCTATCTTCCTAGCCTGCCTCACTACTTGCTACATATATGAGCCATCTGATACATATTTATCTGATTCTTGACTCCTTCCTGCTGAAAGTTAAGCTGCACCAGCAGAGGGACTGTTCTCTGCAGCAGCCCAGCACCTGGGAGGTCACTGGCACGAAGCAAGTGCCCACAAAAGAATAAATGAACGAACACCCCCAGAGCCGGTCTGGGCTTGGGCTCAGTGGGGGTCTGTCTAAGGTATCAGTCTGCAAAAGGGGGTGCAAACATCACTGGAAAGGCAGTAAAATGGAGAGTATTTACTTAGGAACTCTCAAGAAAAGTCTTGCAAATGTTTGGAAGGAAAACTGATAAACCACATAGGGTGAGGGAGGATGAGCCTCCCCACATGGAGGTGTTAGTAAACTGCCCCCCAACAATTAGATATGGGGCTTTTCTTTTACTGAGTGTGTTGCTAGTGTGGTCAGAGAAGTATCTGGATCTAACTAAGAAAGGCCTGAACAACCACCCGCGTTCTCCCTCCACTATGTCCTGCTCAGCCTGTCCTTGAAGTCAATGTGTGAACAGTTAAATAATACTACTTTGAAGGAATGCCATGTCATCAGCCTGCCCTGTGTACCCACATACTTCTCCTTTGTTCAGGTATCTACAAAGCTTCTCAATTTCCTTTTGGATCTCATTCAAACTCCTCAGCTTTGGCACTCAATCCCTGGAACCAGAAAATACCACTTTACATGGCACAAGGGACTTTTCATATAGATTTAAGATTACAAACCTCAAAATAGGGAGTTTAGATAATCTGAATGGACTCAATGTAAAGCCTTTAAAAGTGGAAGAGAAAAGCTGAAGTATCAAAGATGCAATGGAAGAGGGAGACAGGAGTGACTCAAGGTGGGAGAAAGACTCAAATGCCATTGTTGGCCTGGAAGATGGAGGGAGGGGACCACCAGCAAAGAATGTAGATGGCCCCTAGGAGCTGATGACAACCTCCCTCCCACAGCCAGCAAGGAGGCAGGGCCACTAGTCTTTTAACAACATGGAAGTCAACTCTGTCAGCAACCCGAATAAGCCTGGAAGTGGATTCTCCCCCAGAGCCCAGCCACACCAACACCTTGATATTAACCTTGGCCATATAAGCTCAAAGCAGAGAAACTAGACACACCTATTGGACTTATGACCTACAGAACCATTAGTCAACAACTTTGTGTTGTTTAAAAACTGCTACATTTGTGGTAATTTGTTACGGCAGCAATAGAAACCTAATTCAAGACCTTTAGCAAACTGGAAACATTTACACACCCGAAACATTCCATGGCTCTGAAACTTGAAGCCACTGCTCCAGTCAACCTGGTCTCCTTTCAGTCCATAAACATACTCATTTACTATTAATCCCACACTGTCTCTCTACTCAGGCTATTTGTCCTGTCACATCAGTTCAAATGCAGTCCTTCAAGGCTGAGTCAGACACACGTCCCACCTTTCCCTTTTAATCTGATTGCCCCACAGGACTTTCCACTTAAGGACTTCCAAGTGTCACACTATGCTTCACATAATTATGTATTTTTGTCAAGCATCTTACTCATTTCTTTTCCCAACAAAACTCTGAGTCCTTCATAAGCTGAAGTTGTGTCTCCTTTATGTCTGGCAAAGCACAAAACAATGAGTGCACAGAAAACATTTCCTGGGAACTCACTTCATTTTAAAATGCCAGCTTGGAGATTTTTACATGCATGGTATTTTCTAATCTGCTAACTTGACAGGACTGGCAATTTTTTTTTGCAACATAGTTGACTTCAGCTTGTATCACAGATCAGGTATATGGATAGCATCTTAGCATATTTGACCCAGTGACAGGAGGCACTTAATTTCATTGATTTCTATCAGCTGTGTGTTCCTTGCTAGAAAAGAGTTCTCACTTGATGCCTACTTTTCCACTTGGTCCTGATTCTAACGACTTTTGTGCTAACAGCATGGAAGTTAGAATCATACCATGTGGGGACAGTTCATTTATCTTGGTGAGAGTAGGTTTGTGTCCCATTGCCCAAACACTATCTCCAGGGTGCATTGCAGTAGACAGACCAGATAAATAAACCATGACACCTGCTTTCCTCTCGAGGATAAGTTCTCAGTTTTCATAATAAAGAGAATTTGAGGATTTTGTCTTCATTCAAAAGCTTTTTAATTAATACACAAAATACTGAACACACTTGCTCTATGGACCTCATAAAAGCAATCTGAAAGGTGGCAAGTTGTAAATGCCCTGTATTTAAAAACGTATCTCTATAAATTTTATTTACCTCACATTTATCTTCATCACACTCTCACAGATGATAACCAACAGTATCACACACCCATTCAGCAAGAAAGCATTATTTCTTAATAGCAATGTTAATAGCTTTTATTATAAATTGGATCTATGTTAATGGAAAATCATTCAAGGGAGCACCCACTGAGAAGATACTACAGGATTCAACTATCCCACCCCCCCACTATGTGTGATTTAACTAAGATTAAAACTGTTGGTTTCTCCAAACCCTACCATTTGCAACAACATGGATGGGGCTGGAGGACATTATGCTCAGTGAAATAAGCCAGGCGGAGAAAGACAAGTGCCAAATGATTTCCCTCATCTGTGGAGTGTAATAACAAAGCAAAACTGAAGGAACAAAATAGCAGCAGACTCACAGACTCCAAGAAGGGACTAGTGGTTACCAAAGGGGAGGGGTGTGGGAGGGCGGGTGGGGAGGGAGGGAGAAGGGGATTGAGGGGTATTCTGTTTAGTACACATGGTGTGGGGGATCACGGGGAGAACAGTGTATCACAGAGAAGGGACATAGTGGATCTCTGGCAACTTGCTGTACTGATGGACAGTGACTGCATTGGGGTATGGGTGGGGACTTGATAATATGGGTAAATGTAGTCACCACATTGTGTTTTCATGTGAAACCTTCATAAGAGTATATATCAATAATACCTTAATAAAAAATTTAAAAAATAGAAAATAAAAATAAATAAACCTGTTGGTTTCTCCCCTTTATCTTACCATATGGAGGCCTCTTTGAGCTGGCTCCTTTCTAACTTCGCAGCTTCGGTTCCCACCAACCCCTGACCCCAGTGTCTCCAACAACTCTAGCTTCTCGTGCACCAACACATCATAAGGTCTGGCCTCTGAGACCTTGTTCATGCTGTCCTTTGCCTAAAATTCTTTTCTCTCTCACCAGCCCCAACCTAGTTAACTTTAGAATTCAGCCTTTAGAACTCAGTTTAACTGTCACGTCCCAGGAAACCTTCCTAACCCTTCTTCTCACTTAAGACTTCTTTACCTCCCTGAAGACCAAGACTTCTTGGGGGTAGGAATGAAATCATAATCATTTTGGTAGGCATGGGACCAAAAACAGTACCTGACACATAGTAGGGTCCCAATAAATAACCACTGAATGAAAAAGTTTCAAGTACAGTGGTTGTTAACAATTCCTCAAGTAGCTCATAAAAAAGCCAAAACATGATATAAATATTAAACATTGCTATAAGATAAATCACAGGATGCGATAGGTATATTGGCTTCTGAAAGCTGCCATAAAAAAATACCATAAATGTGCTGACTGAAAACAGAACTCTGCATTCTTACAGTTTTGGAGCCCAGAAATCCAGCTCAGGGCAGCGGCCCCCACCCCCACCAGGGGCTCTGGAGCGGAATTCTTTCCCTGCCTCTCCCCTGGCTGCTGGCAACCCCTTGTGCTCCTTCACTTGGAGCCGTACCACTCCAGCCTCTGCCTGCATCTTCACACTGACTTCTCTGAATACGTCTTCTTCTCGGTTTGTCTGTCTTATAAGGATATATGTGGTTGTATTTAGTACCCACCAGAATAATCCAGTATAGGCTCCCCTCTCAAAATCCTTAACTTAATCACAACATTTGCCATATAAGGTAATATTCAGTCTTTTATCATCTAGTATGATATTCACAGGTTTCAGGGTATAGGACGTGAACATATGTTTTCAGAGCCACCATTCCATTACAACAGGTCTGAGTGAGTGGCGTATCCAAGAGGAGTCATGGGAGTTCGGAGGAAAGAGAGTAGAGTGAGTTGGAGCGATAGCCACGGAGAGTGAATGCTTGAAGGGGTCACAGTAATTTGCTGCGATCGCCACGGCTCCTTTGAGGTAGTACATCCCACTGTGCTGACGCTGAGCCCACTGGAGAGAAAACTAAGGGACAGACAGGATACGTGCAGACTGCAGAAAGGCTAGGGATGAGGGCAAGACTGAAATTTAACTCGCCTCTCCTAAAGTCTTCATTTATTACCTGTACCCTATTACCATGCAAAATGAATTTAAGAGAGATTGAATGACAGACAGACCACAGAGCTTCTTACCATTATTTGAATGACGGTTTTTCATTTCTTCTTTTATTCCTCCTGATGGTCTCATAGTGCCAATGCTAATGCTTTACACTGGACAAGAGGAGCCTAGCAAGAAAAGTCGGGACTTCCCATCATCAACAAATACTGACCCAGCACTTGCCCTTATCAAAAAAAGATGAATTAGACATGCACTCATGCTCAGGGAGCTACCATCTCATAGAAGACATGTGATCAGGTGACAAGCACAAGGCGGTGTGCCTCATAGTGGCCCAGAGAGAAGCTGGGGGAGGTTTAGTGCAAAAGAGATCATTCTTGGCTGCAGCCATCAGGAAAAGCTTCATAGAGCCAATGACATTTGAACAGGGCATTGAAAAGAAAGTACTTTAGTAGGTATAACTAGGGGTAGAGAAGAGGGGGAAATTGGGTGAGGGCACTTAAGGGAAGGGAGAATGTACACACAAGCGAGGAGCTAAAAACTGTGAAGTGTAGTGGGGAACAACAAGAGGAAAATGGGGGATAAAAATGAAAAGAAAAATTGTTGGAGGTGGTCCTTGACTGTCAAGCAAGTGATACAGACTTTATTAAACAGGAATAGAGTTGTTGTTAAAGATATTTTGAATAAGGAAAAGATGTAATCAGAGTTGTTTGGGAAGATTACTCTGCCAGTGGTGTGAAAGATGTATTAGAAGGGACTGGAGGCTAGATGCTCAAAGGTCATTGCAATAGTACCGCCAAGAGCTAAATAAGGGTCTTGATTAGGAAGCGCAGCCGTGGGAAAGGAATAGAAGTGAGAGCAATCACAAAGGAAAAGTAACTAGGATATAACGATTTATTGGGTATATGGAATTGGAGCTGTAGGAGGCATCAGAGATGACTTTGACATTGAAATATGGTAATTCAAAATAGCAATGCCATTGGAAGAATTTGGAAAGTCAGAGGAAGAACAAGTTAAACAGCAAAAATGATTAAATTAGTTCGCAAGTGTTAAGTTCCAAGAACCAGCAGAACATGAAGCAAAGGTGCCAAGAAAGGACATGATTGGGATATATATACGAGAATCATTCCATGGAGAAAATAACAGAAGTTAGAGAAATGTATAACATTACAAAGGGGAAAAGAAAATATCCTAGAGTTTAAGGAATGTCCAGATTAATGAATAGCAGAAGGGTAGGAGATAGCGAAGAAAACCAAGAAGAAATTATTTCATCAAAGAAATAATCCAAATACTGAAAGAAAGAAAAAACAATTCAAGGGAGAAGAGAATTTCATGGAAAGGTCATTAATATCAAACATTGCAAATTTCAGAAACGTATTATCAAGGCACAGACGCTGCATTTGTATTTAAGAGGTCGTTTTTTTTCAAAGGGCACAGAGGCCAAATTGCAAAGGGATAAAGACAAATCGTTAGGGAATAAGGACTGTAGATACACTTTTCAGGATGTTTAAGGATATAATGCCAGAGGCCATTATCAGAGGAGGAATAAGGTCAAAAGAAAGTTGACATGTTTAGGTGTTTGTTTTCTTTTTTCTTTTTAGAATAAATGACTGTGTTCCAGTCACTATTTATCTAGTGCCTACACTGTGCCATTATACTAGTTGGTGACCCAGAGATGATTAGATGACTGATTCTTACTTTTGAATAGTAAACAGTTTAGTGGATAAAATAGAAATTGAAATGCATTGCTCAACAGGGTGATAAGCCCTGCCCTCAAGGTAGGCAGAGGCTATGGGAGCACAGGAAAGGGGCCTGGGCCTGGTCTGGGTCAAGGAGAGGTGATGGTGCCAGGGCTCTGTGGCCAAGTGCTGCCTCGGGTGTCTTAAAGGACTAGGAGTTGGATCAGTGGATGCCAATAAAAGGGTCAAGGAGAGAAGAGTGTGTATGTTCTCTGCAATGACAAGGACTCTCACAGGAGGGAAACAGCAGTTGATGAGAAAGAGAGGAGGTGAACAAGGATGGCTTAGTTCTGCACAAGGCAGGAAAGGATGAGACCTAGCGTTTTGCCCTTCCCAGGAGGAGACAAAGGGAAGGGGACAGAAACTATGGAGAAGCAGGGCAAAGTTCAGGGAATAAGGACGAGGCTGAGGAAGCTAGGTGGTGGCCTTGCTCCTTCTTGTTCAACAGAAGGCCGACTGTCATCCAAGGGGAGGGCAGGGCTGATTGCAGAGTAATAGCCTTTCACTCTTTTTAAATAAAAACATTTATTTAAATCAAAGATGGTTTGGGGCCCAGTCTCTTCCTAATCCATCTAGTGTGAGAAGCATGGTGCGCAGCTGGGGTTCTGGAGCCAGGCTGGCCTGTGCCACGTTTTAGCAGAATGGTGCAAGTGGCTTTAAGATTTTAATAGTCTCTCTGTGCCTGTGTTGGCTCATTTATAAATGGGAAGACTGATGATACCTAATTCATAGGTTTATGGTGATGAGCGAAAGAATTAATACCTGTAAAGTGCTGAGAACAGTGCCTGGCACATAAAACATACTCAGAAACGTTAGCTCTTATTATTACTAGACAGGTGCTACCTACTAGAACTTCCTCAGGTGATGGAAATGTCCACTGTGCTATCCAACACAGTAGCCACTAGCCGCACATGACCTCTGAGCACTGAAACTGTAGCTAGTGTGACTGTGATTTTAACTTCTACTCATGTAAATTTAAAAAGCCACACATGGCTCTGCACTTTAAACAGGGTTTTAGTGGTACAAAAAGATGCTAAGTTCCACTCCCCCAAGGACCTTCATCCTGAGAGATATAGTTGTAGTTCTTAGGATTCAGCTTTACTTTGTTGGTGACAGTGATCAAAGATGTGTCCACAACCCCTGTAATTCCAGAAGAGTTTTTAGTATCTGGGAGGATATTTGTTAGACAAACAAGAGGCAAGCCGCTTATCTCCAAGTGAACAGAACAGAGGTTCGGCCAGCTTTCTGCTTCAGTGGGTCAGTTAAGAGCTGTTAAAGAGAGCTGGGGTTCCAAGAGACACTGAGAACTGCTACCCAAGTATAGTTTCAAGCCCTGTTAATATCTGATGACAAAGAAGTAATTTCACATAACAGCCACCAAAAGAGCGAATATCATAGTCAAAATGAACTCAGTGTAGAGTAGTGATAAAAAACAAACAAGAGAGAGAAGAAAGGTTATCAATGGATAATGCATTCCCTTTGGAGGGAGCAGGAGGAAAAGAAACACATGATCATTAATGGGCTTAATGGGATTAGGGTCCATGGTAGAAGGGGGGCCGCCCGCCAGCAGGGCCATCAGCAAAGGAGGCTGCTGGGAAGTGGTGTGTGTGATGTTGGAGTGGCTGTTTTTACTTTCTGGTATTTCAAAGCCTCTCCTTGAATTCAAGAGTGGTTGTGTTTTCTCTCTGTTTCTAAAACAAAATAGCACAGTGGTGAAAACTGTTTGTTCCCATGAATTTGTGAAAACATATTAACACATTTGAAAAGTTCACTTAAGATGGTCGTATGGGGAAACGAAGGATAAAGCCAATCAAATAAAAGGACAGGAAGCAATCAAGGGAAGGCAAAACATTCTTGGGCATTGCCCAGGAAACAGACACATAAAAGCTGCAAGTTGTAGCTTGCTTTATAAGGCACTTCCCTGAAGCGTGGCATACCTTGATCTTCTCAAAATGGAATGTTTGAAATTCAGAGAGATTTCACTAGTTAGGGGAATTCTGTGTGTTTAATGTTTGTGTTGGGGGGGGCGGTGAAAAAACCCTTTCAGGTGTGAATACTCCTACCTAATCATGACCCCATCACAGGAATTTCTCTTCCTGTTCTACAGTGTAGTTAGAGGCTTTGGAGGCCAGCGGACCTGGGTTCCAAGCAAGTTCCACTTACTGGCTGTGTGATCTTGGGTTTTACCTCATTGAGCTTCAATTTCCCCAGCAGTAAAATGGTGACAATAATACATACTCATGGAATGTTGCAGAATTGAATTTAATGAGGTAGCCTATACAAAATGAGAATGTCTGGATCATTAGTAAGGGCTTAATAAATGCTAGTTGCTCCTTCAGGAAGGGGTCAGGGTGTGCATTCTGAGGGGAATCGGACTCCACAGGTCATCACAGTCAAGGACTAATTTGACCCCCATTTAGACACAGAAACCACGAACTCGTAGCTCTAGGGTTCCTTCTCCCAGGGAACCACACTGTTCTTTTGGGCCTTCAGAATAAATCAGAGAAGAGCTGGGTGACCAGAAATAAAGAGCAGCTGCTTCCTTAGGTGCCAGATAAAGCCCTAACTTCTAGGAGTTCCCCCCAGTCTGGTAGGGCCCCTGCTAGCTGGCCGACGTCGGCATTGAACTGCTACCCACACTGACCGCATCTGCCACCCTGTGTCATCAGGCTGCCACTGGTCTCCTTGAATTCTCAGCTGGTCATCTCAGTCCACCAATCCCATTAGAACAAGGAACACTGCCTAGTCCATCAGATTTGAGGTTTGGGTTTTCAAGTATCCTCTTTGCTAACGTTGAACATTGTGCTATAGCAAAAAAAATAGAAGCACGTTTTAAGGAAGCAACCTGCTAGCCTCGTCTGAAATGGGCAATGGGGTTTCAGTCCCGCTGTGGGTGGCACAGGTGTTTGGCATAGGTCAAAAAGAAGGTTACACACAACACAGTCGGGGACAAGTAGCTGGCCTGGAGTTAGTCAAGCCAAGAAGGACATGGGCTAGAGTGTCCTGACATCACAGCAGAGGCCAGAGCTCAGGACACTGGCCACCAAGCAGGAAGAGCTCCACACATGAACAGTCCTCTTCTTGTCCTAAGCTTTTTTTAGAGAAGGTGACCTGTAAACTTTATTAGCTCAGATTCCTCCTCACACTCGCTAGATCCTAAAGGAAGCAGTCTTTGGATTCCAGGTCTAGCCCCTGTGGCCTTGGAAAGCACCGTCCGGCCTCCACCAGTCTGGTTCCTCTTGGTAATCTTTCAGCTTGACTAGAGCCTCCAAAGAAGAATTACATCTTCATGGACATACATTCTCATCATTCTTAGAAATTTTATAAGAACTCAACTTTTCCACAATCTCTTCTCCTACTGGGGTGGGAACTTTGCATCAGGCTAGAATCCCAAAATTTAGAAATTAGATGGTGGAAGGATGCTAACAACTGGCTTATCAATGCAAAGCAACTGCCAGGACAAATCTGGGGAATATTTGGAAAAGATACAGAAAGTAGAGCCCACATGAATATACAAGAGGCAGCCATCAACACACAAGTGTGCCTGTGATGCAAGAACACAAACGCATGTCCTTATTTTAGGACCTGACCCTTAAAGACAAGCAGAGTCTCAGGTATGGGTCCATGGGGAGAAATCCACTGGCCTGCTCTTAAGGATGAAACCTGGTATTCTCATAAGAGTTCCATCAAGATTAGCTCTATTGTAGAACACAAATTCTCCTTTAAGGCCTTGGAATCCACCTCTAGACAAAAAGATACATTGACAATCATCCAGGGCAGGGCCTGTGCTGCATTTCAGCCAGTGCCTCAGTGTCCTTCAGGGGCATCCAAGAGCATCACCTCCCCACAAAGTGAATGGACAGGATGCTGAACAGACTAAGCCGCCTCCCACTCCCACCTCCTGTCTGGCAAACTAATAAGAATTGGAGTCTTACGGTGATGCAACAATGAGTCACATGAGGGGGAAGCGCACATGCATCTCTTCTATTCTCCCAGTCTTCTTGGAAAATGCATATAATGTCACATAGATGAGTCTTATCCTCATCAAGAAGACTTGAGATTTCTAAAATTCTTGAGTTCCCTGTAAGACAGCCTACATTCCTGTGAAATACAAATACTACACAGAGAAATGCCCTGAACTAAAACTTGTTTCCATTTCAAGGGAACTGGAACAAAAGGTCACTTTGAAAATGGAAGAGCAAGATAAGAAAAACAAATAGCAGCCCAGATGTTCCATTTCCCTCTCAATTGTGAGTGTTTACAGCGGTCTTGCTAGTCCTGATGCAGGTGAGGGCTGAATTATAACATGGGAAAGCACCTGTTCACTCAAACCACCTGTGCTCTAATTCGCCAGCGCTCCGGCCCCAGGTGGGCCTTTATTCCAGAAGCACTGGCTCTTCCCGTTCGCAAATAGAGCAGCATCCTGAACAGAGGTGGTCGGAGTAATCTCCAAAAAAGGATTAAAATGAAAACCCCTGAACTATTCTAAGGATGTCTTTCTGTCACCCCACCATCTCTGTACCCTAACAAATCCCCTTTCCACTTCTTTAAACCCTTTTCTCTTCTCCCTTGCTTTGCTCTAGAAATGAACACGGGGCTTAGGGGGAGAGGGAAGCCACAGGTCATATTTCAAGGCTCCGAGCTGAACACCAGCTTCTTCCTACCCGCGTTTCCCTAACAGAGACTCTTTCCATCTACATCCAATCCCTATTTATTGCATTTATTATTTGTGATGCACTTCACAAGCTACATATAATAGAGTTCCCTAAGAAATACCACCTTTAACCCCTGTTTTAAAAGCACATACACAGAGCTTTTATTATGCCAATGTAAATAGAGTAAAATGTTCACCCCTGCATGTGGTTTTGTAGAACATGCACATGAAATGTGCAAGACCTATCTGAATATTGCTCATCTCTGGGCTATAAGAACTCAAAACAGCCCCAAGGGCAATTGCCAATTCCTTGTGCACAGCTCACCTGCAAAAACTTTTTATTTTACAAGTGAAATAGGGCAGTCTAGCCGGCCACTATCTCTGAAATGAATTACGTGCCTTTTACCAAAGCTTGGCCCAATAGTCCCCTTCTTACATTTGGCTTTGTTTTGCTGCTGTTTTCTTTTCTTCTTGAAAATTATAGACATGGTAATTCACTTGTGATGCACTGAGAATCTTAATCTGGCACCAGCATTACTGGCAAATTGCTTCCTTTTAGCATGAGATAGGGCAGCTTGTGCTCACTGCCATGGATCAAACAGCCATTTTCATGCCTATCCACAGTAACAAGGGGAAGCTCACATCTTTTAACATTAACCTAACAGCCATGTTTCTTTCTTGTAATAGCAAATGAAAACCACAGCAGCTCTTTTGGAGCTGGAGGAGAGAGAATCCCGGCAAACCACAAAAGAAAAGCAGCTCAGTTAGCTTGGATATTTGTGAGAGTTTAGTGGGAGGGAAGTACAGAAAAGAACCATCACCTGTTTATCTCTCCATCAGATTACACCAGTTCACTAGCTGAATGCGAGTCCCCTGAATTCTAATTGACCTCAGATGCTGGGCAGTGAATGCTGGCCAGGACTGCCATCAGTCAGAATGTCAGAAAAATATGCCATATTTTATTGTATAAGTTCTCTTTTTCCTGTTTCTTAGGTTTCTAATAAGAATGCCTCTAGTTAATCAACTTCTTTAGGGTCATTTAATATTCTCACTGAAGGGGGCTTAGCTGTTGCAGTGTTTCTTCATCAGTAGGAGATTTGATAACAAATGCCAACCCTGGAAGATGGGACTCCCCCTGTTCTGCACCCATTTGCCATGTGGCATTGCACGAGGAAATGAGATGCCCAGTGTCTCATTCTGAGCAAACTCCCTGAGCCGAATGAAGGACAAGTTCCCTGTTAATCAAGGGCTCCACAGCCTTTGAGTTAAAGATACCAACAGCTGTGCTGATATAAAAGAAAGTATTTTTTTTTTGCATAACATGCCTAATGTAAGGGCCTATGCAACATCTGTGCAAAAGGGCCTGTTGCCAGTGTGTATTGCATTTTTAGCAAGGCACTGGAAAGTTCAGACAGGAACGTGCCATGCAACTGGCAACTGCAACGTGTCTCGTGTCATCCTGAGCTTTTTCCAAGCAGCTGATGTTTTCTAAGGTGTGAGAGATACACCTTCAACCCTTTCTGCTTGTCATTCTTGATGTTTTGATTCTGGGTACAAATCAGTAATTAGACCACCAGAGAAGAACCGGCTATTGCTGTGGTCTCCCGTCATTTTGGCTTTCCAGTTCTCAGCATTCCTAACTCTAGGTTGCCAGACGGAAAACTGCTGGGCTAGACAATGACCTAACGCGCAATCACTGCTCGTCTTCTCACAGACAAGGTTTCTTGCTGCCCTGAGGACACACCCCACAGCCGATCCCCGCCGTTACTTATTCTGAAAACCATTCAGAATTTTCACATTTCCAAGAGAAATGCCCCCTCTTGTGGTGGCTGCTGAATACTGCAGTCTTAGCTTCCAGCTGGAGCGCTGTAAAATACCTGACAATCTCCTGCGTGTAGACCTGCGGGGATACTAGGAATTCTAGTCTGCCCAGAGGGCTGAGAGCGTTGAGCTCCTTGCTGTGAGAGCTAAATCCTCTCTTAACTACATCATCCTTTCAGATACATTGAACATATGAAATTGCCAATAGTCAACCAATTTTGACCTACAAAAAGGCAATTTCATACAGTTCAAAGTACTGTATACAAAGATAAGCCAGGCAGGGAAACTTCTGCCAACCCCTATGGTTTTATCTGAGCCTTATAAATATCAGCCAAGAATGGAAATCCCTTCTCCTCTAACAACTACAGTGAGGAATTTTAAACACAATAAATAAATATTTTTCAAGCCTTAAATGCTAGGTACTCTGCCAAGCTCTGAAAATAACCTCAGATTTTTTGGTCAATTGGCAGTTGATTATAAAGAGAAGGCTTAGAAAGCTGGACTTCCCTATATCTGTCATACATTTGTTAATGAATATTTGCCAAGGAAATGACAAAACTACTTCCACTCCAGTGTAAGTTGCTGGTTCTCTATACAGGCTTCTTACCCAAGGCAAAGCGAATAGAGTAATGCTAAATGGGGTGCTGCGATTCTCTGATAGATGTGATTATTTTTGTGTGGACCCTATTTATTTGTTTTTTAATATGAGAAATTATATTTATATATATATATATGATGAAATATTATTCATCCATAGAAAGGAATGAAATCTTGCCATTTGCAACAGCATGACTGGACCTCAAGGGCATATGCTAAGCAAAATAAGTCAGCCAGAAAAAGACAAATACTGTATGATCTCACTTGCATATGGAATCTAAAATAAAAAAAAAAAGCAAGCTCATAGATACAGAGAACAGATTGGTGGTTACCAGAGGTGGAGGTGTTCGGGGGTGAAATGGGTGAAGGTGGTCCAAAGGTACAAACTTCCAGTTGTAAAATATGAAGACTATACTTAATAATAGTCTAGTTTGCGTATTTGAAAGTTCTTAAGAGAGTACATCTTAAAAGTTCTCATCACAAGAAAATAAAATTCTGTAACTACAGGGTGACAAATGTTAACTACTTATTATGTAATCATTTCACAATATACACAAATATTATTGTGTTGAATGTGAACACCCAAAACTAATATAATGTATGTCAACTATACATGAATTTCAAAAACCCTCAATGAAAATGCAGTTAAATAATAAATAAAAGTACCTTTATATAATGGAATATTATGCAGTTGTTAAAAGGAAAAAGTAGGCAGTTCTCCAAGTACAAATATAGACCAATCTCCAAGATAAATTAATTTAAAGTAAAAAGGTACAGAAATGTGCATAATATGCCACTTTTTCTGAACTACAGAAAAATATTTTTTCATTTTTGCTTTATAAACTTAAAGAAACTCTAGAAGGATACTCCAAAAAAAGTAGTAACATTGGTTAATGGGAAAGGCAGACTGAGGCAAGAAAACATTTCACTGTATTCTCATGGGGAGGGATATATGAAAGTATCACACAGACAAAAATTAAATGTAACAGAATCATTTAAGTCAGTAGGTTAAAAAAAATCCCCTTTTATCATCAACAAATTTAATGAACTATGTGTTGATGTGTAGGAAGAGTATAAGTAAAACTATTTAAGGGCCGCATAATACTTATTCTTTGACAAACCCCTTGTCTGACCCCATGCAAGCTAAGGGTGCCACTTCTCTGCACACTAACAGTGACAGAATTTGAGACCCAGTAGAGCCCCTGACCCCAATATAAGTGCTTGACTTTTCTTCAAGGCCTCGGGCCACTTTAAGCATGAGCAGATGTCCAACAGACAGCAAATGAGTCAGTGTTGCTTGTTTCCATGTAAAAAGAGTTCAACTAGTACTTAAATAATTTAAAAGACAAAGAGTTCTCAGTCTTTCTGAGCCCTTGTCTTCCTGCTACTACCAATATTCATGCAATTAATTCATAGTTATGAGCACCTACAACATGCTAGGTGCTGTCCTAGGAGCCCCCCAGGCACAGAGCTCGAGTCCCCAAAGAACACAGCACTTGAACTGTGTACATTCCAGGGTCAAGACCTCACCCCAGGCCGGCTCTCTCCCTGGGAGGCTGAGTTAGAGCAGTGTCAATCAACCTTTATGCCCTCCAAGAAGCTGGAACTTAGTTACTTAGAGTTTAATGTGAGAAAGCATAAGTGAGCCCAACAACAAACCCAGAAAGAAATCAGGTTAAAGAAGAGACTATCAGAAGGAGATAGTTGAGCTTGTCAGCATGATAAAGGATTCTTGTGCCTTTTTGTCCCTAAAAACAGGGGATTTTTTTTTTAAGTAAACACATGCATATACACCCCTAACATGCTGTGTGACTAGGCAGCCATTTTTGCTCTGACTTTCTTCATCCCTGAAAAATGAGGGAGCTTGAGTTAGAGCACTATTTCTCAATCTTTTTGCATTATAACTCCCTTGAAGAGCCTTTTTAGACCTTTTCTCCCCAATTACCCTCCACCATAAAAATGCTAATACATGTTAATGTTTATCTTCCATTTATACATAAAAAGTACTGTTTTGCTCCCTGTGATGGTTAATTGTATGTGTCAACTTGACTAGGCTAGAGAATGCCCAGATAGCTGGTCAGACATTATTTGGGGGTGTGTCTGTGACAGTGTTTCCAGAGGAGGTTAGCATGTGAATCTGTAGACTGAGTAAAGATCGCCCTCACCAACATGGATGGTCACCATCCCACTCAGTGAGGTCCTGAATAGAACAAAAAAGCAGAGGAAGGATGAATTTGTTCTTTAACGGAGCTGGGACATCCATCTTTTCCTGTGTCATATACTGGCATTCCTGTTTCTGACCTTCAGAATCGGACTGAACTATCCTAGGCACTTCTGTTTCTCCAGACAGTAGATCATGGACTTCTTGTCTTCGATAATCATATGAGCCAATTCTTGTAAGTCTCCTTTTACAGTATCTATCTATCTATCTATCTATCGATCTATCTATGGATCAATCGATCTACCTACCATCTCTCCTATTGGTTCTATTTCTCTGGAGAATCATGACTAATAAAATCCCCAAGAACTACTTTTTCCCCACTGAAAATGTATCAATTATACTCACAAGAGGATCCTCAACATCCCTTCTAAATTTTAAAACTGAGGGAGTGATGCAGTGCTGTGGAGAAATGCATGAAAGTAGGTGCTGTATGGGTTTGAGTCAAATCCTGACTCTACCACTTACTTATCACATGACCTTGAATAAGTTATTTAACTTATCCTTATGTGTAAAACAGGAGTAAAGGTTCCTCTCACGGGGTTGGCATAAATATCAACTAAGACAAAGTGGGGAGGGCCCCAGGCACACTGTAAGCAACCAATAACTGGCACCTTCGCATTTGCTTAATTTAAAACAAATCTAAGCCTTACATCTGTATATCTACAAACTATAGACTGATCATAGTAACACTGTAAAGTACCACTAATTATAGTAACATTTGCAATAATTATAATCAGTGATTCGGTGACCCATTACATGTTTTCATTTGTGCTTAGAATGTAGTCTTACCCAAAATGACTTCTTACTCCTATAATGACTTCAAAATTCTAACTTTCAAGACCAAGATCAAATGTCACCTGCGTCAGTGAAACTCTCCCCAGTTTCACCAAAGGTAAATCTCCCCACCTTTTCAACTCTCATTTTCTACTTTGTTTGCAATACCATTAGAGTGTCAAACATAATCATATTTTATAATTAATAGAGTTTTAGTACCTCAGAAATAGGAACTCTGTTTTATTTCTCTATGCTATACACACACACACACACACACACACACACACACACTCAACATGATACAATTTCAGTAAATGTTTGTTCAATAAATGAACTAATGTTGCAAAGTGAGCTTCCCAAAGATCAAGTGCAACCTTAACATATGAAAACAAAGGTAAATAGGTAGTCTTAAATTAATATCAGAGTTAACATAATGACGTAGCAAAGTAACTAAAATATAGATGGAGATGAGTTTGTTTTGTCATTATTTACCCCGAAAAATCTTAAACATGAATCCCAGCTAAGAGGTCATCTTCTCATATTGTAGAGATTGGTGGAAAGTCCTTCTGGTAATAGTCAATTTATGAGGCATAGGAATGTTTTAAAAGAGGCTATTCCAGGGAGGGAGAGGCTCTTCCTAATAGGTGTCAGCTTGAGTTCTGTGAAAAGTGTACAGAGTATCTGTGTAGAAGGCAGAGCTGTTTCTGGATCTCCTATTCTATTACTACTGTACATGGTCATTGTTTGTCATGCTCCTGCCTTAGCTGAGGGAAATTCTGTGATGAAAGGAACACATATGTCAAATGTAATAGCAGAAAGCAAAGAGAAGCCAGAAAGAGGGAGTGACCATAGGAAGCATTTGTGTTTTAGACCCTATGATGTTTTAAGCATATACCTAGTGCTTTTTACACATGCTGAATAACCAGGCTAATTAAAAAGCCCATACAGCTCTTGTTAAAATCTGTTCAAATTTTTTGGAGCACCTGTTATAACAGAATGCCCACAGACTTGATAGTTTAGAGCCAAGACACCTGCTACCTTATGTCTCACAGTATGTTCGGTTTTATACTGTTAGCAAAAAAAATAAACACTTTTTGACATTTAGCAATCTTATACAAGTGATATGAAATAATCAGGAAAGAGTGATAGTTTAACCCTTCCCATGCTGCTCTGGGAAACCACCCCCTTTCTTCTCTAGGAAATGGATTGCAGCGATTTCCCACGAAGTTACTCATGGCATCTTTAATCGTTCCTCATCAAGACAGGTTTTCTAGACTCCAGGTACCTTTGGAAGTGTGGTGCAGGGAATTTTCAAGTTAAGAGAAGCTCTCGGTGAAACCCTAAGACCCTGAGAGAAGGACATCACTGTTCTGACTTTATCAACTGTTTATGAAATTTTGAGACAGGTTGGATATTGTTATTCCTGGTGAGATTTTTAGTAGAACAGTACTTGAAGATGAATTTACTTTTGAAGTAGAAATATTATAATAATTTTCCACAGTGAAGGAACTTTCATAGTCCAGACATGTATATAGGAACATTTAAATATCTCTTTTAAGTTCGATTTTATGGTTGATAAACAAATTTTATGAGAATAATGTGAGAATGGTTTTCAAGATATGTAATTTCTAAATAGCTGCCATTTAATCTGTAGTGTTTAAGTCCTGTGAGATCTGGAACCATGTCTTACTTGACTGTTAGCCAAGAGATGGACAATAGAGTGAACAAATATTTCACCTTTGTGAAAAACATTTTCAATTTCCATCAGCCAAGGCAGGAGCATGACAAACAATGACCATGCACAACAGTAATAGAATAAAAGATCCAGAAAACAGTTCTGCCTTCTACACAGATACTCTGTACACTTTTCATAGAACTCAAGCTGACACCTATTAGGAAGAGCCTCACCCTCCCTGGAATAGCCTCTTTTAAAAAATTCCTATTTCTCATAAATTGACTATTACCAGAAGGACTTTCCACCAATCCTACAGGTATATAGAAAGACTTAAAAATGTAAGAATGTCATTTTCACTGTCCATTCAACAAAATACCTGAAACAACATAGATGTCTGCTCATAGAGAACTAGGTAAATTACAATAGATCAATACAATAGAATAGTATGTAGTTGTTAAGGGAATAAAGCAGCTCTTTATATAGATATGAAACAATCTCCAAGATTCACTAAATGAAAAACAAAGTGTAGAAGCAAATAACCATGTACACACACACACATCTGAAAATCATAGCAACATATAAAATAATCTCTGGAAGGAAACTCAAACTAACAGTATTTATCTCTGAGGGGAGATATTCGAGGATTAGGGAACAGGGATAGAAGGAACACTTACTTTTTACTAAAAAATTCTTTTGTAACTTTAGCTATTTACATGATATATATATATATATCTTACCTATTCAAGATATTTTAAGATGCAAATTAAAATAAACCATTCAATTTGGGATAAAAAAAAGAAATGTGATACATTATGGGAATACTTTAATAAAACATAATATCCTAAAGTACTTCTAAATTTCCAGACTGTTACTTAGTTAACTTCAAATCAGTATTTAACAATATAAATCACAATTTAATGTCTAATTATCATGACGAAAACAGCTTTTGAATGTTGAATGTGTATAGCTGTACTCAAATACAAGCTGTTTTGACTTTTAACCAACATACCAGAACTAGGAGTGATTTTGCTGCATAATTAGGAAACAACCTAGAATATATTTTTCTATGTTCTTAAAGATAATGAGAAGCACTTCTAAATGTTCAAGAGAAAAGATGTTTTAGTTCCTGGACATCAGAAGAGAAAAGTGGGGTTCTATTGGTATGGAACACTGCAGTCCGGCATGAACCTGTCTTTTTGTGCTGGAAGGATCCCAGACCTGGGACTCCTGGTGCCTATTTCCTACCAGGGACAGGAATGGATTCCATGACTGCTCCAGGGCTCACACTGCAAAGCCATACATGGTGCACAGCCCTACACATCTCCACACCCATGGTCAGGATACACTCTGGCTAATATAGTGAAACTGATGACTTACCTTTCAGACATCTTTTCTTCCCTTCATGGAAAGAGCTTGCAGTCTTTCAAAAACAATTTTCCACCCTCAGGAGCCCTGCAGCAACCTCTCTCCTAAACCATCAGATGAAGACACTAAAATTATAGCATACTCAATGTTTATTTGCATCTTAAAGGAAAATACAAAATTATTTGGAGCTAACATAAGTAGTAAATTCTGATGAAAGAATGATGGGCCTTAGTGGGACAGATCGAGGAGTCTGAGATTAACAATCACACCAAGTCAGCCACCTAGACTTCGTGATCAATGCTGGACTGATTTTAAGGATTCACACTACCACCTCTACAAGGAGCAATGCCATTCTAGTTATTAGTAATGCTCACCAAATATTTCTGCTTCTCCCCTTTCGGGCCCATGGTAGGATTCTATTTCCTGGTTCCTTATGGGGTGGGGCCATGTAACCATTCCTGACAATTGTGTTGTGAGATGGGGTGATATGTGACACTCCTGGCTTACTTGGTCTAGTCCCGTGTGCCACCCTGCAGAGCTCTCTCTCCCTCCTCCACGGAGGGCAGCAATCTTCCAAATGGCAGACACTGTCACCTGGGTCCCGCAGAAGAAAATAAACCTATGTGAGCAAGAGCAAGATATCAATCTTTGTTGTTCTTAGCTAATATTTGGGGCTATTACCACCATATACCACAGCTTCTCCTTATGGACACATACGGGAGACAAGCAAGGATGCACAATGACCAGGAATAGCCTTTGGGTTTCAAAGGTAGTCATGATTGCTGAGTTATCAAACTGCAGGTTTATTTATCTCCCCTTTAATTTTATAAAACATTTTTTACTTGTTCACTTTTTCCAAACACAAATTTTGACTGCATCCCTGGAAGGTATTAGAATGACCCAATCTGGCAAGGTGAGACACAATGACTCTCTCTTGTTGTCTTAATTTCTGCTTCCCTCCCTCCTATAGTTTGAATTCTCCTTAAAAGAAAAAAAACTGGCTATCTCAACAATGAGCACAGTAATATGATGTATTAAAGTGCTATGCAGAAAAGTGTCTATTCATGGGAAAAGGCTGTATAATTTCAAGGTACCCTTAGTTTGCGACATTGACCCTATGGAGGAGAAGAGGTTACACAGCCCTGAAGTAAATGGTTATTAGACAGAGAAAGTCTTGAAAAAAATAGAACTCTGTGCTCAGGATATCACCATCTCACATCTGTATAGCACTTTACAATCTGAAGAATATTTTCTTCAATTTGCCCTTGCAATAGCTCTCCATTTTTCTGGACAAGTTCTCTTAATTCTACATTGTTGGCATGGAAATTGAAGCTCAGTGAGTCTAATTTGCCCAAGATCTCATAAGTCAGAGATTCAAAATCAGATCTTCTGACTAGTCCAAGGAACCCTCTCTCTATCCAATTCTGTTCCATGGAAATAGGGAGTGATGGACAGAAAACACCTGGAGAATGCTCAGCCCACAGTCAGGGAAAGCTTCCTGGAAGAAGTGGTACCAGTGCACATCCCAGCCGTTGCACTGCTAAATGTCTGTCTTCCCACTTGTTAGTGATTATCTGTATCTTCATGAACCTTAGTGCCTGTTGAATGAATGAGCAAATGTGTTCGATAAGTAAAGATTTTATTTTTAGATGAACAGTGAACTTTTGTTCTTAAGGGAATGTACACTTAATTCCTGAACTCAGAATCCCAGGCCTTGACCCCAGGCTCATCCCCATATTTGTAGGACCCAGACAAAAGTACAAATGGGAGCTCACAACTATTTGTCAAATTATTTTAAAAGTAGAAAACAAGCTAAGAAGCAGTTAGTCAAAATTTATTCTATTCTCCTACCTTGACAAAAGACATCTTAATAATGATAAACAATGTTTAAAGTATGTGTCAAGCTGTGATTTTTATATAACTTAGATTTGGAAAAATACCAAAAATGACTGAATTTAATTTTTATCATACATGTATGTCTGTCAGTAGGCCAGTGATGTTTGGCAGAGAAATAAAATGAATACAATAAAGACAGATTGTCTTTTCAGATTGTTTTTAAGTAGATTTTTGCTAGTTTCAGTTTGAAGAAACTTTGCCCTGCTGAAGCATTGTCAACAGGAATTTTCAAATTAGTAACTCAATAGATTTAGAAATGAAAAAGATATACATACTTTGTTCAAACATAATGATAAATTATCATTATTACAGAAACTATTAAAAATGTTTTTAATCTCCCCCTATGCATAGCTGTCACTTCAATTACAACTTTTCTCGTCTCTTAAAGCAGTATGTAAAGCCATTCAGTAATGTAAAGAATCAGAATTCATTTACAGGCTTGATGCATTCTAATTTCTACCTACATATATACAAGTTTGAGGAATAAGAATTAATTAATATTGTGAAATCTCTACAGTCTTGTGCAACTGTTTCAAATATTGCACTAATTTATGAGCACTTCTAGAGCCATGAACTGGAATAAGCAGTGTAGCAAGAAAATAGAACTTCGAACTACTGGGATGCTTCGTCATCTGAGAATCTATTTCATTCATGCTAACTAAGAGGAAGAGCTTGGCATGTTAGTACAGTTATATTTTTCTCTTCTCTCCATGTTCCCTTCCTTAAATTACTCTCAGGCTCTAAGTAGTATCTCCAGTATTGGTGGTGAGTCACCCTACACACGTGTATGCTGTTTATGTGTAACACAAGAGCCCTCTAAAGTGTGGGCCTGGGGCAGGGGCCCCCTTTGCCTGGGCTAAGAGCTGTACTGCTGAAGTTCCACAGCAGTGAGGCTAAGGGGAATTCCAAGAAGAAGTAAGCCACCTCTGTAAATTCTACAGGAGAGACTTTGCCAGCCCCTTTGTGCTTTACCTGTTTGTCATCAGTTGCTCATGGTTGAGGATATGTAAGAGAAATAAACCAGCAATAGTCCTATTTAGCACATATATTCTGAAGAATTGATACAAGCATTTTACATGCATTATCATATTTAATCCTGACAACAACTGATGAGGTAGGTAATCTTAATATTGCTCCTCTCATAAAGGGGGAAACTGAGACACACAAAGTTAAGTAATCTGCCTCAGGTCACAGAGCTGGTAAGGGGGAGCTGGTACTTGAAATAAGGAGCCCCCCAGCACATGAAAAGGATCTTTTCATTTATTTCAGGTTTAGCTGGCCTGTTCTATTCAGGAGGCAAAGGTTAATTAGATCACAAATTGTCTTTCTTAATCTATTTACGTCCCTCATAGGACGTAAATTAGTCATTATCCTTTCATTCTATGACTTTGTCCTTCTTCAGTTCTTAATTTTGATTTGCTTTTGTTCACTTAAAAGTAATTTTTTGAAAAATACACTTATATGAGCATGTGGAGCGTGTTGAAAGTGACTGGGTTCAAATCCTAGCTCTACCACTCACCAGCTGCGTGACCTTGGAAGTCACGCTCTGCAAAGTAGAGACAGTCAGTATGCACTTCGGGGTTAGTGTAAGAAAGAAATGATACTGATGTAAAGCACTAGTTATACAAAGTGCCATGTACATATTTGCTTTTGTTGGTGGTGTGATGTAGAGTTCATTATCTGAGCTCTCCAATAGGGATAAAAACAGCACCTTCCTCAGCGGTTTGTTGAATAGTAGATGAGTTGAAATATGGAAGGCACTTAGAACGATGCCTGAAACAGAGAAAATGCTGTCTTTGCTAACTGTATGAATACATATATTATGATTATCCTTATTATGCCTGGTGTATTTTCTGAGCCCCCCAGCACATGAAAAGGATCTTTTCATTTATTTCAGGTTTAGCTGGCCTGTTCTATTCAGGAGGCAAAGGTTAATTAGATCACAAATTGTCTTTCTTAATCTATTTTTATTTGGTTGTGATAATGGGTAGATTTTTCACAGGTTTTAGCAATACATTATCTGTCAGTTTTAGTTTTAAGCATGAGGTAATGTGAGGTATTGACTTTTGTCAATGTTTCATAGATATTTTCTTGTGAGACTGGGAGCAACTGAACCAAAGGCTCATATTTGAGTGCCATTTTACCATAGATTGTTTACCCAATATGTTTTGGTTTCTCTTTTTTTTTGACCCTCTTTTTTTTAAAATTAATCTTTCTACGATCTCAGAAAAATCACTAGAATCATTGACATATTGGTGTATAAAGATACTGAGCTAATGCTGGGAGAGACATTCATGTTGAATCATAATGAGAATCCATCTACCCATTAATTAAGTGGATTTTTTTCTCTTTGTGGACACTGGGTTTTAGGGATGGGGATAAAAGGATTCAAGCAGAAAACGCGACAATTTCTTCTATAGAAGTTGCCTTTGCAACACCCACTCTACTTGACTTGGGTTCAGATTAATAATCAAACTCATGAGACACAAAAACTTCACTCTTACCCAAATTTACTTTGTTTTAAGAAGTAATCAGAACAAATAACAGCATAGAATACAAATAACAATATAGTAGAGGTCTCATGACTCCCAGACACAGCTTCCAGTGACCGAGTCCTATATACTTGGGGACATGCACGGTCACAATGACAGATGAAGTTGAATGGATACAGACTCTCAGCTCAAGGAAGCCATCAGTTCTGGGGTACCTTCAGCTTTTATAGCTAGTCAGGCAGCCCCCTCAGTTCAGGACATATGCCTTTTCTCTGGTGCAGCTCCATTTCATCAACACGGGTTACTCATTACTTGATAAACAATCTCAACAAAGAGGTGCAGGTGACTGGTTTGGTATGTAAAAGGATTCTCATTTATTTTGGATCTGGTATAGGGAAATTCCTAATAGTTCCTTGAGTTATACTGCAAGAAGGATAAAACCAAGGGTCAAATCCTCAGGCACTCTGAGGCTAACAGGCTAGAATGGAATATGAACCTTTCCCTTGAGCCTGCAAAGCCAACTATAAAAATGACCTTTTGTTACCCAAAAGTTCACTTACTTTACAGGGAACATTTCATTTTTCAAAAGACAAATGCACCTTTTAAAAAGCAGGGAGATGAGAATTTCAATTCCTGAAATTCCTTTTCTAAAAATAAATATTGGCTCTGTAACCCAAAACACACATTTCATTCTAACTAGCGTTTTCTCTAACAAGTGAACATACACAAACATAGTAATTGGAATAGGGTTTGAGGAATCAAATTGATCAAAAACCCCTATCAAAAATCAGACAGCTACAACGATTGGTAACTCATTTCTGTTATTTTGTTTATCTTTTACAAAAGAAGATATTCCCCATGAAGCATATACTTTTGTTTCTATATGTATGTACGTATGCGGGTATGTGCAAGGAATACTGTATTATTTAATCTATAAAGCATAGAATAACTTTCTTTAATATCCTCTTTTCCTCAACTATCTGTAACAATTAGTTATCCTGAAAAAAACAATCATTAAAATTTTGTATGTATATTTACATATATACATATAAAACCTAAATTTAAAAAAATTATTGGGGAAAACTTTGTTATACCTTTAAAATTCTTATTATTTTGACACATTTCATTGCTAAATAAAACTGTTTTAATTTAAGCTAAGAAAACTAATTGGTATCAGATACTGAAAGTTCTTATAAGTTGTTGAAAGTGTTAGTTCTGGGAATAGCATTTTTATATTTTTTGTATTGATTTGCCTTTGAGACAAACTGCAACAAGAAAGCAGGTGATAAGCCTTTGTTAATGCCTCTGGGAGAAAATGCTGTAGCTACAGACTACTGTTGATAAACAGATTTTGAATTAATTAGTTCTGCATAATTATGTGAGCCATCAACCCTCTAAAACCAAATGCAACTGGTCTCACATTGCTTTATATATAAAAAAAGGAAAAAATGTTCTTGTTCTATAACTTACCTCTTTTAAAGTATAATTTTATTTTTTTAAATGCAAAGATTGAAAATTTCAAATGGTGCATGTGCAAGGCATATTAAATATTTATTCTTAAATTTATAAAATGAGATAAGAGGGGATTCACTATTTTATATATAACTTGTTACCATTAGTGACAAAACTGGGACTTAGAGCATGCTACTATTTCTGCCTGGTGCTTAGTGGAAGTGATATTTTGTTCCCAGAAAATGCCAAAGCAAACATCTTATGAAAAGTTACCTGACAATAAAAGGACAAAGCTTTCAGTAAGATACTTTTAAGAATTTTGCCCACATACCTACAGTAGCAATAAATATCATTTACTGAAAAAGCTTAAAAAATAATAAGTAGGAAAAATATGCAAATATTTCTGAGAAACATATAAGAAGCCTCAATAAATGGAGAGACATGAGGAAATGACATAGAAGATTCAATAATCTAAAGATGTTAACTATATATATACACTTAATGCAATTTAACACGTTTATATGTCAACATATACATTAATACAGTTTAAATGAAAGTTCATTTAGATTTTTTAGAATTTTGACCAATTTAAAAAAAAATTATCTAAGAGTGAAACATTAAGATAGGAAATGTGTTTAAAAGATTAGTGTAAGCCAACATGCTCTATTAGAAACTGACATACTATAAACTACCATTTTTTAAAAGTGATATTAATGTAAGAATAGGCAGAAAAATCAATGCAACAGGATGGTCCAAAGACAGATGAGCATAATTAAAATTTTCCCTAAGGATAGAATCCAAGTTTTGCACCCAAATTATTTGTTTTATTATCTTCTTAAGTAACAAAAATATCAAGAAGTCCCTAAAATAGTCAACCAAAGAGAGTGATTAAACAATGATAGCACAGCTACCTAGGGGATAGAGTATTTTATAACTATTTAAAAGCATAGTTTTGGCAAATAATTGCATAGAAAAATGTTCATGAAAAAATATTAAATGAAAAGACTTGTATATATATGTATGTATGTCTTCAAGACTAGGTATATATGTACTCATATTTTTATATATGAGTATATATAAGTAAACGTTCATTTATATTATATATTTTTTTATTTTTAAAGTATTTAAAGGAAACACATCAAAATATTAAAATTTGTTAGCTGTGTATAACAGAATTTTGTTACTTTTTACTTCTCTTTACCTTTTGTTTGTATTTCCAAATTTCCATATAATTGTTGGCATCAAAGACAATTTATATCTACCTCTACTTTAATAAAGGAGTGAGGAACATTAAATATTTAAAATGTGGTTTATTTTACTTTATTTTTATAGTTAAGTTATGGCTTATCCAACTATCTGATACTGATTTTAGCAACTTAAAATGCAAAGTCTGGTTTCCCTGTTGTCTCAAATTCCAAAAAATCAGATGTCATGTTTTTCCTTTGGGTATTACATGAACCATAAAACAACCCAACAAGAATATATAAATAAGATACATGCCAATGTAAAGCAATAATTTGCCTTTCTAAATCAGACTATTGTACAATTAATTATATTAAGTCCAGTGTTATACTTCTCAGTAGAATAAAGTCTACTTTTTTATATAGGATAATATAGTCCTCAGAGGAGCAAGTCCTATTTTTAGTTCATCTTTGAATTGTTTCATACATATTTGGCTGTAAATAAAAGATATCCCTAACTCAAATGTATTTGAACAATGAGGAAATTTATTATCCTAAATAAGAATTCTGGAGCTTGGGTGGGCTCCAAATGGTATGATCAATGGCTCAGTGTTTCTAGAAGAAGCCCAAGTCCTTTCCACTTCTCCACTCAGACATCGTTAATATGTCAGCTTTGTTCCTGGGCTGATTCCCTTCATGGCAACAATAGAGCTACAGTGGTTTTAGTCATAAAAATGTCAAGAAGAATAGAATGGACCATATCTTCCTATGTCTCTTCTTAAAAGCAAAGAAATCTTTCATGGACATGCACGTAACACTATTCCTCAAACCTCCCTGGCCAGAACTGGGTCATGTGGCCATTCTTGAACCAATGGCAAGGGGAAGGGAATCAACATAGTTGTCACAGACAAATCAGCTTGGGGTCAGCTTCCCCTGAACATCTGGAAGATGAAAATGTGAATACCATCTGGGAAGATTGGGTGTGGAGACAGGGGAGGGGTAGGGATAATAAGAGTGGGACATGTGACATGAATGTTGCTCAGGCCATCTTTTCAGCTGCAATCTTCCATGTTGTTAATGACATGAGAAGAAGGATGATTATTTTTTAGTTAAAGAGAGTAACTGACACTGTGATTGATGCTGAAGATACAATAGTGGGAAGGACCTAACCTCCCCTTTTAGGAGCTTACAGATTTAACAGAGAAAATACACATAAACAGGCAACTACAACATAGAATGTTAAACTGGGGTGCCAGGGAAACTTCTTGTTGGGGCACTTAACCAGTCTTGAGTCCCAAAGAAGACAACGTATGAGCTAGGCCCCAACAGCTGAGGAGTCACTCCTTGATAACCAAGATTTTGGCATATCTGAGGAACCAGAAAGTGTTGAGTCTACAGGTGTAAGCAGAATAGAGACTATGCAGGGCCTTGAAGGCCATGCTAAGAAGTTTACATATGATCTTGAGGCAAGAGTACTCCAATAAAGATTTAAAAACAAGAACTAACATAATCTGATTTCCTTTCCAGGAGATTCACTCCATCTGCAGAGTGGAGACTGAATTGAAGGGTGTCAAGCCTAAATTTAGGGACCCTTTGGAAGCTCTTACATAAGCCAGAAATTAAAAGACAATTTGAGTTCATGGTTTAGGCAACTAAATGGATGCTGGTACTATACACAGAGATGGGAAACTCAAGGGGTAAAAAAAAAAGTATGGGGAAAGATTATAATTTTAGTTTGGGACATCATGAGTTTCAAGTGCTTATGGGACACCTAAGTGGAAATGTGCGATAGTTCTGTTCACATAGGCTTCCCATGACATTAACCAATGTTAAGCTGGTATTAAATATCCCCATGAAAATCTCATAAAATAATATTAGGAATTGCCAGATTATCCAGGCATTTTTTTTTCCTTCCAGATCTGACATCTAACATGATTTGAGTGATACGATGAGAAAAATATCATAGCAAACATTTTACATGCTGACAATTTAAACTAATAGATATTTTTAGATGTTGTGTAAGAAAAGAGCTCTGGGCTAAAAATGATACTGACATTTCAAGGCTCTCTGTAAACTTTAGAAATGTGTAGCCTTAGACACCAAGGCTAGTAGTTCAGGAATAATGCTTAGCATTTAAACTTACGTTTTTCCAACTTTGTTTTCTGTCTTGGGGCTCAGATGCTCCCACCCCCATATACTTTTAAGTACACTCTGTTGGTACCTAACAGCCTCACTGATGCTGGGTTCAGAGTATTTCTGAGAGATCAGTCCTTTATAACAAATTCTGTTGCCCCTCTTCAAATCCCTCAAGAGGGCAAAAAAGTCTCCGTCTTCTTCCCCATTTGACACAAATGTTCCTCTGTCTAAAAAACATAGATATTCATCCTTTTGAAGATTCATCCAAACTATATTTTCAATAGTAGTTTTGTTTTGCACATTTATGTTATACAGGGTCATGGTAGAAATTTGGAAATACAGAAAAGTATAAAGAAATTAAAAGTGAATCATAATGATACCACCCAGAGATAACAATGGTTAACATTTTGCCATCTCTCTTTGTAATCTTCTTTCTGCATCTACATATAAATATGTTGTTTTTTTACAAACTGGAATTATATCCTACATAATATGTTATAAACTTGATTTTTATTTACCATTTATCATGACCTTCCTTCAATATCTTTAAGCATGCTTCAAGAACATGATTTTTCTTAATGGCTGAATTATATCCTATCATACTATATGATGGAAACAGTAATTTATCAAGCAATCTCTGCTTCTGTGGACATTTAGGCTATTTCCAGTTTTTTACAATGTGAAATGCTGGGTCCATGACCATAAGTCTTTGACTGTCTCTGATTATTAGAATTCTCAAAGGTTGAATTATTGGGTCAAAGGCAGTGAACATTTTTAAAGCTTTTTGTGCATATGGCCAAATACTTATTTCCAGGAAGTCTGTATAATGTACACTCTCACCACTAAGTTATTATACCATCTAGATCAGAGTAAATGACTTGTGCTTTTCCCTAATAAATACCATAGTTACAAGTCATATTTAATATTTTCATAGTTCCCAACCAGTTTTCTTAAACTATGAGATTGATCAGTGAGGTTTCTTCATTTCATTCTGAAACTACAACCACCAAAGAGGAGGAAAGAGCCATGGGTTTGGGGCTGGAAAAACCAGGTTCCAATCTTAGCTCTGTTACAAACCCAGTGTTGATTCTGGCTACCTAACTTACCTGGGCCTCGGTTCTCTCTGTGCACATGATAAAACTCTAGTAAAGATCCCCTTGTCCCTTTCACTAGGTAGAACATTAACAATTTTTACGAGAAGAACAATAATCATCTGCATGGCAAACGCCTCAGGAAACAATGTTGTAGAATCTGATCTAAGACCATGGCATGATAGTCTTCTCCAAGTCAGTTTTTCTTTCTTTGACAAGTCAGTATCTTTTCTCTACAAATGTATTCTGAGGCTTAGAGGGCCAAACTTGGAAGTAGTGGGATGGTCAGTCACCTAGGTGATATGATATGTGTGGACCCTAAAATCTCCTCCCCATCTTATTTATTCCACCATAACAGCTTTATTCCTTACATGTCAGTACAAATAATCCTAGGAGGAAATTCATATTCATAGCCTTCAAGAGGCTAGGTCTCTACTGGGAGTAGGAATGCTAAATCCATTTAAACTATTCTATAATGAGGATCAATGATATAAAAAACAACACTGAAATCCCTTAGAAATCATCACTATGTTTCTAAACATTCAAGAGAATTTGATAGTACAACCAAAAGCCACTTGATTCCATTTTTCCCATTTTCTTCACCATCACTCAAGGACAATGAAAAGTGTTTTCCAGCCATTTTCCTTCTCGCCAAATTTTCAATACATTAGCTCATCCATACTTAAATCATAAGAGGCCATGTATCTGTTGGAGAAAATATTTCAACTATGTTTAGTTGACATATTTTGAACAAGACATATTTCTGGAAAAGGAAAAGCAAAGCATTAACAACAATTGAAAAGAAAACCAACATGATTCAATCAAGAATCAAATTATCTTGCAAACAATAAGGTACCATAATTGTCTTTGGTTCCTAAGAACCTCTGATTTGCCCATAACAAGCAGGCAGATATGTAATCACCAAATGTCTTGTGACTCCAGTGAGAGAACATGGGATGAGAGAACAGCAAGGGTTTGAGGTGGAAAACTAGCAAGTGCCATCATGCCAAGGCTACCCAGACAGACCCCAGAGGTAACCTGACCCAGGTGTTAAAAACATCTCAAATGTGCACTGCTCAACTCTTATATCTCAGTGGTCTTTGAACTCTGAAATACAAGTGCAAATTTAAAATAGCTTTTTACCTTCTTAGAGAAGGTGAATTTCAATATTTTTACCAAAATAGACTCAATGAAGGCTATTGGCAGTAGTTCTCAACCTTAGTTGCCCATTAGGAACACCTGGAGAGCTTTTAAAAGTCCCAAAGCCTGTACTGCACCATTAAAAGAATTATTAAAGAAGACAATTTAGGTTATACAAAGAAACTTTACACAGCACTTCATGGAACTGACAGTCTCTTATAAGAGAACTGCAAAATAGAGCAGGAGGCAAGAAGCTTTCTTAGAATAAAGAATAAAGAACACAGAAGGGACAAATAAAAAAACAACAGATTGACTGGGCCACATAGTCAACCATGTTTGGGATGAGAAGGCCAGAATTGGTGTGGTGTTTGAGAATTGGCTGACTGGATACACTGCCCTTCTGGACAAGCAGAGCATTTACAGCGACATGAAAGTTATCTAAATTTTGGCTTGCTGATGTGGCAGAAGCAGCTGCATTTTGGACCTAAAAAGTTATTTCAAGAACAGAACCACAGACCAGTGGAACAGAATAGAGAGCCCAGATATTAACCAAAACATATATGGTCAATTAATAAATGATAAAGGAGCCATGGACATACAATGGGGAAATGACAGCCTCTTCAACAGTTGGTGTTGGCAAAACTGGACAGCTACATGTAAGAGAATGAAACTGTACACAGTTCATTCATGCAAATTCAAAAGTGAATTCACAAAAGTAAATTCAAAATGGATCAAAGACCTGACTGTAACTCATGAAACCCATACACAAAAATAAATTCAAAATGGATCAAAGACCTGACTGTAAGTCATAAAACCATAAAACTCTTAGAAAAAAACATAGGCAAAAACTCTTGGACATAAACATGAGTGACTTCTTCATGAACATATCTCCCTGGGCAAGGAAAACAAAAGCAAAAATGAACAAGTGGGCCTATATCAAGCTGAAAAGCTTCTGTACAGCAAAGGACACCAACAATAGAACAAAAAGGCCTCCTACAGTATGGGAGAATATATTCATAAACGACAGATCCAATAAAGGGTTGACATCCAAAATAGATAAAGAGCTCACACACTCAACAAACAAAAAGCAAATAATCCAATTAAAAAATGGTCAGAGGAACTGAACAGACAGTTCTCCAAAGAAGAAATTCAGATGGCCAATAGACACATGAAAAGATGCTCCACATCGCTAGTCATAAGAGAAATGCAAATTAAAACCACAATGAGATATCACCTCACACCAGTAAGGATCGCCACCATCCAAAAGACAAACAACAACAAATGTTGGCGAGGTTGTGGAGAAAGGGGAACCCTCCTGCACTGCTCGTGGGAATGTAAATTATTTCAACCATTGTGGAAAGCAGTATGGAGGTTCCTCAAAAAGCTCAAAATAGAAATACCATTTGACCCAGGAATTCCACTCCTAGGAATTTACCCTAAGAATGCAACAGCCCAGTTTGAAAAAGACAGATGCACCCCTTTGTTTATCACAGCACTATTTACAATAGCCAAGAAATGGAAGCAACCTACGTGTCCATCAGTAGATAAATAGATAAAGAAGATGTGGTACATATACACAATGGAATATTATTCAGCCATAAGAAGAAAACAACATGGATGGAGCTAGAGGGTATTATGCTCAGTGAAATAAGCCAGGCAGAGAAAGACAAGTACCAAATGATTTCACTCATATGTGGAGTATAAGAACAAAGAAAAACTGAAGGAACAAAACAGCAGCAGAATCACAGAACCCAAGAATGGACTAACAGTTACCAAAGGGAAAGGGACTGGGGAGGATGGGTGAGAAGGGAGGGATAAGGTGGGGGGGTGGGAAGAAAAGGGGCATTATGATTAGCATGTATAATGGAGAGAGGGCACAGGGAGGGCTGTGCAACACAGAGAAGACAAGTTGTGATTCTACATCATCTTACTACATTGATGGACAATGACTGTAATTGGGTTTGTGGGGGTGACTTGATGATGGGGTGAGTCTAGTAAACATAATGTTCCTCACGTAATTGTAGATTAATGATACCAAAAAAAAAGCTATTTCAACAACCCCTAAGCAATTAAATCAATATTCCCAAGAGTAGGACCCAGACATCAGCACTTTTTAGGTGATTCCAATATGTAGCCAAGACGAAGACCCCCTAATGTAATAATTTATCTCAGGGTATTTATGATACCATTTGAGTTTATTGCATTTATTTGACCAAGAGAGATCCAGAAATTATGTGAACAATTAATGAAGTGACTCCCCTACATTTCCACATTCCTAGGAGATCCAATTACTTTGGCTCCCATGATCTTTGTGGGGTGACAGCTGTGGTGTTTGTCATATCCCAGCCTGAATCCTCAATCCCCTCCTTGGGAGTCCTGAGGTTATCCCTGGAGTTCTAACACATCTTGTAACATCTTTTCTTTTTCTCAGCCTCTGAAACCACTTAGCTCAGAATTCCTGAGAGGCCCCAGTATCTTCTCTCTCTGAGATGCTAAAGTCAGATAAGATGGGTAGATGTAAACTGACATGAATCTTCTGAGCTCTTTTAGTTCTATGAAGACTCTGGAAAAGCTTCAAGGGAAGATTGAGGGAGAGTGGAGAATGAGAAAGAATCTCTGGCACCTCCTTAACCCTTACCTCTTCTCCTCCCCCTATTCTGTTATGTACAATTCACGTTTTCTCTCTGTCTTATATGTCTGATATAAGATGCCATAAGAACACAGCCTCAAAGTGCTAAATGATTCCCTTGGCAAGAAGACAGGTACCTAGTTAACCTCTCCACTTAGTCACCTGTGCTCTCTCCTTGGGTGTACATAGGTGTCACAGTACAAAAATAAAGTGATATATTTGAATTATTTTGTTAGGATTTTTCTTGAGACTAATTTATAAATATATAAATTTATAAAAATCCACTATGATTTCTGCACACTTGGCCTTCCAAACTCACGGTCAGAATTTTAAAATGTTGTGGGTTTTTAACTTAGAATGACTACATTTATACCTACACATTTAGGAAGTAGGTAAATGCTGTTTGTGTGCTACAGTGGTGATGAACCTACTGAATACAATGATTGTCAAGCAAGATGTTCATGTGTAATTTCAGACAACAGACTCCAAAATGAGACCATATATAGCCACCCCTTTGCTACTGAGTTATGGCAAAGCAAGTAGTTAAAAATATGTTTAGTCTGTTTCTTTATCTTGGACAATAGAACCTTCTTAGCACAAATCTGTTTTGAATAGGCAGCACTTTCATTTCTCTCAGAGTCCCTGAACCCAGATTTGTAGTTCAAACACTGCAGCACTCTATTTCTGTCTGGCTTTTCATTTTTCCTAGCTTTGTTTGCAGGCTGAGGTTGCTGCAATTAGGTCTCCTCACATCATCCTTAGTTCTACACATCGTGCATACTTCAAATCATCTGGCAATATAAAACCAAGTTAATCAAGTTTCTGACAATTTACCTATTATGTCTGTGTGTGAAATTTCATTATCTCTGGGACTGCATTGTGCTTCCATGATTGTGACTCGATAAAATTACAGCTCAGTTCAGATCTCAACAACATGGAAAGTGGTTTGCAGGGTTTGTTTACAAGTAAGGATGCCATATGCTCCTCGAAGAAAAAAAAATATGCTAATTACCAAGGAAGAACTGAGGTCAGAAAACATGGAATTGCTGTAGACCTACTAAGTGAATAAGCAGGACGGTTCTGTTCAGTGGGAATTAACAGGTGAATCCATCCCCTGTTGTTTCTTGTTCAGGTGAATCTACACAGAAAAGAGTAAAGAGCAAGCAAGAAAAAAACACTTTTTAGCAATTATGCAGTGTATGTGTAATTTGACGTATTTCATGTTTTAACTCCAAACTACCTCACAGTCTTGTTTTGGTCCTGGAAAGGTTAAATATAAAATAGGATACTGAATCAAACAAATCTGTGTAGAGGAACAACCTGAACTGAGTAATGACAACTGACCAAATAAAAATGGGTTTTTCTCCTTTACTTTGTGCTACTTGAACTTAGTGGTCTTCTCCAAGGTTTCATCTTCACGCTAGAACTTGTTGCCGAGGAAAAATGTTAAAGTTCAGTCAATTATTTGTCTTCAAAATAATTGCTGGTGTTTGGACTTAACTCTTCGGGGTTTTTCCTTTCCTTCAGCTGTTCTGTGATTATAGATAAAGCCTTGTTTAAGGGGAAAAAAAGAAAGAAAGAAACCGCACAGCTTTTTTACCCAACAGCACACTGGCAAGGAATTTTGGCCCAGTGAGCTATGTATGCCCTGAAGCAGGGTTTTCACACCAAGGCACCTTCCTCCATTCCATACACACCACCAAAGTCTCGCTCTTCAAACACAGGTACCCACACAGAACGTCTTCTAGAGGAAAACTCAGGCCATGTGATAATCATTTGTAACTAATTCATAACTAATGACCGCCTCTAACTTGGTGTCCCTGCCAGCTCGGATCTGTACCGGCCGTCTATAGAGCAAGGCCAGCCCTCAACCATTTGTAAAGTAAGCAAACAGGCATTCAGGTTTTGATTCTGTTTTACCGGCAGAATCAAAGTAAGAAAAGCACAGGTAAGCCTTTGGTAAATGGCCCCTTAATGAGGCAAAAACTTCTGGGGGGCTAACTACACTTTCAGTTACTTTAATGTAATATTATAAGAATTCGAAAGGGCAAACACTTAACATTTAGCCATGGGGTTTCCGGGAGGAACAAAGCTCCCCATCTCCTTACTCTCAATATTTTATCCACAGAGCATGGAAACTTTCAGTACGCCCAAGACATGGTGAGAAATAAGACACAGAAGAAGATAACCGTGGCAGAGCAAGACCTCGGTTCTGGCTGGGAATAGCGTGGAGCCTTCAGTGCTGTCATGAAGTCACCCCTTACTGCCGTCCTAAATTAGGGCAGAGGACCCACAGGTCTGGGCTACTTTGACCTATGGGGTTTTCACGTTGCTCACACCGCCAAACCTGAGGCACACATCTGTTTATTGGTTGTATAATAAATTAAATAAAATAAAACAAAAGGGCCCTTAAGGAAGTCCAGGTCAGCATTCTTGACAGTCCTCGAATCTGGCTGGATTTTGTGGTCAGGAGTCACTCTCCACGGGACTCTCTGTCCTAGTGACCAATAGAGAGGCTTTATGTGCCTTCTACAGATGAAAAACATAGAAATCAAGAGGTCCAAGGGAGATCTGACTCACCAGACCAGACCATAAGTTCTCTCAAGAACCATGAGCTATTTACCATTGTATTCCCTGTGCATACCACCATGCCTGGCACACAGTGGGTGTTTAATAACATTTTTAATGAACTAACTAATAATCATATGAACAGACTGTCATGGCTTTCTCTCTACTAATCTTGGGTAGGGTGTGAACCAGAGTCTGGTTGAAACTAGAGTCTAAAGAGAGGACACCGAACACCTGGTTCCACATTTTTTTTTTCAGTATGGATACCTAATGATGTGGAGATTTTTGTCAAGTAAAATGTATGCCTATTCTGTGGCCCAGGAATTCCATTCCTATATATTTACCCAAGATAAATGAAAATATGTGTCCACCAAAAGGTTTGTACAAGAATGTTCATACTAATTTTGTGCAAGAATATTCACAGTAATTTTATTTAAAATACCCAAAAACTTGAACAAGCCAAAAGTTCTTCAGGTAAATGGATAAACACATGGCATAATCACACACAGGAATACTACTCAGCAATCAAAAGGAACATGCACCTGTTATATGCAACATGATGTCTTGAACTTCATGTTAATAGAATAATATAGTGTATATTCTGGCTTCTTTTGCTTAACATAATGATTTTGAGATCTAACCAAGGATTCCTGGAGTCAGTTTGCAATAGTTCATAACCACTGATTATGTTACATCTCTTCCCTACTATTCATTCAGTGATATCACATTGGTAGTTTGAAATTGCCTACAGTGTGAGAATTTATACCATGGAAATTGACAAATGCTACAAAAACCTGGGCTATTTTGGTTTGTTTGTTTTGGAGAACCAACAAAACTACTACTTAATTTCAATTTTTTAAGTTAACAAGAAAAAATATGCTCAAGTTCTGAAATCTTTCCAGTGGTTCATCCTCTGATGTTTGCACTTTCAGGCCATCAGAAAATACAGAGCCTCACCTGTGATCCAAGGAGTACACCTTAGGTGCCTTTTGCATAGTGGACTTACAATCTGTACAAACTCTCAGCTCGGCCAGACTACACATCCAGGATGAGTGCTTGGTTGGCACCACCGTGCTCCTAAAGACATCTAAAGACCTACAGACACAGATGTTTCAGACGCTAGTTCCTAGTTATGTGAGCCAGTCCCTTTAGAAGCCTCTTTTGTGTGATGCCATTGAACCAGCCATGGAAACTTCCTGGTGATGAAAGAAATCACCTCCCCCATTCCTTCCCCACTGCTTTTGCCTTATCAGCTTTCACTTTGATCTCTTCTCACCTTGGTCCTCAAAAGCCTTGATTCCATAACCTCAACCCAGACCCACACTCCAGTCCCAGGCTTTATGATCATCCTGGTTGTCTGCCCTTGGTCTTCGGACATGGGATCATTTTAGAGAGCTGTGACTTGACTCACACCAGGCATCCACCTGTCAAGAGAGCTTTCTTTCTCCTTCAAATAATTCACCCAGTAAGTCATATAATGAGCCACAGTACAACTTCCAACCCCACTGCTCCGACTAATAGCAAAAACTTCCATTTGTATGATTCCTAAGGCATTGCTGTTATTAATGATTTAATGGTTAAATATTACTTCACAGCTTACAAAATGCTTTCATATATTATCTCTTTTAGCCCTCAAAGCAACACAGAGAAATAAGTATTAAGGAAACTGAGGCCAAATAAAGGTTAGGCTTCAGGATCATTTAACTAGTAGGAGGCTGACCTATGAGCAAGGCACTCAACCTAGTTCTTTCTATTTATCATGTAGCTAATCTTAAGGAACATATGGTGGCTTCAACATTGCGAAGAATGTATAGTGTATCTAACCTTATGAATATGTGTGGTGGCTGCAACCTGATGACTCTGAAGCATCTCTAAGGCTTCAAGATACCTGAATAATAACTCATCTGATTATATGGAATATACATTGCTATGACAGTTCTTAAATTTTATTAAAACTGAATTGCTGAGGGGAGAAGGTTCCTTGTTAATTCAGTAATTTTTATTAAAAACAATGTATATTTATCATTATAAATTAAATATTATATAACTCCCCTACATGAGTCCCCTTTCTGTGTCTACTTCCAGAAAGCTTATTTGGGTATAGAAGCACATATGTAACGCTGTGCTGTGTCACTGGCCAGTCCTGCCTACATATACATCCTAGACTTTCCCTTGTAGACTCCCAGTGTCCTTATGGACATCAAAGACTGGAACTACATTTCCAGGAGGGGGGAAATCAAATGGGCCTGGACAAAGTATCAGTTCACAGCTAGGGGATCAGATCTGTGGAACAGTCCCACTAGTAGGCAACATTCTGTGTAAGACCCTCACCAGAACAATAATACAGAAACAGCCAGTCTCTCACCACATCTATGGGTTGCATTCTCTGGGTGGCGACAGAAGGTCTGCACTGCTGGGCTCCCGTGGGAGTTCCTGCTGCCTGCAACTGACAGAATTCAGCTATCTGGTAATGGTGACTATTACCTTCCATACAATTCTTGCAAGTCCAATAGCCCTCCGTGGGTCCCATCAACCTATTTCAAAGTCTTTTTCCACTCATTATTCTCCCATCTTTATCATCCCAGGTAACTATCAGCTGTTCATGTACATTGTCAGGCTTCCTATTGGGCTATTCATCTTCTACTTATTGATCTGTAAGCATTCTTTTCATATTAAAGAAATTAGTTCCTTATTTGCCACGTTTGCTGAAGTGATTTTTTTCCCAGTGTTTTTCTTGTAACTTTATTAATAGTTTTTTTCTATTTAGAAGTCTTTAATTTTTAATAGTCTAATGTATGACTTTTCCTATCTGATTTCTAAATTTGTGTCATGCTTAGAAAAGCCTTCCCTGATCTAAGATTTTTTTTAATTGCCCATGTTTTTGTCCAGTGTTCTTTACAATTTCATTTTTTACATTCAATATATGATTTGCCTGCAATTTATTCAAACTATGGAGTTAGTGACACAACCTTGTATTTTTCAGAACTCCAACAATTTTATGAATAATGGGTATTTGCTCCTCTAATTTGAAATGCTAACATGCTAAATTCCTTACACATTTGGGCCCATTTCTGGACTCCCATTTCCATTCCATTGGTCTCTTTAGTTTGAAGTTTTTACATTGCTATAACCTTATTATATCTTTTTTAGTGCGGATGTTCTCACTCCTGGCCCTTTACCCCCATTATTAACCTTTGTTTCACAACTTCCCTGATTCTTTCCCTACCTGTACCCTGAGGTGAACTTCAGTATCATTTTGCATGATGTCTGACCTCAGGAATACAGCAAAAAAATAAAAACAAGGCTAGTATCTGCTCATGAGGTATCATGTGGACTGTAGACCTTGACCCATGGACTCTAATTAGTCTCCTTTATTTTTATAATTTCTGTAGAAAAGCAGGGCTGGCACTCAGCACTGAACCTGGCCATTTATTCACTGGCCAGTCAAAGCATGTGATACAATTGCTCATTTAATTACTGACAAGCAAGGAGGCCATATTGAAATCAGCTCTTACTGGCCTACAGGCAGCAGAGAATTCCGTATATATTGCTCCTACCATTGCAATGCTGGTGGATAACACAAATGTACACCAGAGGGAACAGTCCATGAAGATTACACTTGCCATTCAAAAAACACAGGGTTAAGAGAAATACACTACTGTTCTTACCTCCAAGGCAAGTAACCAGGGTCATTTCCCTGCTTCCAAGAGCAAAGAGTTATCCTGTGAATTCAGAATGTATAAACCAAGTTGGAGTGGAGGATATGGAGAATTTGGCTTGCATATTAACTGTGTAGGTCTGGTGTACATTTTCTAGGACTTGCAACCTTGCTAGAAAGTTATCTCCTTTCATGTCACGGACATTTGTAGTAATTAGGATAATACATTCTTACTACTAGAACGTTTTTTAGGAAAAATAAAAATACGAAATTTGGTTTTTTGTTAAGTGTGGCTGGAAAACCTCATTGTAAAATCCACATTGAATGTGATTCTGTAAACTGTAATCTGAAATAGAAAAAAATTTGAATTAGAAGCAAGTGGCACATCTGTGTTATGGAAGGAATGTCTTTCCTAGAGTATACATTTCATTTGTGGAACTAAAACCTCCAAACTGTCGCTATTGTTGTTATGATGGTTGCTTCCCCCACACTGAACTAGGTTTTATTTAGTTTTCTTATCACAGAGAAACAGAAGTTTTAAGCCAAATGCTATTCTGTTTTTATTCCCTAATACATACAACACTGAACAGTATTCAAATAATACCTCACAATGTCCGACACTCTGTTGAAGGTGGGATACTCTGAGTCAAAGATTCCTTTCTGGACTGCTACACTTGGTTTTAGGAGTGGCTGCCAGGGAAGCATTAGACCTCAGACTACAGCCAAGCTCCAAGGTGGCAAGTGGGAAATTGCTTCCAATGGGGAAGAGATTCTTTGTCCTTTTATCACCTCCACTGAATCAGAAATTGGGAAATTGCAGAGGTCTTAGACTATTTAAGCTGATATCCATGGTGATATCAATCTCAAATTCCTGATTTATTCAATGTACTGACTTGCAAGTCCATTCTGTTCTCTAATAGAAACACTAGGGAGTAAACAAGCATAATTTCTTGATAATGAGGGACTTTTCATGATCCTTGTACAAATATTGCCTCACCCTTTCCCTTGCTGCCATATGTACAATTTATCTTTTGGGAAGAGACTCACAGATCCATCCTTAGTACCTCACAGTTGTGGTCACAGTTTATTAACCCCAAAATACGTCAAGAGTCTTTAAAATGCACATGCCCTTTGACCCATCATTCCACTTTCAACATTTTATCCAAAGTACAAAATAGTAAGTCAAAGCAAAAATAAATTGCATATATATATCAGAATTTATTTCTAATAATAATTAAAAACAACTTAAGTGTCCAATAAATAACTTTATCTGTATGATAAATTACAACTGGTAGAGAGCATATTTTCAAAGAATAGTTAATAATATAGGAATATGTGCTAAAACTAATACAGAATACTTATTAAAACATATTTACAGAGTATAAATGTATAGCATATTCATAAAAATATTAATATGTAAATTCAGATATTCTTAGGTCCCATCAGCCTGTTTTTAAGGAAAGCCACTAAATCTAAGGGATCATTAGCTCTTAACCTCCAAGTTACAAACCCTCAGTCTTCCTTCTGCTGAATACCCCGTTAGAAGTTCCCAAAGGGCACATGGGTTCCCCAAGATGAAGAGAATGGGTAGAATCCAGGCTTGGGGGGATACATATGCCACTTCTCACTTAGCCTGCAACTTCTGCTCCCTCCTAACAATCAAACCCTGTGACAGCGAAGAAAACAGCAGAACAGGTCCCCAACAATCACCTTAAAGAGAATGACCAGAAATTGCACATACGATCTCAGCTCATGTATCATTGGTGAAAAGTTTGTCATGTGGCTACACCCAACCTCCAGGACCTGGGAAATACAGATTTTAGTTGGATGGCCATGTATTCAGGAGAAGAGCAGAATGAATTTTGAGATCAACCAGTAGTCTACCACATCACATTATATACACTAAAAAAAAATTTTAATTTTAATTTTAAAAATACAAGAAGGAAATACACCCTAATGTTAACAGTGCCATTTAACTAGTTAACTAGTAGGGTTTGGAGTGATTTTTCTCTTTATGCTTTCTGAATTGTCTAAACTTTCTGCATTGGCTTTTTCCTTCATAAGATAATGAAAAACATTATTAATTTAAAAGAAAAAAAGACTTGAAATCAATATCCTAAAATATTACCAGCAGTTATACTTGAAGATGTAACTACATGTACTTTTTTTCTTTATATTTTCTGAATTTTTAATAGTTTATTTGAAGTTCTAGAAAGTAGTTCACCAAATGTCTTAGATCTGCAGGGACAGGTAGAAATCTCGTTAAGGCCTATATTTGGGTTTCACACATGGTCACAATTACAGTGTGCTTCTGTCAGAGCCCTCTGTTTTCTTCCTGTTAAAATACGAAGTAAGCCTATTTGTGTATGACTCTCAGTAAGATGATGAACAACATGAAATTCTTCAACCTGCCCCGCAAAGCAAGCATTTTAAGTAACTCATCTGTTCAGTTCTACAATGGAAGCTATGTTCAACTGTTAACTATTCTCTACATCCTAAGTTACAAATCATCTTATCTATACAGCAACTTCTCACCTCCTTGCTCAGCTATCTTCTTGGAATATTGATGTCCTTTTTATCCTCACACTTAGCCTATATTACATTCAAGCAGGTTTTATCTCACTGAAGTAAGTCCACCCTCACATACACACACCCTGGTTTCTACTGTTGGAAACTCAAGATGGTATCTTCCTCGGTATATTTACATTTCAATGGGACATTTTTGAGGACCTGAAGAAATCAATTCTTAGTAGTTAATAGAGACTGTGAGTAAGAAACTAAAATATTGTAGAAGAAATAGAACTTCCCTGGTAAAATGTAAATCCTACCATAAAGGAGAGATCTGTTTCAGACCATGTACAATAGAGAGAAACCAATTAAAGCAAACTTAAAAAAAAAGTAAGTTGGTTGGGTTCTCATACACTAATAATTAGTTATTAAAAGAGAAATTAAGAAAACAATCCCATTTACAATTGTATCAAAAACAATAAAATACTAAAGAATAAATTTAACCAAGGAGGTGAAAGACCTATACTCTGAAGACTATAAGACATTGATGAAAGAAATTTAAGACAAAAAATATAAATGGAAAGATACACCAAGCTTAAGTATTAGAACAATTAATGTTGTCAAAATGTCCATATAAACCAAAGCAATCTATAGATTCAATACAATTCACATCAAAATACCAGGGGCATTTATCACAGAACTAGAAAAAAATAATCCTAAAATTTGTATGGAACCACAAAGACCTCAAATGGCCAAGGCTATCTGGAGAAAGAACAAAGCCGGAGGTACCAAGCTTCCTGATTTCATACCATTCTACATAGCTATACTAATCAAACATAATGGTACTGCACAAAAACAGACACATATATCAATGGCATAGAATAGAGAGCCCAGAAATAAACTCACACCTATATGGCTAAATAATCTCTACAAGATTATACAATGGGGAAAAGACAGTCTCTATAAAAAGTGGAGTTTGAAAAACTGGACAGCTTCATGCAAAAGAATGAAACTGGACCATAATCTTATACCACACACAAAAGTAAACAAAATGGATTAAACACTTGAATTTAAGAATGAAACTACAGAACTCCTAGAAGAAAATACAGGCAATAAACTCTTCGACATCAGTCTTAGCATATTTTTTTTTGGACCAGTATCCTTAGGCAAGGGCAAAATGGGATTACATCAAACTAACAAGCTTTTGCACAGTGAAGGAAAACATGAACAAAATGGAAAGTCAGCCTACTGAAAAGGAGAAGATATTTGCAAGTCAAATATCCAATAAAGGGTTAAAATAAAAATTACATTGAAGCACTTACACCACTTACTAACAATAACAAAAAAAAAACAATCTGATTTAAAAAATGGGCAGAGGACTTGACATTTTTCCAAAGAAGACATAGATAGCCAACAGGCACATGAAAAAAATGTTCAACATTACTAATCATCAGAGAAATACAAATCAAAACCACAATGATATATCACCCTACACCACCCATAAAATAGAATGAAATCTTGCCTTTGTGACAATACAGACGGACCTACAAGGTATTACGCTAAGTGAAATAAGTCAGAGAAAAGACACAGGCTTATGATTTCACTTTATATGTGGAATCTAAAAAGCAAAACAAATGAACAAACAAAATAAAACAGAAACAGACTCATAGCTATAGGAAACAAACTGTTGTTTACCAGATTAGGGAGGGGTTCAGGGGTGAATAAATAGGTGGAGATTAAGACATATAAACTTCCAGTTATAAAATAAATAAGTCACAGGGATGGAAAGTACAACAAAGGGAATATTGTCAACAATACTGTAATATCTTTGTATGATGACAGATGGTAACTAGACTTATTGTGGTGATCTTTTCATAAAGTACAAAAATATCAAATCACTATGATTTACACCTGAAACTAATATGATATTGCTTGTTAATTATCCTTCAGAAAATAAATAAATAGAAGACAAATGAATATAAAATGTAAACATATTCTGGATCATTTAGGTGACCAACCACCATGTGATTTCCATGCCAAATTTGTGTTTTCCATCATGAAGGCAGGCAGGTGAACCATACACTTCGAATCATTAAAGACTAAAGGGCAGTAGCAGGTAGGTGTAAAGTGAATGGGTACTGGGGCTGAGGGAAGGCTACATATAATTATAGAATTATGTGCAAAGGAGCATAAAACCTGAGTTATTCCAACCTCAGTGCAGGGAGAAGGGGGCATGCACCCTGAAAGATGTAACCAGGATCTGTCAGGAGAAGAAGATAGCATATAACACACCCATGGTTTTCTCAATGCAATCACGTCTCAGTTCACATGGAGTCCAACCAGGTGGACCCATGGGATCTTCACTCTCTGGCCTCCTCTTTTCTCTCCTATAGCTAGCTAACTTAGCTCTCTGGTCATCCTATGCCTTCCCACTGGATCTGTGTCCCATGGTGGAGAGGCCGGGTCAGATCTTTCTGTATGATTTTGAGATTTTTAGATAGCTCAGATTCTTCAGACTTTATCAATGACCTTTTCTTGCTAATCTTGACAGTTTTCAGAGCATAACTTTCATGTGTTGCTATGCTATTAAATTACCTTTTCTTTGCTGGTTCTTTAGCAAGGAATGGGGGAGGTAAAGAAAGAAAGTATCAAGGAAAGAAGAAATCCCTGTTCTGTCACCAGTGATGGTTCAAACAGAAGAGAAGTGGTGAAAAAGTTGAGTCAGCACTGCCACCACCCAGCCCCTCTTCCAATATATGTACTCTAACCAATCTGGAAAGAACCTGGGTCATACCTGTCCGTTCCAGATTCATGTTGTAAGTTGTGATTCAGTGTTAGCCAAACAACTGACATTTCTATTAAATGAATGTTACTGTTTTAAATAAAGTAAGCACCAGTACTCTGGAAATGTTATAAAATTGTAAAATACTTCCATTTTTCCCCCTTCCTGCCAATCCTTCCATCTATCTCTCTGCCCCTGGAGTGCTCGGAACCTGAACACCGCATAGACTGCAACTATCACTGTACAAAACAAGTAATAGAAACACTTGCTGTTTATCAGTATTTATAAGCACAAAAACTCAACTAGTATTTTTTCAGGGTAAGGTGATATGGTTCATAATGTGGCATTTTACTCTGTGATTCCCACCCAGATGATTTCGTTGAAATGGGAATATTTATTTATTTAAAAACATCTATCAAAATCCCTCTACTGAGGGATGCTGACCTTCTGGATGACTGGTATACACCTTCTTGAGAAACCAGTGCACACTGACGGGTTTTATTAACCTTCAACATGATGATTCGTTTGATGGGGAGGAATTTAGGAGAATGACCACAAGGAATAGGTTCTATTTCCCTTCTCCTCTTACATTAAGGTTACAGATATCTTCTTTCTTTTTCACTTCCTTACTTCTAAACCTACCGACTGTCTTACTCTCAGTAATTTATTTCCTCATTCAATTGTTCTCCTGGTACTACTGATCCTTTAAACTTCACGGTGTTGTCATTTCTTAACCCGTTGCCCTGGCATAATCCTTATTTCCTTCAGTTTTTCTTCTTTCTCTCCTGAGAAACAGACTACATTGATTCTTGGCAGCTGTTCTGCATCTCTCTTTATAAAGACTGAGAAAAAGAATTAGCTAGGTCTGATACATTTGCCACTCAAATTACCCTGGGATTTTGTATTTACAGCTACTGTTTCATTTGTAATGTAAAAAGAGCAAGCTTTTATTTATTTCCCTACTTCCAGCTTCCATTTTCCTCATCTAGACTATCATTTATGAACTGCAATAGACAACTAAGACATAGGTAGATAATTGACTTATTTTTTTAAAAAAGGAGGAAGAAGAGGTGGAGGAGAAACTTAAGTGACACATCCAATAACTCGGGGCTTATAGAATAATCCAAAGATTATTAATGTCCTTGTAGACATAGCTTTTGAAAATTCCCAACACTTCATACTTTCCAGATCTTAGGCCAATTTGGTCTTTTGAATTAGGAATTATTATAATGTTTGCATCCGTACCAGTAAATCCCCTTTAAAATGCTCATCTAGGTAACTATGCTAGTTAAAGTCATCATTGTCTAGAAAATATTTTTAAAAGCACCCTCCTTGCAGTCTATTTTAATGTAAGCTGACATACTAGGTCACCGCCAGTTTTTGATTGAAATTGGAACCCTTTCTTTCTAACAAATGGGTCTTCCAGAAGAGAGTGGCACATCCAGAATGAATGCTTGATGCTCATGAAATATATTTCTTTGTTTTAACAGAGCCCACTTGCATTTTCTCCCTGAAAAGAGAACAGTCCCCGCAGGTTCCAGGACAGCAGTGGCAGAAAGCTAAGGCATGGAGTGAGGCTAAGCCATTTGAGTGGCAGACTCCTTTCTAAAATAGAAAGCAGCATTGCTATTTGTTTCGCAATGGGGAGGAAAAGCATTCTTGATGTAAATGTTGCAAATCTGTGAACTGATAACAAATTGTTAATCAGGACTAAAAGATTTTTCTTCCGAAAGATAAGCTCTAAGAAATCATGAATACAGAACATGTAGTTGCTATTACCATCTGGAAGGGAAACTAAGGAGGTCAAAGACATCTAAAGCCTGAAGAAATGCAGATGAGCAGACAGGATGAATAGCTGCTCCTTTTGCAAAAGCTGCTGATTTTCTTAACAACTAGCAATTCTAGACTTTTTTATTGGATGACTTATTGATTATTGTTCGTAGCAGCATCTGATGCAAGAATATAAATATGCAGACAGGTTCTGAACAGTGAATTGCAGAGGGAAAATGTCAACTTTTTGAAATACATCTGAACAAGGAACATAAATGGGATGATTCATTTTGCCGTCCAAAACGAATTCCACATTATGAAATCAAATAAAACTCACATTTGCCTTCATGTAATAAATGCTGCCCAGATTTGTATGGCCTGATACAATAAGATTAAGAATATTCTACCATTGTTTATCCTTTGTGATCAGTTGTTTATCCCGTGTTAAACAAATATTGTGGGAAGAATAGAAGGGAACAGGCTCCAAAACTATTCCTTGGATTCTCATCAACAGAAACACAGAGAAACAGCAGAGCTCAGAACTTGGACAGATAAAATCCAACAGGAAAACCACAAGAAAACTGACTAGAATTTTAAATCTTTAACAATGAATAGAGTCATGGGATTACTGGTATAAATGCAAACTTGATGCTGCAGAAAATAACTTCGGATTTTTTATTCCAAAAAAATAAATATATCAACTTGCCTTTCCAAGGAGATCCTTAATGATACATGTGCCAGGGTAATGTAGGCATGTATATATATATAATGTGTGTATTTTATATATAGTCTTTTTGAAAAAAGCAAGAGGGGAAAAAAAAGCATGAAGAGCATCTAACATATGGCATTCCCTATCGCCTCAGCTGGTGTTTGCCATTTCCTGCTTGTAACTTTCTTAATTTTACATCTTCTTCTCAATTTCAGTATACTAGACATTATAATCAGATTTGCAAGTCGGCTTTCCTGGTTTCTTCATTTGCTGCCTCTGCTCCTATTAATCTTTTCAGTTATATGACTAGGACTATTCAATTTGAAGAGAAGCTAATAATAACAATGCCTAGGGTGTCTTCGTGAAGAATCAATAACGTGCTCATTGTGATGTGGCTGTCTGGATAAGCTGTACACAGATGCAAGAGGCAATAAAATAAATACATATTCTAATATTTTAATCAAATTTTATGGGATTGATATATGCGATGCTAGTGGGAGTAAATATCAGTGAGTGGCATGGAGACAGCCTGTGAAACAAAGAAATACAACTTTGAGTGGCTCAGGCATTACTCTTCCAACGTGGACCTTGGTTTTATTAACTTCTAACACTGGCCAAAGCTAGGCTACATAATGAAGCAGGTCTCTTTAAGGAAAATAGGAAAACAAAACTGGTAATTTACCCTCAGGCAAATGGGGTGAATGTCTGCCTACCCTAAAGCAACTAACAAGGATTTGGGGCCATTTGGGTCCTTTCCATAACTGTCAAAACCTTCCTCACCAATTCCAAGATCAAAAGTGAAAGCAAACCAAACCAAAACAAAAGATGCCTTAAAGCCATCCTGCAGTTCTAAAATAAATGCCTAGTTCTTCTCACCTTGAAGTCAGGGTTACTAGGAAATGTTAGCAACTCAAGGTGATCTCCCATTCCAAGCCTCTAACAGCAGTCGAAGAATGTAACAGTCCTCAGGATTCTTGTAGTTCGCTTCAGCAATTAACTCTGAGCTTCTAGCCACACCAAAGGGTACCGCTGGCAAATGCAGAGAGCAACCCACACAAAACCCATTCTTTTACATTCTGGCAGCAATGCCTCGGATAGGCAATATCAGGAATTAATGTTACCAGACAGGGCTCAGTGTTGATATCTCAGATGTTAAGGTTTTTCTGAGAGAATCTGAGCTAATTTCCTAAAAGTACACATACATATATAGGAATTCCATCACGTTTTCTTGGCTTCACTAGTCAAGGTGGTTATTAGAGAGCTGGGACTTCACATTAGCCTAAATTTCCTAGTACATGTGATTGCGGGCTTACCCTTACTTGCGCGCCTCCTCACGGGGTTGTTTGATGGACAGGATTATTGCTTACCTCCTCACAGGTTCTCCTACCCATGAGGATGATCAGGTTGTAATGAAATTCTTAGATACTACTAGCAGAATCTATAAAATTTGAGAAATGGGAGATAAAGATACTCTTTGGCAATCAGTTTTGATACGGAACTATTAATAGCCATTTCTCATTCATCATCCAGCTCTTGATATAAAAGTTCATTGGCCAAAGCTGGTCCACAAACACAGAACCAGGACCCTGTATATCAAACAGTACATACTTCCTCAGTTATAGAAATTAAAACTCTTTTTTATCATAAATATCCAATTTAGAATTTTTAAAATTTCCTTATTAAGAGATACTTAATTACTTTATATCAATGTAAAATTAATTTCTCTAAAACAAAAGCAGCAAATTCAAAATTAAAACATCTGAGAATCTCATATGAATCAGAGTTTCAAAATCAGTAGCTGTAATTGAGACTAGAGGTGTCACAGGAATTTTAGGACAAGGAAATCTTCAAATCTGTAAGAAATCATGTCTAAATAATGCAGATATAAGAATCTACTTTAACAAATGAAACAGGCACAATGATAAAAAATAATGCAGTTAAGAAGGCCAAAATTTAGCCTGCCCTCACATAAAATTTAATATTTCTATTCCTTGCCCCCATGCCTTATTCTAGCCAGAGAATTCCTAGGAAACTAAGACCTAAGGCAATTAGGTCCAACCATCTGTAAATCATCCAGAAATGATTGAAAGTGTAGTATCAAAAGACTGACAAGAAGGAAACTCTTATGATGAGAATTTACAGTATTCAAGAAAAAAAAGCAGTGAAGCCAGATGTCAAAATATGTATTTAGTGACTCATAAAATTTCATTGCCCCAAAGTGAAAAAAAAGAATACCACAGTTGAGCAACATTTTCAGCAGATGCCCCTAAAATACTTCTGGTTTTAAAATAGTTCTTTAAATCTTCTTCAAGCACTTCCTATTCATCTATGTTTATCTCATTTTATTGACAGTTTCATATCACTGTCCTACAGGATTAGGAATGGATCTGGGAGCAGAAGAAACCAAGACAAACCATCAAGTTCCTGATACTTCATTTATCTCCATCTAACTCCAACTTGCTCCAAACACGCAGTCAGAAAGGATAAGAGGGGGATAAAATGAGAGGAAACAGATCCATTTGCATATATTCCTCTCCTTCATCTTTGTAAAAGGCATCTACAAGGCTTACCTCTTACATCTAATGTTTTAACATTGTTTTAAAAACCTCAAGAAGAAAATAGTACTGAGTATTTCATGCTAAAGAAGCTGAAGAAAACTGCAAGCCTGAGAAGAATCTTCCCACCCCTCTCAGCTCCCAGAAGCCTTTTACTCAGGTAAAATTACAGGCCCAAGGGCCAAATCTGTCCAAGGTAAGTTTGTTAACTACGGTCCTTCCAACACAGAGTTACTCTCCCAATTGCCACAGTCCCCACCACTACCTATGATATTTCACAGAGCCACCTCACACATTCACCTTACCTATTAGTCCCTGTATACATTTCAGATTTTGATCCCTGAAAATGAAGATTTATCTTCAGACACTCATATAAACTCAGCATTGGCAGGGCACTTAAAATTCGTCTTCTAGAACAATTGTCCCTTAGATAATCAGATTTTATAATACATTTCTGCCTCGCTTTCTGTACATCAGAAACCTCAGGAGAACTTCTTACATGCCTAGACTCCATCTGTAGAACACTGAATTAAAATATCTAAGGTTGGGAAAGCTGTGGGATGTGGGGGGTGAGGCCTAAGCATCTATACAGGTGAATCTGATGAGCAGTTAGGCCTACAGACCATTTCGTTATTATATCCAGCAATGAAGAACTCACTGCCTTCCAACAGTTTTTTGGATAACAAAGCAAGAAGTTCTTTCCTCAGGCAAATCTTGATGTTCTGACGAGAGACAGAGAAGAGATACCTGCCCCCTAGCCCTGGGGGCGGTTTGACAGTGTATCAGAGAGCCTTGTCAAAATGCACAGGAGTTTGTTATAGAAACTAGTCCTCATTTCTTCCACTTCCTGCCATATGTTTCATTCCCTGCCGGCTCCATTCTAAGAAAAATTTCCATCTCTATGTCCAAGTGAAAGCTGAAGCTACCTATTCAGGTGTTGCAGCTGTCATCAACAATATCTTGGTGATGGGATGAAATAGATTTTGCTTCAGAAACCATGAAAAGAAAGTCAGTGCACAGAAATGACACATTATGAAATGATGAAGTACAACATCTGGCTCAGAAGTGAGTCATACAGGCGCCAGTAATAAAACAAACAGGAAGCTTCTTTATTAAATAGCAAAGTTAAACTTACAGGCTATTTTGGACTTTCTCTATGCAGGTAAATTTCCAGGCTATGGAATTTCTCTATGAATTGACTATTAATCAATTCAGTCAAAATAACATTACAGTGGATTTAACCAGATGTTTGGCTGAAGTAGGTGAAATAGCTTTTTATTTATAATATAACAGTGATTCAGCCATATAATTACCAATAGAAATTTGATAGCTAAAGGTCAAAACAACACATTATTATAATACCAGGTCAAAACTGTAAGATTTTCAAAGTACTTGCTCACAAATAATCTCTTTGAAACTTTAAAGATCCCTGCACAGATCCCGGATTCCCCAAATCTAAGGCCATGTTCGAGTTCTAAGGACCTTCAGGTATTTAAATTACAAGAGGAAGCTTGAAACAAAACAATTAACCAACACAAACCTAACCATGGTTCTAGGAAACAAATAAAATTCAAAATAATAGAAAGGATAATTAGGAATGATTTGCCTTCATTAATTTAACATATATTTTAAGTACCTACCTTGTGTCAGACACTGAGTGATATATAAAGATATAAACAGGAAGAAATGCAGTAAAAAAAAGGAAATGTGAGCAACATGTATCCCTGACTGCCAGGGGGACGTGTCAGTTTTCAAACTGAGCCCTCAGGAACTGCTGGTGACATAAACATCTGCAGCTCTTCCTGGGCTCATAGGAGCCAGCTGTCAAAAGCACAGATGTAGGGCAGAGAACAGAAGACTGACACCACCTGATGGCTGTGCAGCACTTTATACAGTTACACTGAAGGAATGAGACGCATTTCCCTACCAGGTAGATACTGGCTGAAGAACACTGAAGCACAGGAACACTGGGGGAAAGAGTGGCTGGAAGGGCTTTCTGAACGTTCGCCTTGGTGATGTGACCTGACGGACAATCTGATGAGGGTGAAACTGAAGTCCAAGACAGATACTCTATTTGGTAAACAAAGAGCTCTGAAAAACATAGTATGTAATGTGTTATTTGGTTCTGTCGTATCTGGTTCAGCATGCCAGGTTAAGTCATGGTAAAATGAGGAAGAATTCTCATAAATATCAAGATCGTAATGCCCTAAATGACTCAACCCCTTATCATTAGTCTGAGACAAGAAGAAATTGACAGTGAAAATTGACAACAGTTTCCTCACTATTAAAATGTATAGGGATGAAATCAGATGTGGAATGATTCCCTCTTCCTACATAATTCCTCATTATTTAGGATGTTTTATTAGAACTGTGCCATGAAATTGCTATCAGAATGAAATTTTCTTTGAGTATGGTTTCATTTCTTTTACTCTCCAAATTTCATTAATTTTCAGTGTTGATTTTTAGGATGGGGAACACTCAAAATGTTATGTATCCTTATACCAATATTTCTGTTTTAGGAAAAACCTATTGCATCTTATACACATCTATTTCAGCCTTAGTAAAAGCCAGTATAATAAAATTCAAAATAATAGAAAGGATAATTAGGAATGATTTGCCTTCATTATTTTAACATATATTTTAAGTACATACCTTGTGTCAGACACTGAGTGATATATAAAGATGCAAAAATGAGTAATGCCGGACTCTCCCCTCAAGAGGTTTACTATAGGAGGAGAAACAATTCAATGCTATGAGAAAACAAGGTATTCACAATAAGGTAGAGACATAAACCAGTAATCAAAACTCAGATGAGAAATAACCTTATATTCTATATTAAGGAATCTAGACTTTTTATTGTAGGCAAGGAGAGCCACTGCAAAATTTTAAACAGTGAGTTATTGTCAAAATTATATTTTGTAAACAGCAACACTCCAGCAACTGTGAACAGGATAACTTGAAAGGATCAAGACCCAAGATGGGGAAACCAAACAGACTATTGCAAGAGTTCACATGAAAAATGATCAGGGCTTGAATTAGAACCAGAGCGGGGAAGGTGGAATGTTAGGTGGGGTAGAGTGAAGAGCGGTAAATGAGTGCCATGAAGGTGCCCTACTGAATATCGGTTTTCCAATATAATATGATAGATACAACATGGATGAACCTTGAGGACATTATGCCAAATGAAATAGGCCAGTCACAGAAAGATGCACACAGGATACTTCCACTTCTGTAGGAGGTGACTAGAGAGGTCAAATTTAGAGAGACAGAAAGGAGAATGGTGATTGCTAGGGACTGGGGGAATGGGGAAAGGGAGTTGCTGGTTATGGGTGAAGGGTTTCAGATTAGCAGGATGAAAAAGTTCTAGAGATCTGTTATCACTGCTGAACTATACACTTTTAAAAGTGGTTAAGATGATTTTTTTTAGGTGGATGGGCAAAGAAAAAGTCAAATGTGCTCACTTCCCTTCACCTCCTCTGAGTTGCCCTTCAGATGGGCTGTGTGGTAGAAACACTCACACTGGTTGAGGACAGCAGTCCCCCAAAGCAGGGACCTTCGTCCTAGACAGGTCATAAGCCTCCCGGAGAAGTCCCACAGTCACACGGGGCCTTGTCCAACATGGCACCTGAGCAGCTAAACAAACTGCCTGGCTGGCTGCGCCTTGTTCCCTGGGGCCAGTGCATAGCTGGGGTTGTCACAGAAGACTGTTCAGGGTGTTAGCTGTCGAGCTGATGAGAAATTCACCAAGATCATGGGTTAGACTGTAGCAGAGCCACTGCTATGCTGGGATCACAGCCAGACCCTAGGTTTGTCTCACTGTAATGAAAGTGATGGTCAGGTCAGCAAAGAATAGTGTTACACGATAGTCACAAGGCCAAGGGGACTTCAGCAGCTTATGCACCAAGAATCCAGACTGCAGCACCAAGCCAGACATCCCTCTCCTGTTGCCAAAAGGATAATTAGCATCTCCTCTCACCTAGGTGCTGTCTTGAGAAGAACAAAGGAGGGAAAACCCTTGGGAAGGGTAATGGAGGGGCAAATCCAGGTTTTGCAGTCCTGAAGCTTTTGCCATGTACAGACTCCTCTTTAGTAGAAAGAATACAAAATTATAAATAGAGAATTGCTAGGGCCCCTCCCAGGGACATGAAAGGGGCCCAGAAACATCAGCTTCCCTCAGATTCACCACTGGGAAGAGACCCTGAAAAACTGAGTAATTGTTGAAAAGAGACTGTTTTGAACCTGCAGAAATGAAGGTATATGCCACTGGCATAGCCAATGTGCTCTGCCATCAGTGGGAATGAGGTCTCCAGAGTGCAGTAAAATCAGTTGTAGAAAGCAAAGTGAAAATATGACAGTGTATACATTTCTACCACCTGCTACATTTTCTATGTTCAGAGATTTAAAAGCCACCTTGTAAACTGCTCAAAAAGGAATAGACTTTGTATTTTGCTGTAAATAAAATAAATATATATATCATTTTATATTATTTGCTAGAAGTCAGGTTTGAGTTTTATTGCTGTGTTTAACCTGATGGATGCCCATAACAATGAGGAATGTAAACCACTTGAAAGTAGTATATGTGAGGATGATTAAGATCACTGAATATCTACTTCCAGTAAATATTTTTTACTTCTCCTGAAATTGTATAGATATGCTGAGCTAAAAGCTATTCTATGACAGTGGGTTCTCAGAGGATATACGAGGTCCTCCCTTTTCTGGTACAAAGTTGTATAAGGCTGGAGTTTTTTAAATATTCACTTCAACCAAAACAACATTTCACAACAGATTGAATGCAGGAGCAGACATGCGAATCCAGCTGTCTTCTATTAAGCCAAAAAAAGATCGGACATTTGCAAAAATGTGAAACAATGCACTCTCCTCATTAATTTTTTGTTTTGTAAAAATAATTATACTTATATGCAAATGTATATTATATAATATAAATTGTTACTTATGTTAACAATAATAAACCCACTGTGTGTTATTTTCAAACCAATAAACATGTTAAAATTTCTCTAATTACTAATATAACAAATATTAACATAACCCACATAAACCAAAGCTTTTGAGGATCCTCAACAATTGCCAAGAGTGTGAGGGGATCCTAAAAAACACTGGTGTGTGAGAACCAAGGTGTGTGCTATGCAACAAGCTTTTTCCTAAGGAATCAATAATGAAAGATTGTTCTACTTTTACAACATAAGGGATCTCATGAGAATAAGGAACACATGAATAGCACAGATTATCATATTAACACTAGCTTTAGGCCTCAACTTCAATGTCACCCTCAGAGAAAAGTCTTCTCTGACCACCTTGTTCAAAGAGGCCTGTCCATTTCTCTTCTCTCTTTCTTTGTTTCTCTCTTTCTCTCTTCCCTATTTCCTTCAGAGCACTTTTTAGAAATCTCTACCTTATTTTTTTTGTTGATTTTCTACATTTTCATCTTCTGTAGCCTTCCTCTCATTTCTTCCTTATCAATCTCTCTCCTCTCAAATATCAGCTCCATGCAGTCTTTGGATGTCTTGATCAATGCTCTGTACCCAACCCCTACATAAACATCTGATACATAGTAGGAGCTTAATTATTATTTGTTGAATGCCTGAATGAACTGATTAAATCCATTAAATACTTGCCTCTAGAGCTGTAAAATGAGAAAAACTGATAAATCTAGAGAACATTTTTTAAAATGTGATACCTGCCCTCCTTTTCAGAAATAGTATATGTTTCTTAAATATTAAAGGAGTTGCAGTTGCGCTGTACCTTTCTTGGGAAACACTGTGGTTCTGCTCACAGCCAAGTCTATTTGGACCTCCAGCTGGAATACTGTCCATCAGTGGATGATGACACCCAACTGCATACCCCAAGGGAACCTGCTGGAATGCCTGTAAGACTGAAAGAACTTCTGCTACATATTTATCTCTGGCCAGATTTACGGCCGCTTTTTGCCTAATTTATTCTCACAGCAGAATTGTTCTCACAATCAGTGGCTCATATTGACCAGCATATGAAAAAGTTCCACACCTAAACACACATGCACACAGATACACACATACCCACAGACACACACAGAGAACTGAACTGAACTCAAGCTATGATAAACATATACTTCCATCAACAGAGCAAACATCCTAGAGAAAGGCCTTTATGTGTTTTCACCCAAGCAAAGGACATCTATTATGCATTAAAAGAGTGTATAACACTGTGTATGCAGTCAGGATTCCCTTAAGCAGAGGATCTGATCGTTGCCCACAGTTAGCTTAGGATGGTGCTGTTGAGGTCATTGGGTTACATCTGGGTCTGGGTCTGGATCTGCATAGATCTGAGCAAAGTAGCAGCTGGGGACGTATATGACAGTTATAGTCTGGTAGATGTCCTTTATCTGTTGTGGCTAACAGCATGACCTTGCCTGAACCTTGTGCCTGTGGTGTTTCTGTTCGTGAAATATGAATAATAATATCTGTCCCAAGCTGCAAGTATGTCATAAAGATAGATGAGAATAGTGATAGCAAAGCTCTCTGTTTGAAAGGTGCTATTTAAATCACAAGTACTATTATTAGGGCTCTGCAATTTCTCAGCTAATGGACTATGCAACAGATGGGAACTAGAAGACATTTGATATTATTGATATCTCCCTTGGATTTTTTTTCCTCTTCCCATCTCTCTTATTATTTATTAAAATTCTAGCCCAGATCTACAAAACAATAAAAAAACAGAAGGCTTCTCTGGGCTGAATTTGTGAAGATCACCTATCCAAGCAGTGTAAAATGTTTTACTCCCATGCATTTGTCAACACATTGAGGTCTTCCCAGCATGAACTACTGACACAGTTGGATTAAGCAGTTCTGGATGTGGTGAGATTTTTTTCCCCATGTTTTCTTTTTATTTATAATTGAAGGATATTAATATATTAGTTTCACGTGTACAACATGATTTGACATTTATATACATTACAAAATGCTCACCATGATAAATGCAGTTATCATCTATCACCAAAGTCATTACAATATTATTGGCTACATTCCCTATGCTGTACTTTTCATCCCTGTGACTTACTTCTTTTCTAACTGAAAGTTTGTACCTCTTTATCTCCTTCACTTGTTTATCCTATTCCCCTACCTGCCTTGCCTCTGGCAACCACCAGTTTGTTCTCTGTATTTCTGAGTCTATTTCTTTCTACATCCCTTCACTTTCAGTCTGTGTCTTTAGGTCTGAAGTGAATTTCCTTTAGGCAACAGATAGATGGGTCTTCTTTTTTTTTTTTAACCATTCAGTCACCCTATGTCTTTGATTGTCGTGTTAGTCTATTTGCATTTAAAGTTATTATTGATATGTATGTACTTATTGCCTTTTCATTGTTTTCTGGTTGTTTTTATTCTTCACTGTTCTTGTTCTCTTCCCTTGTGACTTGATAACTTTCTTCAGTGTTACGTTTGGATTCTTTTCTTTTTATTCTTTGTATATCTATTATAGGTTTTTAGTTTGAGGTACCACGAGGTCATATACAGCATCCTATAGTGAGAGAGAGCAGTCTATATTAAGTTGATGGTTGATTAAGTTCAATCACATTCTATACGCACTACATTTTTATTCCCCCTCCACATTTATGGATATGATGCTGTATTTTCTTTTTATTTTGTGTATCCCTTGACTAATTTTTGTGTGTATAATAAATTATACTACTTTCGTGTTTTGAACTTTATACTAGTTTTCCAAGTACTGTGCTACCTTAACTGTATGTTTGCTTTTACCAGTGAAAATTATTTTCCTTTCAAAATTTTCTTACTTCTAGTTATAGCATTTTCTTCTCCACTTAAAGAGGTCCTTTTAACATATCTTGTAAAGCCACTTTCGTGGTGACGAAGTCATTTAACTTCAGTATGTCTGGAAAATTCTTTATGTCACTTTCAACTCTGAATGATAGCTTGGCTGAGGAGGGTATTCTTGATAGCAAGTTTTTTTTCCTTTCAACACTTTGAATGCTACTCCCTCCTGGCCTGCAAAGTTTCTGCTGAAAAAATCAGCTAAGTAGACTTATGGGGTTGTCCTTGTGGGTAATTCATTGCTTTTCTCTCACTGCTTTTAAGATTCTCTCCTTGTCTTTAATCTCTGACATTTCAATGATTATGTGTCTTGGTGCAGACCTCCTGGGGTTCATCTTATTTGGGGTTTTCTGTGCTCCTGGACCTAGATGTCGGTTTCCTTCCCCATGTGAGGGAATTTTTCTTCAAGTTTTCTGCCCCTTTTTTTCTCTCCTCTCCTTCTGGGAACCCTATAATGTAAATGTTATTACACTTGAAGTTACCACAAAGATTTTTTAATCACTCCTCATTCTTTAAAATACTTTTTTCTTTTTGCTGTTCAGCTTGGTTGCTTTCTGTTACCCTTTTTTCCAGATCACCGATGTGTTCTTCTGCACCCTCCGACCCTCTGTTGATACCTTCTAGTGCATTGTTCATTTTATTGAATCCTTGAGCTCTGACTGGTTATTTTTTTATATTTTCTATCTCTCTGTTGAAGTTCTCACTGAATTCATCCACACTTCTTATCAGTCCAATAAGTATGACTATTATTTTGAACTCTTTATCAGGTAGATTGCTTAACTCTGTTTCATTTCACTCTTTTCCTGGCATTTTTTTCTTATTTTTGTTTGGAACATATTTCTCTGCCTCCTCATTTTGTCTGATTCTATGTATTATTTCTGTGTTATTAGGGCAGCTAGATCTCCTGGTCTTGAAAGTAGTAGCCCTATGCAGTGTCCTGTGATATGCAGTCTCCCCTGATTACCAGAACCAAGCACTCCAGAGGTGTCCCCTGTGTGGGCTGCATGCAACTATCTGTTCTGCTGAGCCAAGACTGCTGCAAGTTCATTGGTGGGCAGGGTAGCCCTCAGCCCTGCTGTCAGCAATGACCAGCTGCAACTACTGTGGGTTCACTGGTTTGCAGGACTTTTTTCCCAGGCACAGCTGGCTCAAAGGTGTAGCTGCAGCTTCTGTGGGCGTGCTGGTGGACACAGTCAGCCCTCAGCCCTGCTGTCAGCAATGACCAGCCTCCACTACTGCAGATGCATTGATGAGAAGGGCTTACTCCTGGCACAGCTGTCCTAGACACCTGGCTGTATCTGCAGCATGCCAGTGGCTGGGCCTAGATCCTCCACTCCCTGGAACAGGAGTCACTCTAGAGGGGTGCCTGCCAGGCCAGGCAAGTTGGGTGGTATGAGTCTGCAGGGGAATGCCAGGGTGGGGCAAGCAGTGCTGGCATGGTAGATAAAGAGCGTCAGAACTGTTTCCTGTAAGCATCCAGCCAGCTAAGCTGAAAAAAAAAAAAAGTGGTGCCCCTACCAGTACTTCAACTCAAGGGGAAAATCTCCTACAGATCCCTACGCCTCTGCACATGTCCTAAAATTAGACAATAAATCTCCTTCACATATAACCCAGGTTCTTTTCAAATTACTGCTTCTATGCACGGGTCTCAGATTGATTGATTTTGAATGCAGGCCCTTTAAGAGCAGAGAGTTGGACCTTACCATCCTCCAGCTCTCCAAAAGTTAAGGCCGGCTAATTTTCAAAGCTCCCAGATTAAGCACAGCTGATTTTCAGGGACAGACATCATGGGGGCTCGTCTTCCAGTACAGGTGCACAAGGCCAGGGATGCCTGGCATGGGGCTTGTTCCCTGGCTCCTCTGCACCTCGCTCCCTCCCACTAGGGTGTGGGAGAGGGGGGCTGGATGGTGAGTGCATTTCTGCCCCTTTTGCCCTTTCGGTGTGGCCTTCTCTCTGTCATCAGCTGTGGACGGTCTGTCCTGCCAGTCTCTAGGTCATAACAAGTACTTGCTGCCTAGGTGTGTTCATTGACGGAGGTGATCACCCGAACTTTCTATTCCACCATCTTCTTGCCAACCCTGTGCTAGGATTTAATGCAAGCAAGTGGATGATTTGTGAGTTACTTTTCTTTCTTTTAAAACATTCTTTTTTGGTGTTTGATGTTTGTGAAATAAAAATTGAAATAAAAAAATGGTTAAAGCCCTACCTATACTAAAAATGCTTATCTGGGGGAGTGTAACATGAATGCTTTAGACTAAACCAGTAAGAGTAGCATTAACTACTGGCCAGAAATATACTGGTTATTTATAGTTCCAACGAGAGGGACCAGGAAGACTCAGTAATAGGGGAGCGGGCCACCAGGAGGCAGCAGAAAAAGGTAGAGGGTGAGAACTACAAATGGAGGTGTGACAGTAGGGATATGAAGGTTTAAAAAGCAGCCTGATTCATAGGCCTAACGTGATCACAGCCTCATGCACAGCACCCTCCTCTGCCAATTTGCTTTCTGCTTAAAATCACCTCTGGCCCCGCCAATTCCATTCTGAGTATGACTTAGTCTTCCTAATAGAAATTATTTCAACAGTTCACTCACTGCCATGGTGAAACCTTAAACTGAAAAATACACCTAAAATGTGCGAGGGAGATGCCTAGTGAGACACTTTATTTGGCTCCAATTTGTCTTAACCCAGAACTCTAATGGAGCTGCTGCTGCTGAAGCAAGTCTCCAAAGAGCAGGCTGCTGCTGGGCAGAACAGGAGAGAAAGGATCAGGTTGTGCCTGTTTATTGTTTGGTGTTGCTCTCAAATAAATGGATGCTAATTGAGAAGGAGTGTGGCTTCATATTTTATGACACCCTGGGTATATGCTAGTAAGTCTCAGGAGGCCTCCTTTAAATTAAAACTAATGTTAGACTCTGTTTAATTAACATTGCTGTAGTGGATTTCACTTTTTCCCTGTTAGGAGAAGAATGTGCTATGTTACAGTTTTCCTGTTGCAAAATATTAAACTATATGATGGAGGTGAAGAAGTGATTTGGGAGCTGAATGACTTGCTGGCAAAGGGAGAACCAGACAGGACGGCATTTTACTAATTAAGATGAGTGGTGTACAAGCCAGATGGGAAGAATACAGAGTGGAACAATGGAAAGAAATCCTCAGAATAACCCCATTATTTTGGAAGCTATTATAAATCAGAGTGGGCTGCGGACCTATGAACAATTCCCAATAAAAAAATGAGTCAGCAAGGGAGGAACAACCTAAGACAGGCACAGTCGCAGGGGGGCCATCAGGTGAGAAATCGGGGAACAACAGTGGTGAAGCTTAGAATCTCACCACCACCACCACCCCCGTTTTGAGAGAAAGCTTCTGCATCCCTGGATGTTTCATTGCCCTTGTCTAGCTCGGATCAGCACATAGTCTACAGGCACACACACGATCATCTACAATTGCTCTTTTACAACACTAAACTATGTTTTCTACCTTTATCTTGCATCTATCTACCACTTCAGCATTTTATTAAAAATAAAAATAATAATAATAATAAAGGGAGAAATGTGGGATCCACATATAAATCAAGTATAAAAATCAAACGAATATTCATATTTGACCTGATTGTTTATAGTTCATAATGCGTGATCAAAACCGAAAGTTTCTGTGATGACTGCCCTTGCACTGTTCACCATGTAAGAACTTACTCACTATGTAAGAATTCGTTCACCATGTAAGAACTTGTTCGTTATGCTTCAGAAGATTGGAGACTGACGAGAATTAGGCTTGAGATGGATTAATGATTGTGCATTGGGCATTGACTCCCCCTATATAGAATTTTATTGTTGTTAACAACCATTTGATCAATAAATATGAGAGATGCCTTCTCAAAAAAAAAATGAGTCAGTTACTTTCAACATCCTGTGATAAAAATCGTTAAGGAGGCTGAGGACTAAAACTCCGAAATTCCACATAATTCATCTGTACCTGATGGTGTCATAATGGGAATAGCAGAGGTGGGAATAGCCTTGGTTTTGGCCAAATATCACTGCCAATCAGCACACTGATTGCTCTACTTTTAATCTAATTTCTGACACTTGATTTTGCTTTGTTTCCACTTACATATAAACTATACAGCTTTTATGCATTTGTTCACCTTCCTGCCTTGAGTGCCAGAACAAGAGGTGCCACACTGGTTGCCAGTTCCCCAGTGAAAACAGCAGAAGTACAAGATTGGTTGTTTCTGGACTGGCCATCAAGCACTAATCTCTCGCCATTGCATAAGGTACAACTGGTCCAGAGGGGCTTGCACAGATTAACAGAGCAACAAGTTGTCCAGAGAAATAAATTCAAGTTTGTAGTTATACCTAAAATGGCTTATTAAGTGAGCTGTTTTGTTCCATCTCAGGAGAAAACTTCTGAGGATGAACACTACTCAGCTGCCTACCTCTGCCAAAGAGGACTATTGTCATTCCAAATAAAGATGATTATTCAGCCCTCTGATGCAAGTCAAAAACACACATCTCCTGCTCACAAGGAGCCAGCATCAAATGGGTACTGAGCTGGGAGAACAGGTGTGTTTGCGCTTGGAGGAAGCAGCTAGGGATATGAAAATGACTTAGCAGCTGGTGAAAAAGAAGATTGAAGCTGTGCCAGGCAAAGGGTGTTTTTTCCCTAATTATGCAAAAGCTTTAATTTCATTGATCATGTTGTTCTCTTCTTTATCCATCTAAATAATATGAAATCCAAGTAACAACTCTTTGGGTAAGTCAAATACATTGCCAGGGATGCTTATTAAGGGAATGAGAGTCAAGAAATACTCTTTAGCGGTTAACCTTACTATTTTCTCAGGGTTTGTGAACCGTGGTAAGCTTAATTAGAAAAAAATAAAAGATGTAATAAACTGAAATGTAGTCATTGGAGCTGAAAAAAATGGCATAGAAAGAGTACCTTCAGAAAATAGGACCCAGGAAACCTAAAGGTAATTTTTAAATTTGCATTATTATTTAATTGTTAGCATTCATTCCTTCACTCATTTGAAAAAACTTTATCAAATATGTATTTTGTGCCAGGCACTGGGCTATACATTCAGAATACAGTGATGAAAACTGCATTATCTGCTGGCTGCAATGGTCCATAATCTAGGGAGGAAAGGTTTCACTCTAATTTAGTTGAGGTGTAGATGGTAGCTGCTTTGACAGAACTTCATTCTAATCAAGAAGGTTAGTTTGAACTTTCATTTCAGGTGCAAGTTCCAGTTTTAAATGTTGACTCTGTTAAATTCTTCTGATGATTTGTGAGAAACTTAGCAAATGATTTGACTTGAAAACAAGGACCTTCTTTACCCATATATGACCATGAGGCCCAGAAGGCCCACATCTCCCTGGCTTGCTCTGTGATACGAAAAGTGATACTACATGAATATGTGACCGAGATATGCTTGTCTTTTCCAAACCCAAATAAAGTAAAAGATCAAAAACAACATAATAAGAACCTCCCCACCCCAACATTCATGCAAAAAAGAACAACTGCTTGAAAATGTGTTACCAACATCATTGCTCTTTGCCTTGGTTCCCTCCTACTGAACAAAGCAACATGTGCCAAGCAACTAAGGAGCTGAGGCTACCTTCTGACTCTCCAGCTTGTGGTTATGAACCAACATTACACATCTCTGCACACTGTCAGAAACTGTATCAGCCGTCCTCAGAGCTGGAAACAGCAGTCGCAGTATGAGGTTCCATGTCTCTCTGTTTGACTTATGAAGTGTCAATCATTGTGTGGTCTGAGATACATCGACTTGCTCAGTGTTTGGTAACATTGCAATGACAATGTGTTTTAAATATATGCTGGAAGGACAATTTAAACACTTGACAGCAGTGAGAGTCAAGACAGACCATATTTTCCTTTCTGAATCTAGTATGCAAGAGAATCTGCACATACTGCCAGTGCTTTATTGTCATTTACATAGTCTTCAAGCATAGAAATGTAGGGTAAGCAGGCATTTTGCTGGTGGTTTTACCTGGACGACCTGATAGAGGGAGAAAAGGTTATTAGGTGAAGAGAGCAAAGAGGGCAGGCAGGAGGCAAAGGCACCAACCTACAGGTTTCCTGTTCACTTTGCCCACTCACTGTATGTGCCACACTTCCCTTAAAACACCCCTTCAGCCCCAGGCTACTGTTGTGGAACTTACATCCTTAAAGTGGTCCATACAATACTCTAAAAATGCTCAATCACTTTCATTAGGAGAAAGAAGCCAGGGAGAATATAAAGAAGGAAATGATATGAAACACAGTGTGGCAGGATAATTCATTGAGGTAGTACCTCGTGCTTTACTCCCAAATTACTTTTCCCTCTTCAGCCCCTTTACAGAAAAAAAGCCATGCTTAGAACTCCTTCACTCCAGGAGTCCATATGTTTCCTTCCTGACTTTACTTTCCAAAAATGATGAGCTCCTTGACGGTATTATGTTATGAGGATGATGAAAAAGAAGTAGGCCTAACAGAGAGAGAAGTTTTCCCCACCTCTGGTAAAAGAGTGAGGAGCCTGGCTCTGCATGTAGGTAGCTTCCTCCCCAGGTGGAGGTTCAGCAAAAAGGTCTGTGGCCAGGTGTCCCCTAGGCAGAGGTTCAGCAGAGATGTCTTTGGCCAGGTGTCCCAGACATAGCAGGACTGGCCGCTTCAAAGTGACCTCACTGGCTTAGACAAAAAGCATATCGGTGGGGACCATGATGGACCATACTGGCTCTGCCCCATTTTCTGGGCAAAATTTAAACCTCTGGAAGGAAGGAAAAGGAGCACAATAATGACAAAAAAATTGTTCCTACAAGCTCAGTAATTTACAGAGAACAAATAATAGGACATTTCTTGCTCACCCAAGTTTGTTATCCCAAATTCAACAGTTTCAAACACAAATAAGATAGGTCAGCCACATTTTTTAGCAGTTCATTCTGCTCAGGTGCCGTTTTCTCCCAGGGCATGTGTGGCTGCTGTTATTTCTTCATTAGCTAAGCTTTGTAGTATAGTGCTGAATTCTTCAAATGCCATGAATTTATGGTCAGAATTCCTAAACTCTATTATTTGGGTCGTGATTCTATTCTACAATCTTTAATTGAATGCCATTTTGCAGTTGTTAAGAACTGTAAAAACTGCGAGATTATATCCTGTTGATTAGATAACAAGTTAGCCTGCCACATTTTCATGGATTGTTGACTGATGGCATGAGACTCTTGGGTCAAAGGTGAAGAACTTAATTACTCATGATACAACATGAGTAGAATAATTTTGTCAGCTTTTCCTTATCTTCAAGTTCCACAGAGACAACACAGATGGGCCCAGACAGATGCTTGCTCATGCAGTGGGTAGCATTTCAGGAAAGGAACCTTGAATTTAGGGCACTTGAATCCTTTATACTGGACAGCAAGCGTGCCTGCCATTTACTCTGGAGAGAAACACTTTTTCTGTCTTCAAAAGCTGTTTGCCATACAAACCACCTTGAAAACACATTTCAGAGCAAAAGGCAGTTCATGTCTCTGCTCCCGAGACATGAAGAAATATGGAATACATGGAAAATTGTCTCTAGCAGCACTAAGCCTACCGTAACATTTATAAAGTCTGATGAAATAGGATCTCAACCCTCAAGGAATCCAGTAAAAGAGATGAATTAGCTGGTATGGGACTATAAGCAAAGAACTTCACTTTTCACTGCTCTTCTTTCTGCAATTATAAAATAGGAATGATATCTACCCACTCACTGCTTATTTTGAGAAATAAAGGGAAAAGAACAGTCTGACAAATGCTTTGAGTTTCATGATGGACATTCTAAAATAGAAGCATATCATATAAAAAAACTGGGCTCTAATCACACTTTTATTCTCTGATGCTTTTAGAGGAAGTGTAATAAACATACAGATATTTCATTCTGATAAGGTGGAGATAACATTTTTTAAAATCCTGAACATGAGTTTGAGCCACTAGTTTCATCAAACTATAAAGCTGACTAGATATGTTAAAACACTGTTCTTATTGAAATCATTGTTTAGATTTCTTAAGAAGTCAAATAAGTTTGTTGTCTCTTTATCATATCACTTTGTATGAGGAAAAGGTTTTACTGCGATCTGTGGTCCCTGAGTCCCTCTTACAGCATCTTCCCCACATCCCTCATCATCTCACATACATAGTTGGCAGGGCTGCCTCCCTGTCTGTCTTCCTGCTTGGGGGTAGTTGATCCCATCTTCATTCTCCAAGTCTTAACTTCTTCTCTGCTGCCTAGTGAGTTTTGGCATAAAGTCAAAACTAGATTGTATGCTTACAAATACAAGACTCATTAGACCATACAGGTTGTCTTTAAAAGTTTACCTAAATTCAAATATAGAGTCTCCAGCATTCTATGGTTACAGCATTGTGTTAAAATATGTCCTTAATTTTCTCGAAGACCGTTTATCACATGTACTCACAACCTCTACACAAGAATACCTAGGCTCAGACCCTAGATCTAGTTAATCAGAACATCTGAGAATAGAGCCAGAAATATGTATTTTAACAAGCACCACTGGTGATTCTGAGAGCCACTAAAATTTGTGAACTGCTCCTTGAAAAAATCACCAATAGAACTTCAATAATTATGTTTCTCTTCTAAATTACAGACTACAAGACAGGAGCATGGCTGTTCATTGAAAAGTAAGAAAAAAAAGCAGGAGACAAAAAAATTCTTTAATGAAGTAGAGTGATTTCTAAAGACAAAGTGTATCTTAATAGTATACATACATAAATAGCCCAATTACCTTTATTAGAAGTTAAAAAGTCTAAAAGGGTTAAATATCCAACAATAGGAAAATAGTTTACTATAATATAATTACTCAATGGAGTATTTCACAGTAGTTATAAATGATCATTATGAAAACTATTAAGCAATATAAAAATATCTATGGGAAAATAATGTAGAGCACAAAACTGCATGCAACATAATTACTACAACTAAATATATTTATGTATTTAGAAAAAACAGAGAAGTCATAAGATTATAAGATTATGGTTGAATCCCCTCCTCCATATTTTTTCAAAAATATATTTAATGTATTTTTGTACAATATAAGCTAAAGAAATAGATTGTGATAGAGCTTGGGAGTTCAAATTGCAACCTCTAATCATTCCACTAAGTAGCTTAACACTATTTACAAGTATTATGAAACAAGAGAATAGGTTAAATTGACTAATTCTATTTACCTTGATTTCTGATTAGCCCGATTTCACTTTAACATATTGAGAACTTTTTGTTTAACATCATCTTCCCACTAATATCCAACCACTTAACATTAAGACTTCTTAACTCACTTCTCAAATAGAAATCTAAGATACACCCTCTTCTCCTCTTCCCTTCCCTTAAGTACAAGGGGTAGCACAAAGACCCACCCTCCACAAAGTACCTGCAAAAGAGGAAAATCCCTCTCTAGAAATCCACAGGTCATCTGGCCAAAGTTAAATTCACAATAAATTTTGATCTGCAGTGCAAAAGCCATGGATCAACCTACCAAAATTAGACATCTTTGGTTTTTTGTTGTAGTTGTTATTCTTGAGTTTCAACTCAGGAAGAGAGAATTTTTCCCCCAAGTTATAAACTGAAAACATACGACAGATGAACCACTCTTCTTAAACCATCCCCTTATTTTATAAGCAGTAAAATAATGTAAATACAATTAAATATTCTGCCAGGGATGCCGTGAAAGGTTGTTCAGAAGGTGTATTACACAAGAGCTCAAGCAAGAGGTGGCAGCCAACACCCAGCCAGAGCTCTGCTCACCAGATCTGTTCTTTTATTGATGTAACACCTCGAAGGGAGTGTACATCCTCTGTTGAGAAAAGAAATCTGTTACATGTTCCTCTAATTTTTAAAACTTTTTGATTACGTGATTTTCACCCCATCAAAAATGCCTGCCCAGGAAAAACTTCAATGTAACAGCCAATCCATGAATACAGAATCTGTTTCTTAGTGATTTATTTTTTTCTGCTTTTTTAACTGTACTGGGAATCAACAGAGCTAAGTCAGCCCCTGCCAAGACTACCTCTAGTACTCAACTTCTTCAGGGAACAGACTACCGAATAGAGTATAACTTGTATTCCCCTGACTTAAGGGAAATAATCCTCAACCCTAGCATCTGTCCCACCCAAACACAATTTCAAAGAAATTGTTAGGTAGGAAAATAGATATGAGTGGGGTGGAAAGAGGCTTAAGATCAGTAAAGCCCACTAGAAAGGACTCGGAGTTACCCAGTTAAAGTTAGAAAACCCAAAAAGACTCAGAGTTAATGAATTAATCAGTTAAAGCTCAAAAGGTCAGGAGCAACCTGGTCTTAAATGTTTGAATATTCCCCAGAAAGAAAAAGTATCTGAGCAGAGAGCATGTCTTCATTTTGTCAATTAGATCATGCCATTGTAAGATTTATTCTAACCTGCTAAAAGGCCCACCTATAAACAGCATAATAAAGACAGGAAGATTTCATCTTAAAGCTAAATTGCATTTTTAAAAACCCAAGAAGTTAAGAAGATTCTTAACATACTCTTTAGCAAACAGACAATAACTCTGCCCACCTTGGAGGAAAGGCAGGCAGTCTTGATTGATATACTCCCAGAACAGGAAGCTGCTATCCTGCGAGGGAACCAAAGCAATAAATTTCTTGTGTTAAGTGTAAAGGAGGGCAGAGAGCATCGAGGGTCAGAAAAAAAAAAAAAAAAGACTAATAACACTTAACCTGACTGCTTGGAGCAAGAGCCACCCAGTTTTTGTATAAACTACCCGAGGCTAAGCTTAGAAATGCGCCTGCTTTAAGTGAGATAACTAGAAGTGAGCAACAGCCTGGGGACGTGGTCCGTTGTAAGTCAAGTAGACATGCTTGGGTAAGCAAGAGATAACAATCGAAGCGGTTAGGCAACTGATGTGTTCTGCAATGTTTCCCATTGGTTACAATATAGAATGTGCTTTAAAATTATTGGCTGTAGAAATGCGCGGGCTTCAGTGTAACGGCTGTGAAAATCCTATATAAGCAATACCTAAAGTTGCCTGGGGGTCGGCAGCTTGGACTCGGCCTGCGTGTCAGGGGAGGTGTTGTCGGCCCCAGCTTGCTGGCTGAATAAAGACTTTACTTGGATTTACATCTCCAAGTCCGTGTGGCTTGTTCTCTTGGGAAACCCCGGAGTCCTGGACCCTAACATTAAGCTAATTTTGCAGAATTACCTAGAGGACTGATAAGAAACTTAATGCCATGAAAGATATACGTCTTGAGACCACTTAACAAGTCCACACCCCAGCCCTTTGTCACATTTCTGAAGAATCCTTAAAAGGGGTAACCCCCAACCTTTCAGTGCGCACCTTCCTCTGAGGTCCCCCGCACTTTCTAAGTGGGTAACTTTAACTTTTTCCCCATCTTTCAATGCACTTCTCTCTGAAGTAGTCCATGCTCCCCTTTCTCTGAGTGTGCACTTTCTCTTTAAATAAAACTTAAACCTTTCAAGGTGCCTCTCCTCCCTGAAGTCACCTGCACATTTTCTCTCTTTAAGTAAGTAACTTTAAATAAAACTTTTGCTTTGCTTCACTATTGTGTGTCTGCCCTTCAGTTCTTTGTTGCAGTGGGGACAAGAACCGAACAAAATATACAATGCCACCCCACAACAAAACTAAATAATAATGATGCTGGTACCACTGAAAATGACATAACTTCTGGAATAAAAGATGTAAGTGGGCACTATGTTTCTACAGTAACTCCTTTCTACTTAAGAGCTTTTAACTTCAGAGCTAATGTATATAATGCCTAACACAATACCTAGGACAGCTGTGTACTTAATGAATTATAAATATTATTATCATCATATTGTATGTGTTATCTGAACTGTGAGTAAAGAGGAAATCAAACATTAAATTGGAGGTGGGGAGATTCCAAAGTAATGCACTGAGTAAATTTCAGACCCTTTACAAAACTGTATTTTCTACTTAGGTAACTCTACCCAGATGAATGAATGTTCTTACCATGCTTAGTATTGAAACCATATCTAGTGACAGTCATGTGCCCAAACCACCTCAAGACTGCCTCTGATGCCAAGGTTCTTGTTTGCGGAGTTAAAGAATGAACTTAGCAAACACCCAAGGTAGGAGAGCAAGGCAGAGGCTTTTATTTAGAGATACAGTGAGAGGAAAGAGCTCCTGGCTCAAGCCAGGAGGGGACAAGAGAACCCGGGGTAGTGCGTTGTCTAGGGGATTTATAGGCAGTTGAGGATTTTGGGGAATTGAGGGCTTAGGGTGTGGACTTGTACCACCTGCCCTGCCCTCAAGGTGGGCTGGGTTGTTGTCTGTTTGCTACGGCTGTTCACAGTGAGGTCATGGGTTATGCTGAGATACCCTTGTAGAACACTCAAACATTCCAGGCCCAGTTGCTCCTGGCCTTTTGAGCTTTAACTAATCTCACTGAAGATGTCTATATTCCTAGTCTAGTATCTTTACCCTAGAGAATTAGTGTGACCTTGACTTTGCCTAATGCTGAACACAGAGTTTGGATAGGGACTTTACATTGTTACATTGCTTTGACTGTAAATATCTTGCCTTGCTTTTTCCGGAGGCCCTCACCCTACTCTGTCTAAGCCCATGGTCCCTGTCTCACCTCTACTGCCAAACTGTACCTCGGAGGGGGCGGGGGGGGGGCATATAATCCCACTCCAGGGCAAATTAGCTTTGAAGCTGAAATCAGTCAAAGGGAGAAATAAAGTGGGAAAAACCCATTTATTGCTTATAAGCAGTCATCTACTTCGGCTCACCAGTGTCTCTCACTACCCAGCTGCACCAGCTGCAAGGGGAGCCCAGCACACCTCTCCAGTCCACAGAGGCCCTCGTTGCCCCATCCCCTGTAATCACCTATTGATATTGAGGTGGACTACTTCTCTCCACCTCTTGTAGACAGCTATTGTTACAGAGATGCACTAAGGCCAAGAGAGAGATTCTGGAAATTTTGCAATTTTATCCACACAAACCCATCTTACAATTGTCAATTATTTAATCGCTGGTATTTTTTTATAGAATTGCTCATTTTTAAGACTTCGTCTAATTCAAATCTAACAAAAACTACAACTTTCATTTTTGTTACTCAATATTTAGTGTTCATTTTGTGGAGTTGCTACCAAAAACAATTTTCCATGAGCTCTGCCTTAGCAATTCAAGCAGTCTTGAATACATCACACTATCGAGAAGAGGCAATGCCAGAATTAACCTTTGAGAACAGGTTTATTCCATCCCATCAATCATTCAGAAATACACAGGGTCTCAAAAATCCATAACATTAGTTATTGAGTGTTAAATCTGACCTACTCTATGAATTAGAGTTGTGAAATAAAATGAAGTTGTGGTTCTCCACAGTGATCCCACAGGCAGAGAGCTGTGCAAGCTATGAAGGCTCCAGGTCAGCCAGGTCAGATCCTGCTGTGTTATGAAGATGCCCTGCAGCCTCTTACCTGTGTCACAAGACTCACAGCCCTTCACCCCTCACCTGTGACCAAACAAAAAACAGCCTGGAATACTCAAAAGAAGATGAACCAGGTTGGTTCTTTGTGTCCTGGGTAGAATCCTTTAAGAGAATAATTAGCAATCCTAATCACTGCTTCCTCTCACACATAGGTAGCATCAAAATATTCATTGCTCTTTTACAACAATGCCTTGACATACTGGTTAACATCACTCTTTTCTGTACCAGCCCCCTGTTGTAATAAATTATTTAAGATGTCCCCAAACAGGGCTTTGGAGTCTATCAGAACACACTACTAAGCCAACTTTTGGGCCTTGGTCCTAAGTAAGAGTCTGAATAAACTTTTCTTAAAAGCAACAGCAGTGTTGACCTCAGCCAACAGAAATGTTTGAACTTATAATTCTATCCCAATTCCACATGGATCTAACTGAAATCAAGCCTCAAACACCAAGAAGTGTATTGAATTCTCTTGGCTTTCTCTAGGCTCGAGACAATCTGACCTCCATCGAAACTTGCAGACTGCCAGGCCAGAATCAGTAACTGCAGGATGTACAAAGAGTCTGGAAAGTAGGCCAGTGTTTGGCTCTTCAGATCCCCATGGAGAGAGGAGCACATCATAGGATGGGAATAGTCAGTCGCCGAGAAGAGAACGAAGGGAAGTGATGAGGAGTGAAGGGAGCCAGGGCACAGCCCACCACCAAATGGGAAACACAGTGGCACACATCCCCCTAATATGGGTCTCCCGTGCCACCCAGCCGTTGAGTCTTAAAGGAATAACTGTCAGTGTCTACCATGTGTAGGAACTATCTTTATGGCTATAAATATGACTTCACAGGTCCTTCTCCCCTCTGGGGAACACAGCATGTATGCTATACAAGCACCATAGGTCCTGGAGACAGACAGACCTGAGTTCAAATCCTCATCTGCTATTTATTATGTCCAAGTTACTGACTGAGTCTTTCCGAAGCCCCTTATCCTCTGTAAGATTTCTAATTCAGAAGGTAGTTGTGGAAATGAAATGAGAATGCCAAGCCCAGCATAGAAGAGGCACTCAGTAAAAGTTAACTTCTTGCCTCTTCCCTTCATAAGAATTTGCAAACTAGATGTAAAGATAAAAAGAATTTCTGTGGTTTCCAAGATTAGCCTTTTGTGGAGCTGCTCCACTTACAGGCATTCTAATTAACACCCATTCTTCACCTTTGCTGGCACATTCATCAGTTTCAACGACGACGGTTAGTCACCAGGAGGAGGTCACAGAGCAGATCCAGGCCTCCCAATTCTTATTCCCAATTTATACTTCTGAGTATTTGTTTGTGACAGGAAATTTAAATAAAATGAAAACACAATACCTTATTTGTAGTTTAAAAAAATAGATGTTCAAATTCATGCTCCCCCTCATTCTTCCAGGTTCTAACACAATAAAAAGGTATTTCTAATTAAATGTTTACTCTAGTTTCCATGCTAATTTACATAGCATGTATGTATGCTGTGCTAGAGCTGCTTTTTTTGTGGAATGTAAATACTTATAATTTTTTCCCCTGCAGGTCTTTATTTTAAAGGTCTTAAAGAAATAAAATATCATAGACAGCAATGCTGTTTAGACATAACAATCAACTGGGGGAAATTTTTTAAATACTGATGCCTGGAACAGACCTCAGATCAATTAAATCAGAATCTCTGGGGATGGTACCCAGGCACTGGAGGGTTTCTAAGGCTCCCTAGATGATTTTAATGAGCAGCCTGAGGGAAGTGGGATGGGGAGACAACACTGCTTCTCTCCCCTTTTGTTTATAATATCTCAGAGCCCTGCTCCCCACTGATTAATCTCTGAGTCCCAATTCCAGCCAAAACAGTGGTTGGGATTTTAGAGGAGCTACATCATCTCTTCCCAGGAAGGAGCCCTGCAAGTTGCAAAGACCTTCTAGGCCTAGCCTGGCGATATTTCCTATGACACAGCTTTCTTTTCAATTCTCCTGACTTGTCCTGACCCTGTGTTCCAGCTTCCCTGCTCTCCTAAAAATGTGCTAAGAAAGCCCCCATCTCATGGTCATAATAGACGCCTCTGTCTGCTAGTCCTCTAGGTCCTGGTTTCCTCAAAGGAGCAAGAATCACTTGGGGATCCTGTGATTCTTGGGGATACAGTTTCTGGCTGAGAAATGCAGGGACAAGGCCCTGAAATTCTGCATTTCTAATAGTATAATGATGCTGATGCCGTTGATCTGCCAACTGCACTTAGATAGCAAGGACATAGGTGGTCTTTTCCATCTCTAAACTCTAGGACAGAACGCAGTTCCAATGTTTCAAGGCCTTCTTTCCTTTGGTGAAATGTTCTGTTTGCCATTGCTAGTATATGTAATATTGAGTCTCTGGGTAGAAATCATCCCACAAGTAAAGCACTGCTCCTATAGAAAAGCACAATCCATTTTATGGAAACCCACTTTAATATTCAGTTCACAGAAAATACCATAGTGAACAGGGAGAATTTTCTGTATAAGTAAACTGATCACTACAGTCTGGAGCAGTATGTGCTAAGTGTCAAATGAGGGTATTAACCTGAGATGACAAATACACAGCCACCCCAAATGTGTTTCACTCCCTCTCCTCTGGAGCCCTGCGCAGAAAGCAATGACCGTTCATAACATTCTTTCTCTTTGAGCCATATTTAGCCTTAGAAGCCTTCCTTGGGGAAAATGGAAATTTCTGACCAGGATTTCTGCCTGGCCTTAATAGCGCCCATTGTGTATATAATAAGAGTCTGTTTGCACATGTATGGGATGTTTACCAGTGACAGAGCTGCGGGTCAGTGGGGAGTACCAGCCCAGGGGAGGTCTCCTCCCTTCAGGGCCTGATAACTGGTCAGGTGTCTGCCAGTCACCAGAGGCCCACCCACAGAGTTCCTCCTGGTGCTAGGGGCTGGAGAAGGAGTGCCTCTGGAAGAGCTGGGAGAGAGCAGTGGAGCCCCAGTGCTCCTGGAGAATTAAGCCTGTGCATGGGAGCAGGTGGCTTGCAGAGCGGGAAGCAAGGAGAGACCTAGACCTACTGCTGTGAGAATAAACCCCCATACAATCCCAGCTTCTTGCCCTTGCCTTAACACAGTCTCATCAAATTCATAGGGACCTTGCTCCCTGTGGGGAACCCCCTCCTTTCTGAGCAACACCTTCTTAACACAACCACCTACCCAGTATTCAATATTGGCATCCCTGATATGGCTATGATGAGAGTTCAGAGGAGGAAACAGTCAACTCCAAGAAGGGACATTTGTTTCCCAAAGGGAGTTGATTTTGATTCAGCCTGGATAGACAATTCAATAGCAACTCTTTGTGACACCCATCTGTCAGTGATAATAAACTAGTATGTTTAAGTATTCACAAACTTAAGGTAACATAAAATATTTAACTTATCTGTTACTATGTAACTATAGTTAGTGCTTTATCAGTGCTTCTCGTGAAATCTTTGTCTTTCATCTTCCTGATTTACTATTATTAATAGCAAAATAATAGTTTGAAATGATACTCAGAAGCAGCGTTGGTAGAAAGCCCACAGATGACATTTATGATGGGCTCACCTCCTACTATGGGCTTAGACAACCAGGTATGGAATTTGATGCCATTTCTGTCCCACATTCTGTTTGTCACCATCCAAAGAACGTGGTCTCATTCTGATTAGGTTTCCTGTTTCTTTGTATATCACTGAATAGTGTGTGGCTTAAATCAAACTTCCAAAATGTAAGGTTGTTAATCTTTGATTTGTTAAACAAAGATATAAAAAAAATTGCTACTGTCCACTAACACTGTTTATTTTTTAAAAGCACATATCAATACCATAAAATAAAGTAGGAGGGAATAGATCGCAGAGTAAAAAAAAAAAAAAAAGTTCTTTAAAATGAATAAATTTAGTTTAGAGGAAAAACCATTATCCTTCTGCTATATTATCCTTTTGTTAAAAAAGAAAAAACAGACCCAAATAGGAGTAATTTGCCCCTCAGACAGAAAAGTAAGACAATTACAACTTCAATGTATCCTAGGCATTTGACCTTTTTTTTTAAGTAACAGCTTTATTGAGATAATTATCATGCTAAACAATTCACTTTTAAAGTACAGTTTAGTGGTTATGAGTATATTCAGACTGTGTCACCATCACCACTGTCCATGTACAGAACAGTCTCATCACCTTGAACAGAAACCCCGTGCCTAGTGGCAGTGACTCTCCACTGCCCTTCTCCCTCCAGCCCCTGGTGACCACCCATCTACTTTCTGCTGATTTGCCTACGCTGGCTTTTTCCTATAGATGAAAGCACAAGAATATGTGACCTTTTGTGGCTGGCTTCTTTCATTTAACGTTTCCAAGGTTCTTCCATGTTACACCAAGTATCAATACTTCATTTCTCTTTGTGGCTTAATAAAATTTCATTTTACTTTATATTTACTATTTTTTATCCATTCATCAATTGGTGGACATTTGGGTGTTTCCACTCTTCAGTTATTACAGATAATGCTGCCATAAACATTCATGTACAAATTTTTGTGTGGACATGTTTTCAGTTGGGTACATACATGGGAGTGAAATTGTTGAGTCATATGTTAACTATTTGAGGAAATGCCAAACCATTTTCTATAACAGCTGCAGCAGTTTACACACCCACCAGCAACACATGAGGGTTCTTTTTTGCATCCTCCTCAATACTCGTGTTTTCTGTGAAAGACAGTATGTATATTTTCATGAATATACAATAGGTATATTTTCATAAATGTATATTTTCTTTGGAGAAATGTGTGTTCAGATCTAGGCATTTGACCTTTTATCTGTCAATCTGAAATTTCCTCTTCAGCCTTAGTATGGTAATCTGCATGATAAAAACCCTGCTGTTCCCTTACCCTCAAAAAATGGCATGGCCCAAAACAATTTGTTCTTTTCTTTTGCTAATAACTTCCTTGCCCCACCCTCATTCCTATAGAAACCTTCCAATTTGTACTACTTCTCAGAGCATCTCTCTACTTGCTAGATGGGGTGCTGTCCAATTCATGAATTGCTTAATAAAGCCAATTAGATCTTCATATTTACTCAGCTGAATTTCAGTTTTTGGTCTGATAAAAACTTCATTATAGACAAAGTCCATATATTGTCCTTTGGGTACTACAAGTTTAACAAACTGGAACTTTTAACAGCAGGCAATGTTTTCCTCAACAACAAGGGCTAGAGTCTGTTCAGGGAATGAATTGGCTCTTTCTGAACCAGGCTTGAAAATCAGTCCCTGCCCAAACCATTCTCATGCATATCATGCGTTTTGTCCTCTGTGCAGTAGAAACCCAGCTGTCCCTAGAAGGCCAGTTTTTATGTCCATTTGTGCCATCTCAACTCCTTTTTTTGCCTGTTTGTCCTTACTGATAGGTTCTACCATGTCTAAGTTTGGCAATCCTCTATCTGCTGAGAAAATGCCAGGTTACAGACAAAAAGACCTTTTCTTTTTTTTTCAGTCATTCCAGAATGTGAATCTGATTTTCATCAAGTTGCTGTAGACTGTTTTACACTGTGCGGGCTGCACTTATGAGCCTATTTATGAGCAGCCCACACAGTATAAGTACCTAGAAAAGGAAAAAGTTTCTGAGTCTCTGGATTGAACTCTGCCATCATTTTTACGAAGTTGTGTTGGCTTTGAAGAAAAGGCAAAAACTATGTTTTCTCCCATGTTTGAAAAGTAACTTCGATAACAGTAAACATGAAATCAAAGAGAAGACTTTTGAGATTGAAGATATTTTAACTTCTGAAATCTCTGTTACTTGTCAAGCTGTGAAAGCTGTGGCACCATTACTGGAGACGGGCCCTTGGTCTTGTTGTGAGAATGAATTCAGGAAATGGTGCAAGAGCCATCGAGCTTTAAAAGTTTATTTGGAAAATAAGATTATAGAAAAAGGCAAGAGTACATGCCCAAGAGTTGGGGAGCAGGCAGGAGACATGGGAAGGAAACAATAAAGAGCCTTTTTATATGACGTGAGATGAATATTCACTAAGTGAGATGAGATTTCAAAGGGAACAGGTGGGGTCTTCCTGGAGTTCTGGTTTGCTCCACCCTCACTTTGGGCAGGAGAGTTTTTTACTATATTTAGTTCTCTTCAGAACTGTCATGGCCCTAGGAGGCATGATTTTTACTATGTTAATGATGGAGGGCATGTATTTTATGTTAATGAGTATAATATTTGGAGGTGAAATCAAGGTCAACTTTTCCATGTTGGAACCAGCCAGTTTTGGATAGCCTATTATCTATACCTTCACTCCCCATCCAGCCCCCAGAACAGCTTATACAGAATGTGTAGAATGTAAGCAAGCATCTGACTGATATCCCCCTCCCTCTCCCTGCTTATGTCTAGCTATCTACCCACTCTATCTAACAGCAGGATCCTTTCTTCTGAGTCATGGCAATGGGATGAATCATGGTGAAGCAAATGCAAGGCCACAGAAACCAGAATTCAATCAAGAAACGAACAAGAATCAGGCCCAGATTATAAATTCAGGATTGGAATATGACCACTGAAATAAAAAATAAAGCAGAAATAGTACAGCAGCACATGCTGTTTAAATCTGGTGATCAAAATTGGGAATAAAGTAGATCAGAATTAGATTTGAAGGTCAGGAACACAAAAGACAAAAGATAGATAGATGCTAAGTGAAGCCCCTTGGTTCAGGCTTTCTGGAAAAAAAGGCCTAAGGCCTTGAATAGACTCTTGAAAATCTCCTCTGTCATCTCTAGGCTGCAAGTACCCTAGTTGCTCAGTCTATCCACTTGCCTGTCTGTTGGAACCACCCTGAAAGAATGATATTGGGGAGGAAGAATTTTCCTCTATAAATAAGGTTCTTCTAGCCAGTCTAGGAACCAAACTGACATGAAGCAGATTAACAAGGAAGAAACAAAACAAAATGAAATTGTGCATATGGAGGCCAAATCATGAAGTTAAGACCCAAAGAAATGACCAAGGCAGGCAGCTTTTATACACTGTAGACAAAGAGACATAAATCTTTAAGGAGTTGACAGGACAAAAACTTAGGTTTGGGAGCTTCAATTAGTAAGGAATTCTAAACAACATTTGGGTGGTGTAGTAAAATTAGTAAAAGTAAGGTTTGTCTATATAGGCTTCTTTGTCTTTGAATTCTCTGTCTCTGACAATAAGGATGTCTGTCTACCTCCTAGTACAGGGAGGGCACCTTTCCCATACAAGATTTATTTTCTGGTTTTAAGGCAAGGGGTCAGAGAATTCCTCCTGCTTCTGCTGTTTCTCCAGTCATTTTAATTATAAGTAATCAATATATCAAAGTGACACATTTTGGGGCAGCCTGCCCTGGGCCCTCACAACAATAAAAATCTCTGAGACTAGTTCCACACACCAAAGTGGCCCAATCATGTTGACTAAAACAATACTTGAGAAAAAAGTCTGTAGTTAGGCCATCTTGTTCTGTTTATAGATATAGCCTGAATCTAAACTTTGTGTTTAAACTGTCTCAGTAGTAAAATTATTGATGTGTATAGCCGTGTAAGTAAACTTGTTCCTGTTGTCTCTAATTTTCATCTGAAGCCCCAAAAAACAGTGGCAAGAGCTCACATTATTGATATATTTGCTCAGGGGTCATCCAAAAAGATGCTCCAGAAACTGAACTCAGAAAAGAAAAGGAGGCAATGTTACGTATTCTAACAAAATTATAATAGGAAAGTTGTTCAGAGCATAGTACATTTTCTCTATGTGTTTCATGGTAGAATTCAGAAGACTCTTCACAAACACACAGCCCATCAAGCCGGATGATGTAAGAGCCTCAGAAGAATCTTTCAGGGAGGCTGGCTTGTTCACACCAAATTTGGTGGGGTACAGAGACTCTTACCTGGAAAAACTTACAGGAAAGATGCTGGCATTGACCTGACCTTGAAAACAGAGCAAGGAGAGAGGGTTGCTGCAAAAGTAGCCCACTCTTCTAGAGTTGAGCAATGACACAGTTCTCTGGTGGTCCAAGTGGACTATGATAGATAACCAGGTCTAAGTCAAAGACCCCAAACTAAAGAGTCTGTGTAGGATATACTGTTGAAGCAGCAGATGAGGAGCAATAGTAAGAAGCCACACAGAGACTACATTTTTTACACTAGGGACAGAACAAGTGTCTCACAAACAACTGGGCATCTGCCTTACACAGAGGTCTCCAAAGTCATACTAGCACTCCAGCCAACCAACAGTACATTTTCCATTCCACTCCTCTCCTCCCACCTCGCAATTCAGCACCCAGGTCTGGAAGAGGCTGAGGCAGCGCAGTGAGACAGGGGATTGGAAAGTGGAAGAGTAAGGCGGGGACAGAATGAGGAGGCCTATATGTGTCCTCTGGCCCCCTTCCACACTGCAGGTTCTGAGCCCAAGTCAGGCCCAAACTAGAGATAAATTATTTTTTATTTAAATAGAACACTTTTAAAGCTTGAAATAAGACTGTACATTAAAAACAGCACGAGGATGGGAGACATGCTGGAATTTACCTAGGTTTATCAAGGGTCAGAGAAAAATTCAAATAGCACAGATAAAAGGCAGTGGTGAGGAAAGAAAATAAGTTGCTTTCTGTTTGTACCATGTCCAGTTCAGTTCATGTAATGTTATAGGCTAAATTGTGTCCTACCAAATTCATATGTAATATGAACATAACTCAGAATGTGACTGTATTTGGAGGTAGGCCCTTAAAGAGTTCAGATGAAATGAGGCCATTAGGATAGGCCCTCACCCAGTCTGACTGGTGTCCTTATAAAAAGAGGAAATTTGCACCCATAAAGAGACACAGGGGCATGCCTGCACAGAGAGGCCACCCTGCGAAGAGGCAGCAAGAAGGCAGCTCTTCATCATGTTCCTGCAGCTGGGAAAGAAGAAAGTATATTCTGAGAGCTCAGTCTGATACCATTTGTTGAGAAGTTTCAGAAGGGAATGGCAATTAAGATACAGAACTTCATTTAAAGTCTCATCCTCGGCCTCTAAGATTTACTGCCTTAAAACTTCATGGGCAAATTGAAATCCTGATGACCTCATGTCTGGGCATCTCCATATGGATGCTCTACCAGCACCTTAATATTAGCTTCTATAAAACATCTCTTCTCCACCATCATTGTTTTATTCTCTCTACATTTTTTCATTTAGGTACTAGTGTGGTCAAGAAGAGTCAATGATATAACATTTGTTTGCCACAGTTAGAATGGTGCCTGGCGCGGCAGTCACTCTCTCAATCACTGGCATTTCCAACTTCCTAGTCACCCAATTAGAAACATAGCAGCAGCATCAACAACTCCCTTTTCTTGGCTTCCCACATTTAATCAGTTCCCATATCCTGCCAATCTTAGTTACTTCTAACTGATCTCCCTGCTTATAATCTGTCTCCCCTCCGTTAGACTAGATTATAGTGCTTTATTCTCTCTCTCTACTTCACATAGTAGTACAACACAATTTATTCAATTCAATTGTAGCTTTTGGCTATTAAATAACTATTTCCTCTAAAACCTCAGAAATAGTGTGGTTGACAGAAGTCAAAAGTAAAAACATAATGGGAAATTCCAAAAAATAAACATTTCGGGTATTTTATCTTCAAAAACTTACAACGCTCCAATGCTATCCCAGCTGTGGCACTACCTATTTCCAGACCATGCCCCCTCCCTTTAGTAAGAAGCACCCAACTGGGGAAAATCTTCACCAGCATACCCACTCCCCACTGACCACCAGCTAGACTACAATGGTGGTTCTTAGGCAGCTTCCCTGACAAGCGCCCACTCCACTTCAGCCAATGTCATTTGAATCCACAAACCCAATCCAATGGAAATGTTATTTGCTTTTAGAGGATATCCAGGTCATGGGCCTAAAGTAAATAAGCAAATTATCCACTGATTCTTATTCTTTGAATAAGAATCTTATTACTATAGGAAGTTTTACTTAACATACATTGCCAAAGAGGAAATTCTTCCTTTAGTAATATAAATTCATCTGGTGGAGCCATCATTCAGCAGTAATTGAGAATATCAAGTCCAAACCCCAATTCTCTATTTCTTTATGTATTAGATATATCATTAATTAATTGCCTGGCACAGCATAGTACTTATAGGTGCTGTGAGGGTACAAATTATGTGCAAGTCGTAGCCTCTGCTCTCAAAACCATGGAATAAGGTTAAAACAATAAAGGAATGTATAAGATATAGCTAAACTGTGTGTTTCAGTCTCAGTGCTAGAAAAGTTCAGAAGATACAGGGACGTCTTCTAATGTTAGGAGGAAGTTTCAACTTGGGCAAAAAAAGATATCTAATTCAAGGAAAGAATATCCACAATGAACGTGGCATTGAACACTAAAACACTGCATTTGCTCCTGGTTGATAGTTTCATTTTTCTCCTGAAGAACCCCAAGCTCAGCCTTGCACACTGAGCAAGAGCCCATGTCTGTATGTGACAATCCTTATACCTTCTTCCTTCTCCCACCTTTACCTTTCCATTTTCTATTCTGCTCAATTTTCCCCTCTGTCCTATTCCCTCATAAACAAGCTCTGGTGTAAGAAATTCAATCACGCCGAGGAAAAGAATCAGACAACATTGGTATGTTAGAGCTGGACGGACCCTTGGACATCATAATTACTCTCCCCTTCTTTCACTGTATGCAGTCAAGGACTTGCCATATTCTAACTACTGTTCAGTCACTTATTATTTCACACAAAAAAATCTAAGCCATCCTATCATATACAAAGCTCCCAGTAACTGTATTTCTGCAGTATTTCCCTTTTCCTTAAGGATCTTATCACCAGGCTCTTCTCCATGTAATCAGTTTAGACAAAATTGAGAAATGGACAAAATTGTCTTCTGTATTCCTAGACTCTTCATTCTTAGCCCAGGTTCCTCTTAAGTGACCAGCTCATTCTAGCTCCTCAAACATTTCTTACTTCCCTTATCAATAGTTATCGTTAGAGTCTCAGTCACCTTAACGTTTAATGGTCTATAACAGTGTAACTGTTCTCCTATATAAGGTATATTTTAACTGGAGTCAAAGTCTTATGTTAAAAATAAAGGTCAAGCCTATTTCAACATCAGTCAAGGAGGATTTGGGGAACCCTAAGACTTTAGTAAGAATCACATCTGAAGAGACATTTTATAGTTAACACCTGCTTTACCTACCTTCAAGTAATACAGATAATATACTTAAATAAAAGCTACTACTGAATATTGACATAACAAGGTATAAGGAAAACTAATCTACTGCATTAAAAAGTGTGCCAGCTTTTTACAATACAAAAAAAAATAATGGATTGCCTCCCCGTTCCACAGCTACGCTTTATTGTCTGCCCTGAAAAAAATGGAGCTGGAATGTTGAAATATTTCTTCTTTGCAGTGAGTACAATGTTAGCTCTGTCAGTATAAGAAACTAGAGAGTCACTACAAGAGGAGCAAGTCTTCTCTTCCTAATGGTGGTGTTTTACATTTGCTTCTTCTTGTTCTTATCTCATGGTTGCCAGCTTTATATACGGTATTCATCTAGTGGCACTCACCTCCATCAAGTTTCAGCGGCACTCATATGGATTGCATCTCGTAAAGTTTCAATGGCATCTTTACTGATAGCTTCCCAATGAGTCTCACTGGTGTCCAAGAAGTCATCTTCCCAGCCTGCATTGTAGAGGGGTGCTTCCTGCCTGTACAGAATCTGTAGATCAGTTCTGGCCTGGGCAACCCAGCAAAATTATCTGCAGGCCAATGCTCCACAGCCAAACTTTCTCCAGCATGGATGGAATCTCAGCCTTGGGAGGAGGACTCTTTTCTACATCTGCTCCTTCCTAGTGTATCCTCCCCGAGACCTAGGGTATTCTTGAGAGATCTTCAGAGGTCACCACCTGTTATCATTAATAATTCTTTATATTAAAATTTCTCTATTCAAATTAGTATATGGTATCTGTCTCCTGACTGCACTGTGACTTACATAAGAGCGGGGGGAAAAAGATCTCCAAACCTGAGGAATAACTCTTCAGAGTATTTGTTTAAAAACCCAAAGTATGCAAAGAATTAGAGAGATAGTTTGACTTTCTGCCAGAGTAATCTACTGCAAATAAGTCTAATATATTAGTTACAATAGATAAGATAAAAAGGAAGAAAGGCAATAAGGATTCAAATCCTAGAACAATAGAGTCTCCTATTAAACCTGCAATTAAAAATAAAATAAACAAAATAAAATTTCAAGCCTAAATATACAAGGACCTTAATCAATGTCAAGTTTCAGTATTGTGCCCAAATGAATATCTTCTGTATTCAGTTTCAAAAATTCCCATGGAAATGGGAAAGTGGGACCATGACTACCTAAGCTTTTTTGTTATTGTTGAGGTATGATTGCCATGTCACAACATATTAGTTCCAGGTGCACAGCATAAGAATTCAAGATTTGTATGTATTGTGAAATGATCACCACAATAAGTCTAGTTAACATCCCATTCTACACAGTTACAAAATTTTTTCTTGTGATGAGAAATTTTAAGATATTCTCTTAGCAACTTTTTAACATTCAATACAGTATTGTTAACTATAGTCATCATGATGTATACTACATCTCTATGACTTCCTTATTTTATAACTGGAAGTTTCCACCTTTTGACCCCCTTCACGCATTTCTCTTGACCTCCACCCCTTACCTCTGGCAACTACTAATCTGTGCTCTGTATCGATGAGCTCAATTTTGTTTTGTGTTGTAACATGTAAGTGAGATCACATGGTGTTTGCCTCTGTCTCATTTTACTTAGCATCATGCCCTTGAGGTCCATCCATGTTCTTGCAAATGGCAAGATTTCATTGCATATATATATATATATATATATATATATATATATATATATATATACCACACCTTCTTCATCCATTCATCCATCAATAGACACATATATCTTGGCTATTGTAAATACTGCTGCAATGAACATAGGGGTGCAGATAACTTTTTGAGTTAGTGTTTTCATTTTCTTACCTGAAGTGAAATTGCTGGATCATATGGCAGTTCTATTTTTAATTTTCTGAGGAACCTCCATACAGTTTTCCATAATGGCCGCACCAATTTACATTCTCAACAATCGTGCACACGGTTTCTTTTTTTTCACATCCTCACTAGCAATTCTTATTTCTTGTCTTTTTTATAATAGCTATTCAAGCAAGTATGAGGTGATATCTCATTGTGGCTTTTATTTGCATTTTACTGATGTTTAGTGATGTTGTGTACATTTTCATGTACTTGTTGGTCATCTGTATGTCTTCTTTGGAAAGATGTCTATTGAGATCCTCTGCCCATTTTTCTAGTCAGATTATTTGCTTTATTTTGCTATTGAGTTGTGTGAGTTCTTTGTGTATTTTGGATTACATGATTTGTAAACATTTTCTCCCATTCAGAAAGTTGCCTTTTCATTTTGTTGATGGTTTCTTTGCTGTGAAGAGGCTTTTTGGTTTGATGTAGTCCCACATGTTTATTTTTGCTTTTGTTGCCTTTGCTTTTGGTGTCAAATCCAAAAAATCATCAAGACAATGTCAAAGAGCTTACTGCCTACGTTTACTTCTAAGAGTTTTATGGTTTAATTAGGCATTATATATTTATTTTCTGCAAAATATTAACACAAAATGGGCTACAAACCAGACATGTTGGAAGTATAAGATCTGCAGTAATGATATTTTGTGCATACTATTCAGACTCCCACTCTTTTAGTGGTAGCACATGAGAATCATACCTGTCTCATGGGGTGTTGTAAAGATCAGTACCTAGGACAGTGCTTGCCATGTAGCAAGTTCTCCAAAAGGCCTTTTTTTTCCTGTAGTTAATGCAGTTATTCATGATTCCTTTTTTACTGTAAGTATTATATCAAGAAGATATTAGTTGCTAGTAACATAAAATCCAATTCAAACTAGCTTCAACAATAAGAAAGGACTTTAGGAAATATATAATAAGAAAGTCAAGAGGCAGAGGGAGATTCAAAGTTGGTTGATCCAGTGGCTCAGCAACATCATTAAAGACCCATATTTGTCCATCACTTCTTGGACATCCCAAGGTTGTGGCTTATCCTATGGCTGAAGCCTTTTGTAGATTTGGGCTGACTGCCAGCCGTAATGAGGTCTGTGCATCACTGTTTCCTCTCAGTGGGAAAGTGAGCTCTACTCTAAACAAGAGTACTGGGATTCACTGAGATTAAAATATGGATCACATCATCTACATTTGCCCTCTTACAGCACTAAACTATGTTTTCTACCTTTATCTTGCATCTACCTACCACTTCAGCATTTTATTAAAAATAAAAATAATAATAATAATAAAGGGAGAAATGTGGGATCCACATATAAATCAAGTATAAAAATCAAACGAATATTCATATTTGACCTGATTGTTTATAGTTCATAATGATTGATCAAAACCGAAAGTTTCTGTGATGACTGCCCTTGCACTGTTCACCATGTAGGAATTTATTCACTATGTAAGAATTCGTTCACCATGTAAGAACTTGTTCGTTATGCTTCAGAAGATTGGAGACTGACGAGAATTAGGCTTGAGATGGATTAATGATTGTACATTGAGCATTGAGCCCCCTATACTTAATTTTATTGTTGTTAACAACCATTTGATCAATAAATATGAGAGATGTCCTCTCAAAAAAAAAAATATGGATCACATACTCACCCCTAAGCCAATAGAAAAGCCCAGGGACTTTGTAATACGTTGACTGTCTTAAACCAATCCTAGCTCACAAATGGATCAGGGGTGGAGTTAGCTTCCTAATTAGCACATAGGCTACAAGGAAGAAGAGGAAAGGCAATATGAATGTTGTATAGATGAAGAAAAAGATATTGCTTAAATAATTTAATTTCCCTCTGTTGGGTTTCCTGCAATACTTGTATAAAATTCACACTATAACTTTATAGACTGAAAAAATATAACAAGGAATACAACAAAAAGATATCTTATATTGTCTCACCAAATGCTTAGTGTTTTAAATGCTTTACATATACTGATTCATTCAATCCTAAAAACTATCAGAAGATTCAGGCAAGGAGCTATTCAAGAATGAATCAGGATCTGGGACCTAGGCAATGACTCCACCACCAATGTGCCTAACTCGCCTGTTAGAATGCCTGTCAAGAAAGAGGTAATTTTTTCCTCTTATGGCAAATTTTGCTACAGAAAATGCCATGGAACTTGGTTCCATGGCTCCCTCTCCCCTTAGTTGATCAGTAGAGAGCAACTGATGAATGAAAGACTAATGAATAAATAACTGACATGGGAAAGAGGTATTCTTAGAAAGTGTTTTCCCCATTCAAACAATATTTTAAAACATGAAACTCAATGACAAGAGAAAAGACAAAGCACACAGGTCTTACTCTAATGTAATAATTAGAAAAAGTTTGCCAGTTGCACCCCACTCAGCTTCTAAACCTTAAAAGCATCCTCAAATAATAAAGTCAGAGATAGTCAAGCACTTTGGAGCGAGGATCTCTAATGTCAGTAGAAATCTGTCAACACCATCAATCAGCTGCTCAATATTGAGAAAATCAGTCTCTTTGAGTCTCACTTTCTTCTTTTTTGAAGTGAAGGGATTCAACCAGATTATCTAAAGAATAGCAGGTGTACACTCACACACAAACATGATTACTCCAACACTCCTAGCACTACCTCAAGCTTTCCCCCTCAAAAAGATAGCTTGTGATTTTACTTAGAACTCATGTTTATTGAATCTTTCATCTTGGCTCTGGTATGCTTCCAAATATGAACAAATTAAAAGGGAATTTAACTTGTAAAAAAAAAGAGAGAATAAATAAAACACAAGGAACCTTGAAATCTCTCTGTGAGCTTCACCCAGTTAATCCTCCCAACATACTCCTGGAGTCAAGCCAAGCAGTTTTCAAAGGGCAGATCTCTTTGAAAGTCTGACTTATTTTATTAAAGCCATATAAAAACCCAGAGTTTATAGATTATCCTTTCTGTGTTTCCCTCTTTTCTCTTTTCCTCTCTAATTTCTTTCTTGCTGTCATTGTGTGTTATAGGTTATAGAAAGGCTAACATGTTTTTTATTTCCTCATTTATACAGAATTATAGGTGTGAACTATTAATCCTGCTAATGCTAGAAACTGTATCAGGACTAAATTACTGTACTATGTGTGCTTACATAGAAAATTATTGATGACCTTAAGCATAGCACAGCAATTTCAATTTCATTAATTCATAAATCCAAAAGAAATATGTTTCAGGTGATACAAACTTGTTTTCTACCATTTATAAATTCTGGATCTCTGTGAGGAAGCCAAGTAATTTCCATTTTCTTTATTCTAATAGCTAAACCACTTTTCTGGGTCTCTCAGTTTAGAAAGAAAATTCCTGTGAGGCTCATTCTTTTAGCTGGTGGTTCTCATTAACCTTAGGCAGGAGAAATCCCAATACACAGACCAAAATAAAATGGCTATTTGGCAATAAACTAAATGTATTGCTACCTTGGCTGCTGACAGAGAAGTAGAATGTATACCTGCAACAACCTTTCAATAGTGAATTGCTTTCATTCCCTGATGAAATTTTATCAACTTATAGACATTTTTTATGGAGATGTAGATAGCTCACCTTGTACCCTGTAGAAAGTATCATGGGTTTTTTTTTAATGAGACTTACTTTGCTATACATAACAGATTAGAAAGGAAAAAATTGAACATCAGCAGAACAAAAAGGCATCCTACAGTATGGGAGAATTTATTCATAAATGACTCATCTGATTAGGAGTTAACACCAAAATATATAAAGAACTCATATGCCTTAACACCCAAAAAACAAATAAACTGATTAAAAAATGAGCAGAGGACCTGAACAGACATTCCTCCAAAGAAATACAAATGGCCAACAGGCACATGAAAAGATGTGCCACATTGTAATTATCAGGGAAATGCAAATTAAAACCACAAATCAGATACCATCTCACACCATTTAGAATGGCCACTATCCAAAAGACAAGAAATAACAAATGCTGGAGAGGATGCAGACAAATGGGAACTCTCTTATACTGTTGGTAGGAATGTAAATTGGAGCAACTGCTATGGAAAGCAGTATAGAGGTTCCTCAAAAAAACTAAAAATAGAAATACCAATTGATCCAATAATTCCATTTCTAGGAATTTACTCAAAGAAAACAAAATCCCTTACTCAAAAAGATATATTCACCCCTATGTTTATTGGTGCACTATTTGTAAGAGCCAAGATATGGAAGCAACCTAAGTGCCCATCAAGGATGAATGGATAAAGAAGATGTAGTATATATACAATGGAATATTATTCAGCCATAAAAAGAAAACAAATCCTGCCATTTGCAGCAACATGGATGGATCTACAGGGTATCATGCTCAGTGAAATAACCCATCTTCTTGTTTCTCCAATTATACCATTCTTACATGCCCATCCTAAGACCAAATTGGTAGGTATTGAGCATGGATTGGAGGTGATATATTTTCACTTCATTAACTTCTCATCAGTCTGAAGCTTTCAAAATTGGGCACAAGAAGGAACAAAAATTGGTAGGGAAAATACCTGAATTTCTTTTCACCTCCTCTAAAATTCCATGCTATCAGTGAATGAGGGAATCTTTATTAGATGAAGTTCCCTACCATGGACATTCCAGCTGCACTATAGTAAAGTTGTTAAAAGCACAGACATTGAAGACAGATACCTTGGTTTCTACTTACTAGTTATGTGTACTTGGTTAAGTTGGTTAAGTTCTTGATGCCTCAGTTTTTGTGTCAATCAAAGAGTACCTTCTTCAGAGGGTACTTAGAAGGATTAAATGAAGTGATAAAGTAATAAGTATTTTAGCTTTAAAGTATTAAGTGTAAAGTACTTAGAACTGTTCCAGGCCCACAGTAAATGCTACATAGGTATTGGTCATTATCCTCTCATCTGAGAGTTTAATGCCCTTTCAACATTCCCAAGCAGTGGTCATTCATCTTATGCCTGATTTTTCTCAGCAACAGTGAACTGATTACCTGCCAAGGGACCTGCCTCATCTTCTTATTATTGAATGTTAATCTTTCTGTAGTGAACCAAAATTTGTTTTCCTTGTAGTTCCTCCTTACTGGACTGAGGTCTACCTTGAAGCTAGACAGAAGAATTTAACTGATATTTCAATACTGTTACTGACTTCTCATTTTCTTTAAACTAAACATCCTCATTCTGACAATCATGCACACGTAATATGGATGAGTATTTAGTAACTGGTTTGTCTATGGCCTTCTTTAAGACTGGTACCCAGGAAGTTGCGTCTGAAAGCAGGACTTGTCCTTCCCTCATTGTAGAGGAAATTCTAAGGTCCCATTCATCTTGAAATTTTTTAGCATCCCCAGATTACCACCTCAAGTAAAATTCTTGAGTCATTTTTGTATGAATGCTACTAAATTGCATCTCATCATCCCCTTTTTGGGCCTATGTATTCTTTCCTGTTTTTGTTGTTGTTTATTTGTAGGATGATGGTAGAGATGGGAGTAGTAACTAGACAACTTTATAATTAATCCTGTTGGCATCAGCCTACAGCTTCAGATTATCAAGATATTTCTGGATTTTTGTTCTATCAATCTTATTTTCACCATATACCACTAAGAGTCCTCTTTCATGTGACAGCCAAAAATATGTAGCCATCATATGATGAGGAGGACAGAATGCTGGGAAAGCCAGAGTCTTACTTTTACCCCTCTTCTCAAAAATAATAAGTCGAAGGTACTTTTAGACTCTCAGTCTATCTGTATAACTCATAGATCTACTGTTTAAGGATAGATGCCAAGAATACTAAACTGTACTTACCTATCATCAAGACTATAAATAATCTTCTACAACAGTAAAAAGCACATTAATATTTTTAGAAAAATTTTACTTATAAGACTATGGAAGCAAGCAAAATGGCACAAGTTTAGCCTAAAAGAAATCACAGTGAATTTACTGAGAATGTAGAAAAAGCTATAAAATACATGTTTAACACTTGATCCTTTTGCTTGTTTCGGTTCCTGGATGTCTACGCATCTCTTTCATGGTTGCTCCAGCTCTGAGAACTCTCTGCCCACACAGCCCCTTGCATGTATTTCTGCTCTTGTCCGTGGCAACAAGCAGAAGAAAATGTTGTTTGCCTGTCTGTCTCTTCCTTAAGGTCTATGAACTCCTTAAGGGCAAGAAAAAGCATTTAAAAATCCCTACATCCAGGACAACTTAATACATACTAGATAAGAAAAGTTTATTAAATAAATAATTGAGCAAGCATGCTAACTACCTGTTCCTATTGACATAAGGCAGTCATTAACTTAGATTACAGCTTAAATACAAGAATTCTAAGGTGTATTTTCCTTCCCTACCTCCTCCCTACTTCCACCAAATCTCCTTCCCCCATTCACTATAGCCAGGAAATTCACTTCATTAACTTCTCATCAGTCTGAAGCTTTCAAAATTGGGCACAAGAAGGAACAAAAATTGGTAGGAAAAATACCTGAATTTCTTTTCACCTCCTCTAAAATTCCATGCTATCAGTGAATGAGGGAATCTTTATTAGATGAAGTGCCCTACCATGGACATCCCACCTGCACTACACTAAAGTTGTTAAAAGCACAGACATTGAAGACAGATACTTTGGTTTCCACTTACTAGCTATGTGTACTCGGTAAGTGGGGGCACCTTTAATTCTACAACTCTTTAAGACATAAAATGCAAGTATGCCCACTGGAGAAGCAACTCTTTGGCATAAATTTATGTTAGGTTCTAAATTAGTGATATAAGCTACTCCCCCCAGTGCAGAGATTAGGGTGTTAGCAGAAAAAAGAACACCCAACATCCCTACAGGTCCCAGCCCTACTTTGGCCATGGGCCAATAAAAATCCTGGTGCATCAGCCCACCAGCAAGTAGAGGCTAGAAAATTCTGCTGCTCTCTAAATCCTATGCCTGGAACATGGATTCCTCCTACACGTGCCCATATGATCATCTGAACCAAGTTTATCAATCAAACACCTACTCCATGCAGCCCAGCTGCCTAACTAGCTTCTTGGCCAGAGCTGTAGGCACTTGGGTCCCCTCCTGAAAGAAGCAGCCTATCCCTGAATCCCAGTCAGCAATAAAGGCCCTGGCTTTCTTGCCATCTGCTTTCACCAAGGAACACTGCTTTCCAGGACTTGTCAGGGAGGCCTTTCACCCAGACCTACCCTGAGTTAAACTTTGCTGTTCCACGATGGGACATGTCACTGTCTTCATTAAGATCAGCAACCCTTTGGCCATTCACCTCTTCCTGGATGGAGACCTGACTTTGGCCTCCCATCCAATATTTTGGACTTGGAGCTCTGTGCCACCACCCCCAACTCCCTCCTGCCTTCATTGTATGCTAACTTATGCCACTATTGGCTTGGTACCAGTTTACTCCTTCCTCCCCTGCAGGAACCTTAGCATTTCTATCTGCCCTGGTCACATGGTTTATTACTCTGAGAGGAATAAAGGAAGGGGAGGTTATAGGAAAAGGAACCACTAAAGACAACAAAGATAAAACCTCTCATTGGCCTCATGTGTTTCACCTAGAGTCAGAACTAGTTAGTGTCATAGGTTTTAAATTCCATGCACTCGGACAGAATTTTCCTCAAAAAGCATCTCTAACTATAGCTCTTCTGTCTTAGCCTCAAGACCCTCACGCAAGCAGTGGGCCACCAGTTTGGGGCCCAATATCCAGTACTACCAGCAAGTTCTGCTGGAGCTTGTACATCAGCCAAGCTCACATGCCAAAGTAAGTAGAAGAGGGAAGGGACACAGAATGAAGAGAACAAAGGGGGATTCCAAGTTAAGATCTCAGCATTACTTTTTTTTTTGTATCACTAATCTACAATTTTACATGAGGAACATTATGTTCACTAGACTCCCTCCATCTCCAACTCCCCCCAACATACCCCATTACAGTCACTGTCCATCTGTGTAGTAAGATGCTATAGAATCTCTATTTGTCTTCTCTGTGTTGTACAGCCCTCCCCGTGACTCCCCCAACATTATACATGCTAATCATGGTGCCCCCTTCCTTTTTTTTTCTCTCCCCCCCTTTTCCCTCCCTTCCCACCCATCCTCCCCTTTCCCTTTGGTAACTGTTAGTCCATTCTTGGGTTCTGTGAGTCTTCTGCTGTTTTGCTCCTTCAGTATTTTTCTTTGTTCTTATACTCCACAGATGAGTGAAATCATTTGGTACTTGTCTTTCTCTGCCTGGCTTATTTCACTGAGCATAATACCCTCTAGCTCCATCCATGTTGTTGCAAATGGTAGGATTTGTTTTCTTCTTATGGCTGAATAGTATTCCATTGTGTATATGTACCAAATCTTTATCCATTCATCTGCTGATGGACACTTAGGTTGCTTCCATTTCTTGGCTATTGTAAATAGTCAGCACTACTTTTTTTTTAAAGCTGTGTTTTTAAAATCCTGCTCATGCAAAAATGTAAAGTCTTGATAAGAAGGTTTTCCTTTCACTGTGGCTATATGACATTTTTGTTTTATTTTGCTTTATTTATGGTATTAGATAAGTTTCAATTTTCCATTGCACATAAGTTGAATGTTTGATATCAGTAAAATAGTTATAAAGCACCAAGATGCTAAAGAAATTAATACTTCATTACATGTTAGAGAGTAAATGGAATGTTTTTAGTCATAAGCTTATTCATCATTTTAGATACTTTCAGAATTGTTTCCTTTTTATAGAATAATTTCATAAAAAGTAAAAACTATCTTGGGCTTATTTAACACCTAATTTAAAAGAGGGCAGCATTCTAAAGTGGAAAAGAAACTAGACTGAGAATCAGAAGTTCTAAATTCTAGTCCACTATGGAATTTCGGGTAAGGTCTCAGACGCATCTACACAATGCAGGAAAGGAGCAAGGAGACTGAATTTTTTTTGTTACAGTCTTTTTCCTGTTCAATAACAATATGCTGAGACTACAGTACAGTGAAAAAGATGCACTTGGATTCAAAGACTCAGCTGCCTTTAACTTTCTTTGTGACTGAGCATTTACCCTCCCATTTCTTCACCTGTAATAAAAAGAAAATGAAACAGATGGTGTCTAAGGACATTTCCAGCTCTAAAATTTATAACAAAGAAAAATATCTGTGGTGCTTATGCTGCCTTCCATTTGCATGTAAAACTTGACGTTTTGCTCCAAGTAGCCTAAGAAGAATACATGCATTTGTAAAGCACTTCCCGAGTGTGCTGGAACATACACTCATCCACATGAACAGTAAACCTTAGTTCCCAAGAAGAAAGCTGTCTTAAAAGCCTTTTTTTGCTTCATGGTTCTTCTAAGTACCTGAGGTCAGGTTCTGGAATCCATGTAGGCCATGAAGCAAAGACAGCTATAGTCAAATCTAGTTTATTAATACTCTTATGTTAAAAAATGACTTCTTCAAAGCCAAAAAAAAAAGCCATTTATTAATTAAACTTACTTTTAAACTTTCTTTCATGAAAATGTGCTTAATCCAAAAATATTTTTTTATTTACAATTTCTGGGTTTTTGTTAAAATACCCTAACTATTCACGGAAAGTATCTTTGCTTCAAAAGGAAGTCAGAGCTACAGTCACGGGTGGTTTACAGAAATTTTTTGGTAGTCTTTGCTTCATTTCAATGTCTTGCCACGATTGGCTGTTGATAGCTACAAATAAGGAAGTCTTCAAGTTAGGGGATTTCTCAGTGGAAGTTCCCAATTCAACACAAGGGAGAGCTCAGGACAGTTAGGGCAGCGTTTCTGGAGCCTAGAGATAAGGTTTCCAGACCCCGTAACTGCCTGCGTCTTTAAAGAGCAATAGTCTGTGAAGGAGGACTTGTAACCTGGAGGAGGTAACCAAAGCTTTAGTAGCTCCTACTGATTCTCAACGCAACAAAGTCCCGGGCTGTCATAAACTGAAGTGTTGCAGATTTGTTCTACTCTTACTTCTGTTAAGTGAGTAATTCATGACATAATTCAATAATGCCTTTGTAGTCATTGTCACAGTTGGAAATTTGGCCTTTAAGAAATGGGGACAACTAAAGGAAAATTTTAAATACTGTGATCTTTTCACATTCTTCTCAACTTTCAAGGTCGAATTTATGTCTTCAGTTGAAGTGATTTTTTTTAACTTTATATCTGGAATGTCAGCCTCAATGAGTGGTTTTTGAAACAAAATGTAAGACTTAAGAGTTATGTATTTGGCATGTTAAGTTACATTCAGCTTACTAGGTTGAAAGACAAATTCATACTTTTTTTTAGTTAAATATTTTAAGATCAATTCTGGACTGATATAGTGCGGCCACTCAAACATTAACTCAGGTTTAGTACTTCTTCATCTCCTAAGAAACACATGTTAATGAACATTTCTTTTCAGTAAAGTCTTAACCTTATAGAAAACTTGACATTTCCTAGCTTGGAAAATGTACACAATCATAGAAATCCAGTCTTATTCTATTACCAATTGGCCTTTATTTCCACAACCAAAAATGAGTATTAAAAATTGTATAGTATTTTCTTAAAAATAATCTAGGAAAAAGTTGATAGTTCAAAAAGTTTAGGAATCAAGAATCATTATCACTCTTGTTATATTCATAGCTGTCATTCATTGAATGTCTGCTGAAGGAAAATGGTCTTAGGATCTTGCAGCAGTTAAGTGGCAGAGCCAGGGCTTAAACATAAATTCCTGTCACTTCTCACTCCCTGGCTCTGTTACCATTGCCGTGCCTTCTTACACTATTGAAACAGGATTGTGGGATGTCTCAGCCAAACTTCAAAAGATATGGAGAAAAAGAAAGATGACTTGGGCAAGTCACAGAGAAGCCAAGTCATTCACAGAAACTTAAGTCATTCCTACGTCTCCCTTTTCCTCCCTGCAGGGTGCTCTCCCACCTGTACACAGATGCACACGAGTCTGCCTCCATGCAGAGGGGGACATAGGGCTGCACACCACATCCATCCTGACTGCGGTTCCTGCTAGCAGCCGACTAGGGCCCTAAAGCAACATCCAGTTATTTCTCTTAAGCACTTGTGATAATGAAAGATATGGCCAACTAGAATATTTTAAATAAATCTGTAAAATTTACTTACAATAAATCTAAAAATGTTCCAGTTGGAATTGCATGAAACTTAGATACTAATTTGAGGTACACAATCATCTTTAGTGTAGAGAGCCTCCCTGTCTGCAAGTGTTCTTTCTCTCCATGTATTATGAAACATAGGTTCTTTGTTTATTGTAAAATGTATCCCAGTATATTTTGTTTCTTCTTCCTGCGTATGGTAGAGATGCTGTCTTGGTAAGGACATTCTTTCATTGTTCCATTTTCCTATTATTGCTAGCATTTAGGAAAGCTCTTGATTTTGCAGTTTTTATCTTGCATCCAGCCATTGTATTGATCCTTTATTTGTTCTAAATTATTTTGGATATTCACATATAATGCTTAGATAAGAAAAAAATAATTTTGTCCCCTCTTTTTTTTTCTTCTCCCCACATTGGCCACAATGTCTAGAACAGTGTTTAATAACAGGAGATGGCAGCCAACCTTGTCTTGTTCTGATCTCAGTGAGAATTTCCCTAGTGGTTAATATTAAGAAATGATGTTGGCTGTTTGAGATATATTTATATATTTATCATAAAAACCAAATAACTGCCAAATATACTTCTAACCCTAGTTTACTAACAGCATAGCAAGATTTCATGTTAAAACTATGGTCAATGTCTTTTTGGTATCATTAGAGATAACTTATGGTTTTTCTACTTTAAATTGTATAGTGCTCTGCTGTTGCGCATTATAATAATAGCATTATTTTAGAATTCCGTGTTGTCAAAAATAATGCCTCAGTCATAAAGGTAGGTTTATAGTTACAAAGTATATTTTGTTATTTCTCAGTTAAAATAATAACTTAGTTGATCAAAACAAACTAAACCTACACATTTCCTCATTTGCTCTTCAATCCACATGCTTAGACGCCTCTCCTCTATTATTTTGGCTTCACAATTTAGTTCACAGCTCAAATTAACAGAAAAGAATGAAAACAATGCAACATAGCCAAGAAACCCTATCCAGGCAGAGCAACCAGATACTCAAGCAAAGCAGCTGTTCCTACAGTTTGTGCAAAAAGCTTTCTCCCTATTAAGACAGTGCTAGTTGTAGGTCACAGTTCAGTTATAACCAACAGTGGTATTAAATGTGTGTCCAAATTGATTAATCTTATACCAATTTATATTAAGAAAATGTATGCTGAAAAAGAAGTACCTGTAATTTATTGAGAATTTTTGCTTTCATATTCCTAAGTAAAACTAATCTGTATTTTTATTTTCTAATAAAAATACCAAAATTTACCATGTTTTTTAAAAGTTTAATGGGAGTTAAATGTTTAAAGAGCAAATCTTAACATTGTTTGTCCTTGGCACCCTTTGGAAGTAATTCTTTAAAAGCTTTCCACTGTTTTCTATTGTTATTGATCTATTTGGGATTTATGCTAACTTTTTCACATAGTTTTAGGTTGTTTAATATCACTATCCTTTTTATCAAATTTTTCAAATGTATTAGCTTACATGGTATTCTCTTGTACTTTTTTTTATCACCACCATAACTATATTGATGAATAACACTTTTTCATTACTAAATTTGTCCATTTGCTTTTTGTTTTTTTTTCTTATTGGACATGTCAAAGAGTTAATCTCTTGAATCTATCACTCTTATGGTTAGCTCTTTTTTAAGTAATTAGTTTTTGCTTTTATCCTTACTAATATTTTTCTACTGCCTCTTATTAGACTATTCTCTTTTCTCAGTTTTTTAGTTGAATGCTAGGTTCATTTATTTTTATTCTTTCTTGCTATTTAATGAAAGTACTAATGCTAGAATATTCTTTGGGAAACACTTTACATCTTACAACTTTAATATGTCATTTTAACAGTTTAATCTCCTTTTTGATCTAAATAAGAGTTATTGAGGACAATAAAGTATTTTTTAATTAGTAAACTTTGTTTAAAGCAGTATTAGATTTAGAAAAAATTGAATACAGAGAGTTCCCATATACCACCCTGCCCCCGACCCACACAGTTTCCCCTATTATTACCACCTTACAAAAATATGACACATTTGTTACAGTTAAGGAACCAATACTGATGTCTTTTTATTAATTCAGTCCATAGGTCATTTAGATTTACTTATTTTTTCCTTTTGAAAAAATTGAGGTAAAATTCACATAATATAAAAGTAAACATTATAAAGTGAACAATTCAGAGGCATTTGGTACATTCACAATGTTGTATAGTTGCCACTTCTCCCCAGTTTCAAAACATTTTTATCACCCCAAAAGGAAGCCCTGCACCCACGAAGCCATTGCTCTGCACTTCCTGCTCCCTTCAACCCTTGGCAACCACCGATCTATGTTCTGTTTCAATGGATGTACCTATTCCAGTTATTTTATTAAGGTGAAATCATATAATATGTGACTTTTTCTTTCTGGCTTCTGTCAAACTTACCAGACTGTTTTAAAGATTCATCCATGTTGTAGTATGTGTCAGTACTTTATTTCTTTTATGGCCAAATAATATTCTATTTTATGTATACACCACAATTTGTTTACCTATTCATCTATTGATAGATAGGATAGTTGGGCTGGTTTCCCTTTTTGGCTATTATAAATAGTGCTGCTATGATCATGCATTTATATGGTCATATTATATGTATTTATTTGAGAACCTATTTTCAGTTATTTTGGGTATACAATTAGCAGTGGAATTCTAGCTGATATGGTTATTCTGTGTTAAACTTTTAAAAGAATGGCCAAATAGTTTTCCACAGTGGCTGAACTATTTTAATATTCCTACTAGCAATGTATGATAGTTCCAATTTCTCCACATTCTTGCCAATACTTGTTATATTCTGTTTTTTTTTATTATAGCCATACTAATGGATGTGAAGTGGTACCTCATGCTGATTTTGATTTGAATTTCCCTGACTAATGATGTCAAGCATCTTTTCATGTGCTTGTGGCCTTTTGCATATTCTCCTTGGAGAAATGTCTTCAGGTCCTTGACCCATTTTTTAATTGGGTTGTTTGTTTTTTTGTTGTTGAGATATAAAAGTTCCTTATATATATTCTAGTTACTAGACTGTTATCAAATATATGATTGCCATATATGTATCACTCTCAATCCCAATCCACAGATCATATGTCTATTCTTATCCCAAGACTGTACTGTGTTGGTGTTGATTACTGTAGCTTTGTAGTAAGTTTTGAAAATGGGAAGTATGAGTCCTCCAACTCTAATTTTTTTTCCCCCAGTATTCTTTGGCTACTCAGGGCTCTTTGTAATTCCATATAAATCTGAGGATCAGCTTTTCCATTTCTGAAAAAAAAAAAGTCCATTGGAATTTTGATAGTAATTGCATCAAATCTATAGATCATTTTGGGAAGTATTGTCATTTTAGCAATATTAATTCTTCTAATCCATGGACACCGAGTATCTTTATATTAATTTAGGTTTTAATTTCTGTTAGCCATGTTTTATAGTTTTCAGCACACAAGTGTTCCGTCTCTTTGATTAAACTTATTCCCAGATGTTTTGTTCTTTTGGATGCTATTACAAATGGAATTATTCCCTTAATTTCTTTTTTGGATTGTTCATTGATGATGTATAGAAACAACTGATTTTTGAGTGTTGTTCTTATATCCTTCCACTTTGGTAAATTCATTTATTAGTACTAGTAGCTTTTTTATGGATTTCTATGGATTCTTTCTTACAGAATAATGTCACAAATAGACATATTTTTACTTCTTCCTTTTGAACTTGGATGCCTTTTATTTCTTTTTCTTGTTTAATTACTCTGGCTAGAACTTCCAGGACAATATTGAAAAGAAGAGGTGAAAGAAATCATCCTTGTCTTGTTCCTGACCTTATGGGGAAAACTTTTGTCTTTCATCGTTGAATATGACATTATGTATGTTTTTTTTCACAAATTCTCTTTATCATGTTGAGGAAATACCCTTCTATTTCTAGTTTTCTGAGTCATTTTCTTGTTTGTTTGTTTTTACTGTAAAAGGGTGTTGGATTTTATGAAATACTTCTTATGCATCAGTGGAGATCATCATGTGGGGTGTTTTCCATTTATTCTTTCTATAATGTGGTATATAGCATTGGATGATTTTCTTATGTTTAACCAACCACCCTTGCATTCTTAGGATAAATCACACTTGGTCACGATATATAACACACTTACTATGTTATTGGATTCAGTTTGCTAGTATTTTGTGGAGAATTTTTGCATCTTTATCCATATGGAATATTGGTTTTTAATTTTCTTTTCTTGTGGTGTCTTTGTCTGGCTATGGTGTCATGGTAATGCTAGCTTCATAGAATAATTTAGGAAGTACTCCTGCCTCCTCTATTTTTTTTAAGAGTGTGACAAGCATTGGTGCTAATTCTTCTTTAAGTGTTTGGTAGAATTCACCAGTGAAGCTATTTGGTTGTGGACTTTTATTGTTGGAAGTTTTTTAGTACTGATTCAATCTCTTTATTTGTATTAGATCTGTTCATATTTCCTAATTCTTCTAGATTCGGTTTTTGTAGTTTGTTTTTAGGAATTTATACATTTCATCTACATTATCTAATTTGTTGGCATACAATTGTTCATAGTATTCTCTTTTAATCATTGTTACTTTGGCTCTTGGGTATATCCCCACTTTCATTTCAAATATGTTATTTGTTATTTTCTCCCTTTTTCTTACAAATCTAGCTAAATTTCTGTTAATTTTGTTAGTTTTTGGGAGAACTGACTGTGACTTGATTCTATTTATCTGTTCTATATTTCATTTATATCTGCTCTAATTTTTATTATTTCCTTCCTTCTAGCTTTGGGTTTAGTTTGCTCTTCTTTTCCTAGTTCTTTGAAGTATACAGTTGGTGATTGATTGCAGATTTTCTTCTTTTTTAATGTTGACATTTCTGCTATTAATTTCCTCTAAGAACTGCTTTCACTGCATTCCATAAATTTTGATATGGTGTGATTTTGTTTTCATTCATCTCAAAGTAAATTTAATTTCCCTTGTGATTTCCTCTTTGATCCATTGGTTGTTTAAGAATGTGTTGTTTACTGAGAAGGAACTAGTGGTTACCAAGGGGGAGGTGGTAATGAGAGAGAGGGAGGGGAAGGGGATTAAGGGGTACCATAATTCACAATCACAATACAGGTTGGTCACAGGGATGGTAGTAGAGCACAGAGAATACTGTTAATGATTCAGTAACATCTTACTATGTTGAAGGATAGTGATCACATTAGAGGGAGTGACAACTTGACAAAATACGTAAATGTTGAAACACTGTGTTGTGTATTTGAAACCAACATAAGATTGTATATAAATGCTACTTTAATACACAAAAAGCATATGCTGTTTAATTTTCACATATTTGTTAAATTTCCTCTTTTTCTTCTGCTATTGATTTCTAGCTTCATTCTATTATGGTTGGAGAATATACTTTATATGATTTCCGTATTTTAAAATATACAGGGACATTTTGTGGTCCAACATTTGATCTATCCTGGAAAAGGTTCCATATCCATTTGAGAAGAATGTGTAGTCTACTGTTTGGTAGAGTGTTCTATATATGTTTCTTAGGTCTAGTTGCTTAATACTATTACTTAAGTCATCTATAATGTTTTTGAAATTCTGGCTTTCTATCCATTAGTAAAAGTGGTATAGTGACATCCCAACTGTTATTGTAGTACTATTTCCCTTTTCATCAGTCAATATTTGCTTCATATACTTCCGGGCTCTAATGTTTGGTGTGTATATGTGTATAGCTGTTATATCTTCTTGATGAATGCCCCTTTTATGGATATAAAATGTCCTTCTTTGTCTGTTGTAACATTTTTGACTTAAAAACTATTTTGTCTGTTATTAGTATAGACACCCCATCTCTATTTTGGTTACATGGAAAAAATTTGGTTACATGGAAAAGTTGCATGGAAAAATTTTTTCCACCCTTTAATTTCAACCTACTTGTGTCTTTGGACACTAAAGTAAGCATATAATTTGATCATGTTTTATTACCCATTCTGCCAAGCTCTGACTTATGGTTGGAGATGTTAATCCACGTATATTTAAAGTAATTGCTAATAAGGAAGGACTTATTTTGACTTTTGCTATTTGATTTCTTTATGCCTTATACCATTTTTCTCTTCCTCATTTCCCCATTACTGCCTTCCTTTGTGTTTACTTGACTCTTTGCTGTGTACCCTTTTAATCCATCTCATTTTCTTTTACATATTGTTTAGACATTGTTTAGTGGTTGCTATGGGGATTACAATTGCAACTTACATTTATAACAATCTAATTAGAATTAATACCCATTTAGTTTTGATAATATATAACTATATATCTTAGTTCCCTCCCTTATGTTGTAGTCACAAATTTCATCTTTATATATTGTGTGCCCATTAACATAGATTTATAATTATTTTTAAGCCTTTGTTTTTTAAATCATGTAGGAAATGAAAAGAGGAGTTACAAACCAAAAATATAATCATGCTGGCTTTTATATTTACCTACGTAGTTGCTTTTACCAAAGTTTATTTCTTGAAATGGCTTTGAATTATTGTCTACTGCCCTTTTATTTGAACCTGCAGGACTCTATCATTTTTTAACAGGGTAATTCTACTAGCAACCAACTCCCCTAGCTTTTATCTCAGAATATCCTAATTTCTCCTTCATTTTTAAAAAATAGTTTTTCTAGATATAAAATGCTTGGTTAATACCTTTTCTCCCCTCTGTTCTTTAAATATGTCATCCCACTACCTTTTGGCCTCCATCATTTCAAAGTGAAATTGGCTATTAATCTTCCTGAGGAACTTTTGCACATAATGAGTAACTTCTCTCACATTACATTCAATATTATCTCATCTTTGGCTCTCAAATGTTTGGTTATAATGTGCCTTAGTGAGAATCTCCTTGGTTTACCCACTAGAGATCTTGAATGCCCAGATTTAGTCTTTTATCAAAACAGAGATGTTCTCAACCATTATTTCTTCAAATATTTTTTCTGCTCTTTTTTACTCACTTCTGCCTTAGAACTTCTATGATGCATATGTTGGTTTTCTGGATGGTGTCCTATAAGTATAAGTCTTTGAGTCTCTATTCAATTTTTTAAATTCTTTTTTCTTTCTGCGCCTCTAACTTGTTAATTTCACTTGTTTTATCACCACATTATCTGACTCTTCTGCCCGCTCAAATCTGCTGCCAAACCCTTCTAGTGAATTTTTGGTCTTATTCTACTACTCAGCTCCGTAATTTCTATCTGGTTTCCTTTTTATAATTTCTCTTTATTGATATGCTCATTTTGTTCATACATTGTTTTCCTGATTTTATTTGTTTCTTTGTCCATGTTTTCCTTTAGCTTTTTGGACATATTTAAGATAGTTGATTTAAAGTATTTTTCTAGTAAGTACAACGTCTAGGTTTTCTTGGGGGTAAACTTTAAAAAACATTTTAAATGATAATTATGACTCCTTATCTAAATTAAAAATCAACTACATGTAAGACCACCTACATCAGTTACAGAAATTATCTATATTAGCTAATATTTATTGAGTTCCTCCTATAGGCCAGCCCCTAGTCATATATTATCTCATTGAATACACACACAAACTTTGAGGCAAGTACTATTATAATCTGTATTTGACACATAAAGAAACTGAGAGACAGAGTTAGTAAAGCAATATAGTTAGTAAATGACAATACTTACATATGAATGAGGCATTTTAACTCAGAATTCTCACTTATAACCAGCATGACTTAGCCTATCTCAGCTTGAGTTTGCCTCTGTACGGACGGCAGCCATGCAAGCATCAAACTGGTAACTGCAAGTTACTTTACTCTGAGTTGTAATAACTATCCTAACTTCAAAAACATTCAAATATATATCTTGGAATTTCTAGTGTGATGCATGTTGTAAAGGGGAGAAGACAGGGTGAGATAGAAGCTGATAGCTGAGCCCAAAGTTCTAACCTAAAAGGGTTAGGCTCTCCTTAGAATCAGAATAGCTGAGTCTCAACAGACTAAGTAAAATGTGAGAGAAACATGTTTTAGGATGAGGAAACCACATTACAAACACCTGAAAATGGAGCATCTGAGGTAGAAGGAAGCCCCAAATCACCAACAGGAAGAGGCAGAATAAAAGTCTAGAGAAGTAGGAAAAAACCTCAGACCATGCTTAGAATTTGCATTTCATCCTTGATGTAACAGGAAACCAATGAGTGATTTTAGGTGATAATAACATTTAGAATTTGACACAAGAGAAAATGAGGATAAAGTTAGGAGGCTAGTATGATAAATATGAATTGATGGTGATTTGAACAAAGGGTGGCAACAGAGACAGAGAGTGGCAATGAGGACATATCATGACAAGGGAACAAAGGGTATATATATATATATGCAAGAAATGTTGCAGAGGATTCACATAAGATATACCCTATTTGGGTAACTGATTAAATGTTGGAAAGTAAGAGTTTTATATACTTGTTATATAGGCAAGGTTTTCTTTTCTTTCTTCTTCTATTATTATGAAAAATAACCATACAATTTAAATTTTACTTGTAGTTTTTTACCTTCACAGTAAAAAAAAAATCATATGTTCAATTTTCATAGTTAGAATGTAATCCTATCATTTCCTTATTTCCTCATTTAAAAGATAAGGAAATGAGTAAATTAGAACTTTTTACTTTTTGCCACCTCTCTCTCAGACACTTGAGTTTTTGTTGCTATACTCAGGAAGTCTAGAACACATAATTATTAAATTATTTATTTATATTTGTACCTTATGTCTTAAAAATTATTTTTTATATTCTCATATTTGCAAGAAGTTTTTACTGAATCCAATATTTAAGTTACTTCAAATATTTACAAATGTTTCTTTTATATCAGCATTTCACCTTTCTTGGTTTTTTTGACAAAGTGTATCTTCAATTATTTCACAAAATAGGAGGTATATTTCTGAACCTTGAGGTATCTAAGAATATTTTTGCTTTCCTTTCCTATGTGAAAGACCACTTGGGTGGGTATAGACTTTGTAAGTCAAACATTTCTCAGGCCAATGTAGATGTTATTCTATTTAGTTTCTGAAGTTTAATGTTGAGATGTCTATGTTTCTTTATTTTTCTTTCTTTGCAAGTAATTGTTTTTCCCTGCCCAGATTCTTGTTGAATTTTTTCCCTATATTAAACACAGGAAGCCTTCTCTTAGCCTCTGATGCCTGGACTAAGACTTCTCCAAAGTCTTTTCAGAGTCCTTTATGTTTATCTCTATTGTAATATTCTAATACAACATTGTATTATCATCAGCCAAAAGAGACATTAAGTTCTTTTAAGAGTCTTTGTCACCTTTGTATCCCTAACTTTTAGCAGACAGCAAGCACTCACAAAATGTTTGCTGAATAAATGAATACATGAATAAATTATTTAATTTTGAAATTTTCATCAGGATAAGTCAAAGTGTTTGATCTGTTTTCATTAATGTTTCAAAACTAATTGAGTCCTTCTCATCTCCAATGACTTTGAATCAAAGCATTATTTCAGATACCTTCTGATATCTCTTTGATTGCTATTTCTGTTCCATTTAGTCTGATCTCTTCTTCAGGAAGTTGTTGGAGCACTATATTTCCACTACTCCATTTAATGTTTTTTATCTATTTGTCCTTTCCATTTATACTTTGAGAGTTTTTCAAGCTTTTATTCTAATCTTGATTTCATATTCTACAGTATTGATTCCATCCTTGATTATATCCAAATAATATTTGAATTTCTTCTCCATTGCATGTTCTATGTCCATACAGCCTTAACTTATCTAACTTTGTATTTATTCTCCCTGCCTCTTAACTAGATCACTCCTTATCTTAGTCTTATTGTCTTATATTTCATCTCATTTTATAGAAAATGCAAGGCATATTCTTTCCATTTACTTAATCTCCTGGTAAACCATTTTCCAAAGTGATCATTTTCTCTGTATTTTGATGACTCTGTCCTTTTTCAGATAGGACATAATGACGTGTCCTTTCTTCAAATAAAGAAGTATAATATTTTCAGGTGGAGCATAATCTTTTCAAAGTGGAGCATAATCTTTACAAAGTGGTGCTTTGTCTTATATTTACTCATTCTAAGCTTTGTGTAGCCCTTACTAACCAGATGTATAATTTTCCTTGGTTCTTCTCATTATTTTCCTGACTTCTACTGGTTTCTCAGCATAGATCTTGAGCCAAGAAACAAATAGACATGCATACCACACACCTAAATTTTTGGCTTGAAGCTGACATTTATCAATTTTGTCACCATGGGTACTGGCTCAAGGCAAATTCCCTCACCTTTATTGCCTAGGTATTTTACTATAAAAAGGAGAATTCCTGGTTAGTCAGAAACGATCCTTGGTCTTCTCTTTGATAGGAACCATATAAGAAAATATTAAACTCCCAGAAAGAGTCAAACACCCAGCCTTGTTTCTTCAGCTCCTTTCATTATTGGTTTCATATATCCTTAAACACAGAACATCAAATCTATCCACTCTCATTGATATTACGCTGGTATACTCCAAACCACAGCTCCAAAATAGATAACGTTAAAGCTATGGATATTGGATAGCAATATTGCGCAACATTGGTGAAAAGCACTAACAGGGGACATTGGGGCAAGGAAGTATAAAATACTACTTGTAGGTAACACACAATAGTAGGCTTACTGTCCAATTCACTGTTAGGTGTCATGAGGTAGATAGTTTTCATACTATCCTTCAGGCCGGCAGATTTGCTCACCTTCAGACAGCAAGGTTCATGTCCATTTCAGCCCCCACAGTTCTTGCAAATGGTGGAAAAATACTGTCAAGTTTTGTTACTAGGATGCTTGTCAGCAGGGTAACAGTTATTCTTTTGATGGCTTTTTGTGCCTTAGAAAAAGGCACCTCTCTGGGGAAGACTGAAGCCCAAGGGAGCAAGACTTGGCAAAGCGAGAACCAGTCAGCTGGGTGCTCTGCACAGGGCGCAATCTGCTCAGCCATTCACACAGGGCCTGATCATCAATCCTGCCTTTCATTGTTATTGTGAGTTCTCATATTTTTCATTAGACATTTAGTTTAGAGAGTCTGAGACACAAACAGCTAGTCCAGATGTCATCCTAAATCAGAAGTCACCAGATTCTATTAATAGTGATATTTCACATCAAAGATTTGACTGAAATCATTGATGCATACCTGACATTCCAAGTTGTGGTAAGTGTTTATACTAGTAGCAGCTTTCCTTGTCCCTAGATTTATATTCAGAACTCTCAATAAAATATTAATCAGTTTCAGAAATAGTTCCTAAAATACATTTAACAAGCCTGAAGTTCTCATTTTCTTTCTGCCTGGCTCCACAGTACTGCTTGCTAATCTGTGGTATATAAATATAACATAAGTAAAGGAAAATTAGAGTGAAATTATGTCATTTTTTACAAGGATTATTTCTCAAATAAATGTCTCAACTCACTTCCTAACTTCAATATAACATACTGTATGTCAATTCTTAAAAATTCTTCATTATAGAAAAAGGAAAATGTTTGACACCATTTTGGCACAAAACTCATCCATCTACCCCAGCATTCATGCATGTTTCACACATTGGAGAAGTACATAGCCACTTCCCTTCATGACTAAAACGTTATGGGAGTGGAAACAGAGAAAATGATATATTTATAAAATGTGTGTATTTCATTTTTTCTTCCTTATTCAAAATTTGTAGCACCTCCATATTGCAAAATTCTTGTATATTCAATTTAAGATTCTGAGTGTATTATTCTACTATTTCAGTTAAATATCATCAAAGCAGCTCCTTCAATTTGCTCAAAAGCAGTGCTGGGTAAATAAGACTTCATTAAAATTAAAAATTTCTGCTCAACTAAGACACTGTCAAGAGAATGAAAAGACAAGTCACAGTCTGGAACAAATATTTGCAAAAGATACAGTTGATAAAGAATTGTTATTCAAACATACAAAGAATTTTAAGAAGTTAACAATAAGAAAGCAATCCAATTTTAAAATGGGCCAAAGACTTTAACAGAGACCTCACCAAAGACGATATACAGATGGCAAATAACCATATAAAAAAGTACTCCACATCATGTTATCAAATAAATGAAAATTATAACACAATGAGATATCACTACAAACCTATTAAAATAGCCAAAATCTGGAACATTGACACCACCAAATGCTGATGAGGATATGGAGCAACAGGAACTCTCATTCATTCTAGTGGGAATGCAAAATGGTACAGCTACTTTGAAAAACAGTTTGGCAGTTTTTTACAAAACTAAACATACTTTTACCACATAGACCAACGATCATGCTCCTTTGTATTTACCCCAAAGAGTTGAAAACTTATGTCCACACAAAACCTGCACGCTGATGTTTACAGCAGCTTTATTCATAATTGCCAAAACCTAGAAGCAAACCAGTATGTCCTTTCATGACATGGATTTGACTTCTTTTCCTGAAAGGAATTCCAGGGAAAACCTGGTGGAGGGAAGGAGCCAGCATGACATGACAAGGCAACACCTATCATTTCAAGGCATTCTAAACTTTACCATGTGCTTTAGCTTACATTATCAGATTGTAATTCACAACTATCCATCCAGTGAAGTAGGTTATCACTGTCTTCATTTGTCAGACAGAAAAAAAAAATAGGCTCATTAGGTTAACCAAATTCCTTGGGCCAGCAGTTAATTGGGAGAACACACACTTTTCTTGAGGCATCTGTCTAAAATGTGTATCTTGGAGAATATTTAAGCATGTCTAAGAAATGGAATAATGGGGAAGTCTTAATCCATGGGAAATTTTCTATGAAGGTCTACTTGCAATTACTAATCATTCAGCTTTAGCAAGTACGCCTCACGGAAAGTATTACAAGTTGGGGAAAAACCAAATGGACGCGTCTGGTGTGTCTCAGACTCTGGACCTTAATAACCTTAATCGCGTTCACAGGTGGATGTGCTGAAAATGCAATTTCCTGAGCTCTAAACTCTAGGAATCTTGAGGGGTGAGCTGGTGAACCTACATCTTAGCAAGCCTCTCAGCGTATTCTTGTGTTGGCTGGCACATACAGGGTGATGTTTGGCCTGGTTTTTGTTTGGCAAATACCTCGAGAAGACCTTCAGGTGACCCTTAAACTTGACACTGTACCTCTCTCTGTGGCTGTTCTTTTCCCTGTGAGGCGGAACCGAGATGCGCTGGTTGGAGCGAAGCGGGGCGGGAGGGGCCGGGCCGGGCCGGGGAGGTGGAGGGGGAAGGGTTAAAGGCGCCGCGCGCAGGCGCTGCCCTCTGAACTGGAACGGAAAACAACTTCCGGCTGGACTCGCTCTGCCGGGCGCCGCGGATCCCGGGGCCGAGAGACCGGCGCGGAATCTCTCGACTGTGAGTAAGAAACTTCTTGAGCGAGTAGGTGTGTCCGAATCCGTCGAGCACAGCGACGGAGAACTTGTGTGTATGAGTGAGAGGGCGGCGCTGCCGGTGTGGGTGCCCAGGGAGAGAAGCCGAGGAGCCGCGAAGACCCCCCCGTTCTCGAGCGGGGAGGGACTTGATGTGAGAGGCGCAGCCCGCGTCCCGGTCCCGGAGCCCAGCCGGGAGGGGCTTTCCGGGCCTGCCACGTCAGCGCTGCAACGACGACCTCCGCGACGCTCCGGTGGAGGGATCCGTCCCGACTCAGCGTCGGCCGCTCTCTGCGACTTGACTTCTCCGGGCAGCGGGGGAGTCGGGGCTGGCGATGTCAGGGTGAGCAGGGGACCCCGTCAGGAGTGTCCCAGGTCCCCTCTGGGATGGGGGCTACCTTCCAGAGGCTAGTACTATCGTGGTTATTCTTTTGAAAACTCTTCATAGGTTCTTTCTGGGTTTTTTTCCCCAAGCCTGTTACTCAATTTCGCTCTCTCCTTTTCTGTGGGGTGTCTTCATAGCCTTGTCAATGAGAAGTTGAGTAACTTCCCGGAGGGTCATGGAGCGAATAGGTGTCGGATGCGGAAAGAGCAAAAGCAAAGCCCTGCCTCCAGTGGGAACCTAGGCAACTGGTAGAGTCCCCACCCGGGTATAAACTGAGTAGCAACGAGTTACAGGTGTGAAAAGCTGTGCTTGTCAAGAAGTGAAGAAAGGAGGAAGATACCCAAACCAAAGAGTAATTGTCTCTCTTACTGTTACGCTGTAACAAGCCAAAGTAAAGCAGCCTTGCTATGGAAGTGCCATTTATGTCACAGATAAAGGTGACAATTTATCATAAGGGAGAGGTGGTAGTAAAGGAAGTGAAGTGACACGAAAGTGGAGAAAAACAAAATGATCCACCTCCCTACCACGACTGCAATACACATTTCAAACTACAGCAGGTGGAGGTGACAGAGAAGCAAACACTGTATTCTGTTGAAAAGTTATTTTGTCCGCATCATTTGGAAGGGTATGAAAACCCTAAAATGCTGTAACCAACCATGTATAAAGCAGAAAATGAAACTTCTCATCCTTCTCCCAGGCCTTGTCCATCTCTCTTACATGGACATGAGTGTGTTACTTCACTTTCTTATGAAAATGAAATTATATATGTATATTATTATCTAATTTTTCACATAAAGAAAAACATGCTGGAAGTCTTGCTACATATAGCTCTACTTTATCTTAACTTCTTGGTATTCCTTTGTCTGGATGTACCATAAGGTAGTTAACCATCTCTGAATATGGACTGTCCATATATTTTGCCCTTTACTCTTCAAAATTATTTTTCTATATTTCTTTAAGATACAGATATATTAATCCTTTGTGTATTATATGGCAAATATTTTCAAGAACTATCAGTCTTTATGGTTTAAAATGCCCAGGTTTTGTATTGCTTAAGAAGGTGGTCCCCACTCAAAAATTACGAAAAATTTTCCCATGTTCATAGTGTTTTATATTTTACTCATTAAAACATCTGTAAATATTTGGGTTTTAGCCACTTTTCCTGAAATTATTTGTTGAAATCAATTCTTAACTGACTAGATGAAATGCTATCTTAATATTTTCCGTGATTACTTAGAGATCTTTTTCTGGATTCTTCTGTTGCTTTGTTCTATTTCTCTCTTAAAATACAAATACCAATCTCTTTCATTTTATGGCATTTTGTTAATTCACAAGGCAAGTCCCTCTGCATTTGTCTTTTTCAAAAATTTTTTGAATAGTATTACATTCTCTTTCAGGTAAAATTTCAAGTAAGTGTTTCATTTAAATAATCCTTTTGGGGTTTTCACTATTCACTAATATTTTGTGGCTGGTATGTGGATGACTGTTTATATATCTAACCAACTTTCTAAACTAATTAGTTTTAATTGTTTCTCTTGAATTTTCTAGAAAAACAATCATCTAAACATAATCTCATTTCTTCCTTTATATTTCTGTCTTTCTTTGGTTTAATGAATTGCTAGCTTCTCCAGAACAGTGATATATAGTAACAGTGATTCTGGCCATCCTTATCGTATTTCTGAGTTTGTGGATGTTATTACAATGTTATCATTAAATATGAGGTTTTCTATTAATGTCCGGTAAGTTTTATTTTTCAAGGAAGTGTCTTTAATATTTCTAACTTACTACGATTTTTGCAGAGAGCAAATTTTGGGTTGTGTCCCAAGTTTTTGTTTGTCTTGTTTTGGTTTGATTTTTGTTTCTGTTTGCAATGGCTAGCACTTTGAGAGCAATTTTAATAGATGTTGAGTGTTCGTTTGGTCTGTGTATTTCTTGCTGTTAAGATTATGTCTTTTCACTACTTAACATTTTTATTAGGAATGGAAGTTGAATTTTGTCACATGGCTTTTTGGTATCTGTCATGACCTATTTTGTGCTTTTCTTCTTTAAATATTAGGATGGTGAGTTATTTTAGTAGATTTCCAGTTTGTGAACCAATCTTACACTTGTTCATGGTATAATATTTAAGCATATAGGCTCCTTTTTGGTAACATTTTATTTAAAATACATAACTGAGTATCATCTGTAGTCATTGTTTTCTGTGTTATCAAGTTTGATACCACAGTTTGATATCAAGGTTATGCTTGTTTCCTAAAAAGATCTGAGAGTTTCTTTCTCTACTCCAAAGTAGTTTAATTAGTATAAGAGCTCTCTGTTCTTTGAAGGTCTGAAAGAATTCACTCTATTAAATCATCTTGGCCTTAAAGTACGTTTTTCTTAAAACAGCAACAATAGTCAGCACAAAGGTCCAGAACTTAAAAAGCAAGCAAACAAAAACTCTTTAGAGTAAATCCAAATAAAGGGTTTGAAACACCAATAATATCAAAAACAAAGAACTGCTGTACTGATCTTGGTCATTTTTACCCCTTACCTCTTTTTTTTCCATGGTAAGGGAAAATGCTGTAGGTAGCCTGAAGCTGAGAATAAAATGTATTGCTGTTCTTTTTCTTCTACCCCAGTTATATTAGAAAAGAAAGGGTGTTACTTCTGTCTGGACAAGTTCTTCGATGCCCTGAAAGAAACTTAGGAGTAAAACTCAACTGGGAAAGCATCAGTTTCACTTTGTTGCCCAGTTTTGCTGGGAACTTTCTTGCTTTAGAGGTAATAATCAAGCTGACATTGTACTGTAGCCAAGTCCCATAGGGGGATTTCAAAGTGAGTAGGTGAGAAAACACACAAGCTCAGCATGCTTGTACTTATTTAATATGAAGTGAAAAATCATTAACACAGTCCAAGTATGTTTGTGGTGTGTGTACACGGAGTGAACGTGACTGACTGCAAGGAATATCAACCATCTAACTAAAGTCCACCTTTTTTTACTCAACTAAGAGTTAACCATTAATATGTGGATAATAGTATATTGTATAATCTTTGTAGAGTTACTAACTTTTATAAATGATTATTTCTGACATTTTTTGATCACTTTCAAGAATACAACCTGAAGCAGGTAATATCATTTAGCAATATATACATCTGTGAACTGTGGAGGATACATCAAGACACTCATTATTTACAGGAATGTAGGCATTATGTAAATGATTGGATATTTAGATATTTTAATTGATCTTCTATTAATCTAGAACCAAATCTTTGTTGACGTGTTTTGGGGCATGCCCTATAACAAAGAAAGACTTTGTGTATTTTGGGTATTTTTTAAAACCATACCCATTATCCAAAGGTAAATGGTAAGTTAAAAAAAACTAAAACTTCTCTGTTCTAACTATTCTGGTGTAATGCATTAGCTGATACCACTATTTATCCTTTTTGTTTTCGAACATGTAAGCATAAATATTACTGTTTAATTTCAACTTGTTTGCATTTATGTCAAGCCACATTTTGGTTTGTATTTCCTATAGGATTTACACTGTAGTAGCCAGTCCTTCCCCTCTATCCCAGCCTTGCTATCTCATATGCTTGGTGCTATGGTTTTTAATCATAGATAGAGGGAAATAAGAGGTTGCTATCTAAAATAGGTAAAAAAAATAATAATAATAAATCTCTTAATGGTCCAGGACCAAGATTCTGAGTCATCTTGAGAAAAGGATAACAGAGAATATGAAATAAACTGCCTTTTGGTTAGTTAGTTAATTACTATACAAAGTCTTTTGAACTTAGTTGTCAAATAATGAGTAGAGGAGTATTGGAGCAGGCAGTGGTACTAGGTCCTTTGCAATTGCAGACAAGCCTTTGGGACCCATGTAATACATGTGTCATAGTTTTTCAATCCCTAGTCTATGAAAACATTTTTTAAAATTGTGGTTAAATACATATAATGTGAAATTTACCATCATAACCATTTTTAAGTGCAGTTCAGTAGTGTTAAATACGTTCACATTTTTGTGCAGCCAAAAAACATTTCTTGAGGGACTTAGTTTTTTAAGAAATAGAGTTTGGTAAATAAATAATAATGATAATTGTTTGTCTCTTGGGGGAAATGTCCTGTCCAGTTACCTGAGTTTTACTTTTAGAGATACACTCTCTGTGAGGGTAATTATCAGTACTAAATTATGACAGTGAATAGTTTGAAGACCAATGATCTGCAGTAGCTTTCATTTACCATCAATACTTTTCCTTTGCAAAAAAGACACATCTATTGAAAATAGGTTGTTAACAGTGAAAACAAAGTCTGTCTTCAAGTCATTACAATAAGTAATTGCAATGGAGTAAAAAAAAAAATACAAGTTCCATTTTGGTGGTTACTTAGTAAGTTGAAGTTATAAGAATCCTTCAAATATATTTGCATAGACTGAGGTGTGGAGAATTGTTCTCTTGAGCAACAGAACAAACACAACCAGGCAATTTTGCTGTGGTGAGTCACTTGCTAAAGGGACAGAAGTCAGGGACTCTGGTCCCTACAAGATAATGTATCATTTTAAATTGCTTGAAGAAAATCAGCTGTTATTGTGGGCCATTTAAATGGTTTTACTATTCATAGCCATTTATTATATAACATTTACTGTATTTCATGACTTCACATATTTGCTATCCCTAAACTAGAAATGCCTTCCCCTTGGTATTGATGTTTCTCAACCTTTTTAAATCCATATTTCCTTTTTGATAAATATTAAAATCTCACAAACCCTAGGAGATTTTAATGTGTTTCTTCCTTCCTACACAGTCCTCTCTTACACCTCCTTATACCAAATATAAACTTTTTCTTATAGTTCCCCCACCCAAGAATTCTGCAGAGCCCTACTTTATATAGTTTATGAAAATGGATTTTAATATTAAGCACCCTTTTTAAACTTCATAATACCCCACCCCCATCTCCAGATTATAACATGATCCTTCCTCAGAAGGGAGGATACCCCTTACGTGGCTGAGCAAGCTAACTGAGCAGTGCCATGTTCATGTTTACCTCAGAGGGGTAGAATATCACATGCCCAAATTTCCTTTTGGGGGTTATACTGTTCAGTTGTGCATTTCAATGCATTGAATTTGATAAACAGTCTGAAATAAGTACTGCTGGAGAAAAAAAGGAAGTGAGGCAAAGCTGAGACTTATGGGTGTGGTCTTTAACTCTTAGAAGATAGCACAAAAAGTTTCACCAAGTACTAACATCCAGCAAAATGGAGAACCTGGTCTGGGGATCTTCCAGTTTAATCAGTAGGGTTGTCTTACCTTGTTTGTTTATCTTGATGAATTTAGCCAGCCAGCTTATTAAAAAATACAAAATCCAATTTCTAACACTGTTGGATCTATAATATTTAAGTTTCAAATATTTCAGATGCCTGAAATATTGGAACACAGTAACACTAAAGTGCAGTATGCTATGCGTATATCCATAACTGAGGTTTATGACCTAGAAAGAAATAACTAAGGTTTACGGCCTAGAATAGAAATGCAAGCTGTCATTTTGGGGATTGGCCACTTGTGTTATTGAACTCTTAAAAGTAAGGAATGATCATAAATAAATGTTAGGAGTAACATTTCTTCTCCATTTCTTCAAATGAAGAAAACACATACACTTCTGAGTATCTTTAAAGGTTTACCTTAGCCATCTAAGATAGAGGATGTCCTTTTATTTATGTGTATGTACTACATTATTGACATACTTTCTGCTTTTTTGTTTCTGATGCTGAGTAATGAGGCAAACATGGAGCTCAGATACAGAAAAAACAGGATATATCTCACTCATTTATCCACCTCTTCATTTGCTAAAGTGGCAAGTTTTCTGAAATAGAATGTGAATGCTGATTATTATTCATACCCCAAAGGGCTGGGAAAAACAGGTGACTTTATTTTCTAGGGCAGAGTGGAAGAGGTAGCATTTACTCAAGGTGATTTCCTTTCCCCATCCTGAAACTGCTTCAGATTTAAACCGGCCTTTTACCACAAGTGTGAGCCCTGTCAGAACACTTGCGCAGAGGCTGAGCAGTCTTAGCAGTGGGGGAATCCCAGCCGAGAGGCCTTTTCTGCCTCCCAAATCACCCACACTTAACCACCCCACAAAAGTAGCCCTCATTAAAGAATTATAAATTATTTTGGAGTAGAGGTGGTAAGAATGGTACAAATCTACTCTTAAGCCTGTGATTTTTTTCAAAATTGGGATCCCAATACATATAATCAAAGTTGAACTGCTCTGCTTGAACTGGGCAATTGGGGGAAGAACACTGTTTGGCTCATATACCTCCAGCCTCAGTGGAATTCTAGAAGCATCACTACTTACCTTGAATATACTTTATTTATTCAGGATGGTTAACTATAATTTGGCAGAATAGTAATTTGGTTGCCAAAGACAAAAGGCTTAAGACATTTTATCTTTGAAATAAGAAAAGTTCATTTAAAAAGGAGGAGGGTGGGAAGAATTTGAGTACCACTTTAGAAGACTTAATATCCAAAATAGTTGGATATTGAGTGTCCCTAGGGACACAGAAGGAATGAAATGGCCCAAATAAATTTAAGAAAATTTCCGAGAAACTCAAGGATAAACCTCCAGATGGGTTATGTACAAGATCAAGAAATAAAATTAAACAGAACAACTTCAGGAAAACAAATGGAAGCCAAAAGAGAGCATAGCAAAGCTTTCAAAATTCTGAGGAAAAATTACTTTCAACCTAACTTAACCTGGCAAAACAGTTTAACTCTGAGAGTAGAGAAATTATGTTTTCAGTTATGCAAGATCTCAAAACAGTTTTGCAAGCATTTTCTCAGGAAGCTACTGGAGGGTTTACTCCACCAAATGAGGGAGCAAAACAAGAAAGATGAAGATTTGGGATCCTAAAAATGAGAGGCTCAACTATAGAGAGATGATGGTGAGCAAAGGGAATCCTCAAATTCAAGGTGAAAGAAGGTCTCAAAGTCAAAGCTTTCCTCCAGCCATGGAGATCAAGCCAAGATTGGAGCAAATCAGAAAGCTCTAGGAGAGAATATTCTAAAAAGATGAAATTGATAGAATAACAAGTATCTCAATGATTGAAGAGTTGTATTAATGATGATAAAAAATCAAACGAAGTTTTTTCAGGGAAAAGTTTATCAGGAAAGGAAAAGGAGCCATAGTATGTGGCTCAGCAGTAAATAGCATTACTTAGTGGTAAGAAAGTAAAAGCTGGATTCTAATCTAACCAACAATAGGATATAAGTATATCAGGAGAATGGGGAGGATCTTCAAAAGAGGGGTAGTTAAAGAGAACTGAATCCTTATTTTGCATAGTAGTGAGAAGACGAGAAAAACTGAAAAAGCAATAGTGACAATATTAGCATGTTATTTATAGAGGTGGAGATAACTACCAAAAAGAATCAACCAGTAGAGCTGAAAATCGTTGTCAAGGTGAAGCAGGAAATGAAGAGGGAAAAAAGGAGAGCAAGGGTCTCACTTTTTTTCTCAAGCCTTGTGAAGCTATTTGACTCGTTAAAGCATAGATACATATAGCTTTGATTAAAAATAAAACTGTTAGGGTGAAAAGAGTAAGAGATTGGACTTTTACATCAGAGACCTAGATTTATCTGGATCTTCCATTTTGTATTTCTGTAAACTTAGTCAACTTATATAACTTTTTGAAGTTCAGTTTCCTTTCTAGAAAGGGAAGATAGTGTATGCTTTTGCAGAGGGAAGATTAAAATAAGGTACTTTAAGTAAAACACCAGGAAAGTAGTAGTATCTCAATAGGTGTTTCCCTACCCCATCTCTAATGTTTCCCATGAGGAAATAGGGAACCACCTCTTTAATCACGGGATGCTTGCCATTCAAACACAAGACTAAAATTGTCCTTCTGGTCTGGGGCTGTGTGTCTCTTAGGATTGAAGGCACATCATTGAGATATATGTCCTTTCTCAACTATATGTAGCTTGATAATTTAGGTGGAATTCACATAATTAGAGGAGCAGTGGTTAGGGGAAGCATTAAGTTAAAAGAGCCATTGCTGCTTGGTGGGAGAAGAGCTGTAGTCACCTTCAAATTTCTCTCTCAACATGAACTTCATTGCGAATGCCATTAATGGAGTCTCTTCCATAATAGAGAAAACATTTGTCATAAAGAGTGTATCTTCTACCTTAGTAACTGCTATTTTTGTTTCCAAATTCTATACACTACTGGAACAATTTAAACAGATGACTATGGAACAAAAGAATGCTTTATGAAAGCTTGTTTCCCTCCCTTGGTACATATTTGTGTAATGTTTTACAGAGTACAGTGCTTTTCCAGTTATGAGTTGATCTTCTATGGCAGTAATTTTAAATCTGTCTTAACATTTGTTCTTTACTCCCCATCACTTCTCCCAAAAATTATCCGAGAAGTCTTGGACAGGGTTTACTGATCTATTTTTTTTTAATCAGTCTGGATGATTCTAATGTATTGACAGGGTGGCAACCCAACCTAGAGCATGCTGTACCCCAAATATTCTAAACTGGGGCAGATGAGGAAACTGAGGTCTACAGAAAGGTTAAATGACTTGTTCATTCTCACCCAACAAGAAGAATGTCTGGACTGGACCTGTATTCTGTACTCCAACTCTGATTTTATCTTTAGTTGACCAGACTTTCAAATTCTGATTCTCTAATCTACAAATTGTCTTAGAGAAATTAATACATTTTACAAAAGGTGTCTCACTTAAAAATTGTTTGGAATCTTTATTTTATAGCGTCTTTTTTTCCAGATACAAAAGGATGTGAAACAACAAACTAAAAATATTAGTAAAAATTTGCTTCCTCACAAAAACTAGTATGTCCCTTAAAAGAGGGAAACTTGGGTAAATTTGACACAGACACAGGTTTAAAAGGTTGGTTTGTCAAGCTACCCAGGGATTTTTGGGTTTTGTCTTCAGGAGTATTCAACAACTGGAATGTGAGTGTGTTGCATGGTGTAAAAATATTGTATCTGGTTTTAAACTTTTATCATATTATACATTTAGAGTCACACCCTAAACGTCTTGGGAATGTCTGAAAATGGAGATCTAGAAACCTTTGAAATCTTATGTATTTTCTCATTGGAGTTCTCACAATTACTTCTAACAAAACAAGTTGTGACTTGCAAACATTTCCTCTAGGTGTCCCCAGGGAAATTAAAAGCAGGGGTTATGAAGAGCTGTAGAGTCCTGTGCTAGTAGTTAATAGCACAAAGTACAGCTTTATAATTATGTAGGCTTTTGCCTGTTTCCATTTGTCATTGGTAATATTCTCAAGGCTAAATGAGCGCTCAGCAAATTTAAACTGCAATTTAAGAGAAAACAGGCCTTTTTGTGAAAAGGTCCTCTTATCCATCTCCTGAAGTTTTGCTTTCTTTTCATGGACAACCTCTCTCCTTTCATAGTGGTTTTGTTCTGATATAGTGAATGACTCAGATGCTGGAGGGGCCCCTAGTATGTTAGTTAACTCATGAGATTTTTAACTACTTATTTTTCAGAAACAGCATTGCCCTTTATGAGTCCTGTGCAGACTCTGACATCTCTTACATTATTGTCTTCAGCTTTGGGGGGCCTTTTTAAGATCACTGAAAATTTTTTTTTTCAAAGTTTTCTGGTTAAGACTGGAAGATAGGAACAAATTATCCTGCTGTTGCCAGGCAACTGCGTCTGGAGAGGTCTCTCCCCACACACCAAGTGAAACCTCAGCCTGGATGGAGAAGGGTTCTTGACTCTGAACGAGAAAGAATTCTTGAGCCAGACGAGTGTAGGTAAGGAAGGACTTCATTAAAACGCAAATAGGAAATGAATGGTAGCTGTGGCTGAGAGCAGGAAAGTGCAGAGGGAGGGAGCAGAAAGCTCACTGAACTTCTCAACACAGGGGAGATTCCCTTGCCAACTCCTAAAGCCAGGTCACCTGGCATCCTGTGTCCACTTGGATCTGCATGGCATGGGGACTAACCCCTACCACCCCAGGACTTGGGGGAGCCATGGAACATGGGATGGAGTGAGATTATGTTATGAGAATTTCCCAAAGAAAGGAGATGTTCAGGCGGGAATAGATTGCACAGCTGCACTTCCATCTGGGTCACCCAGGCAATGGGAACTTGCAGGCCCAAATCAGCCCTCTCAGCAGCTCCTTCCTACTTACCAGGAGTAAAGCGGAGACAGAGTGAAGACTTGGAAATAGAATGAAATAGTAAAGAGATAAACATGCTTACCACTGGAAGAATGCAGAAACAAAACACAGTTAAGTTGACCAATGAGAAAGGTTTATTTAAAAGTACACACTTAAAGGAGTGTACAGGTGACCTCAGAGAGGAGGTGTGCCAAAAGGCTAGGGATTCCATCTTTTATGAATTTTCAGGAATATGACAAAGGGCCATGGAATATAGACTTGTCAAGTGGTCTCAAGATGCTTATCTCCAGTGAAAGACATTATGTCTCATTGCCTCCATTATCAGTCTTACAGCTATTCTGCAAAATAAACTTAACACAAGAAATTTATTTATCTGGTTCTTCCCAGTATAGTGGCTTCCCTCTGGGAACATATCAGTTAAGACTGCCTTGCTTTTAAATTTTAATGTGGGTTGAGTTATTGTCTGTTTATCAAAGAATACGTTAGGAATCTTACCTCCTAACTTCTTGGTTTTTAAAATTGAATCTTAGCCTTAAGATGGAATCCTTCCTGTTCTTACTATACTGTTTATATTTTGGCTTTTTAAAAACTTAATCATGATGCCTGTCCCCTTTCTCTGCCCTATCTCACTACTCTTATGAAAGATCATTGATAATACTATTTTATTGTCATAAATTTGGTACATTAGAAGAGACTTAAGAAAAATCATACATTCAGACTCTTTCCTAGTTATTTTTCCTTTTATTTTAATGGTGTGTAAGAGTTAACAGAGCACTAGATATCATTTCTACGTATTTGACTCATAGTCTCCTTACATAAAATAACAGATTTCTAAAATGCCTTACTGTTTTATGTATTTCCTGGTTTCCCTTCTGACATCATTCAGAACAGAAGTGGGCCTGTACTCTTTTTGGTTTATATTTGGCGAAAAAAAAAAAATGTATCTTACAATGCAAAGTAGTAAAATAATGAGTATTAGTTCTTTTTCTCTCCACTGTATTCTTTTCAAAAATGTAATGCTTTCCTGCATTTTTTGGCAAAAAGATATTGGCCTGGTTGACTGTCTAAGGATTTATCATTACCAAAGGACATTTAAAACAGGACTTCAAGAATATAAGCAGGAGGGAAGGCATATTTAGCCTTCATTTCTTTCTCTGGATTTCATTATCTCTCAATTGGTACATTTTCTTGTCTACTATTAATTTTATCTAACACTTTTGTCCAAAAGTGCATTCAGTATCTTTCCCACCACCTCTAAGCCCATGCCCCAGTTTTTCATCCTGTTTATCTGCCTTTGGCTGTCATCACTGTCCGCCTGGTATTTTGAAAAATAATGACTGTTGAATCATCCTCAACAAAATCACCTGGGTTACTTTGCTTATTAAAATGCAACTTCCATGGCCCCATTCCAGGCAACTGATAGAAAATTGCAGGAACCTCAATGCTGCCTTCTTACCTATTGTGCAGATCAGTTGGCAGTGAATCTTGTTGATTCTGCCTTTGAAATGTCTCTTGAATCTCTTCATCTTTTACTTCCTCTACTCTAGTTCAAGCCCATCGTTCACCCAGAATACAGCAATAGTTCCCTATGGATATCCCCACTTGGTCTCCCTCACTAGTTTGTATTCAATGCTGGTATCCAGTTTACTGTTCTAAATTACATTCATCTCATACTTGAATATCCTGCATTATTTCTTAAAGTCAGAAGGGTAAAGTCTTAATTTCTTAGAGTAACATTCAAGGTCTACTATAAGCTAGCCTTAACTGAGTCTGCTGCATATAGTTTATGCAATTAGTGCACTCTATAGCTTTAGGGAGTTCCTTCCATTTCCAATTATGGTCTACAGGAATGATGCCCCTAGGGTTTTTTCAGTGCAGCACAATAATATATAATGACTCTCACTATCCTGTCTTAGTACCCTCACCTCTCCATCATCTCTATAAACACCCTGGACTTCCATAAACAGAATACCCACATCCAGTCTCTAAACATACTATACTAGTGCTTCTCAGTGCCTCTGCTCTTTCAGAGTTGTTTTTCCTCTCTAATTCTTTGCTTGTTCAAATTCTTGTAATATTTCAGGACCCAATCTAAGTCAGATGCTCTGTGATGCCTTTCACGATCCCTGTCATTTAAGTTGTTCCCGGTATTGAGCCATTATCCTGCTTATCTCTTTTATTGAACAGTTATCTTTTTTTCTTATGAGGTAAAATTTATGTACAGTGAAATGTACAAATCTTGATTGAATCATTGGGTGAATTACAGTGCTTCTGCCCAGACTGCTATCAAGATAAGCTCATACCTTTTTATACATTTATAATTGTCCCAGTAGTATGGTTAATCATTTTCATGCATGTGTGCCTTACTAAATTATTAGTAATTAGAGGAAGAGGCAAGAACTATGATTTTGTCTCTTTCCCATGGAAAAAAGAAGTACCTTCTGTGTTCAGCCCTGAATCAGTCTTGAATATGTACCAGTTAGGATATAGCTTAACTTTTATGAGACCCCCAAAGGCAGTGGCTTAAAAAAGAGAGAAATTTTACTTCTTTTGAATATTGTAATTCAAAGTATGAGATGTCCGAGCTGATCTGAGAGCTCCACAGTGTGAAGGACTGAGGTGTCTTCATTCTTGTTCTACCATCCCTGAAGTGTTGCCCTCATCATATGGTGTTCTGGGTGACTCACCACAACATTCCATCCAGCTGGGAAAAGGGTGGAGAAGAGAGCTTGTCTTGGAAGTTACACTTATTTGCCAATGACCAGATAATAGTTACATGGCCATCCCAGCTAAAAATCAGGAATACTAGGAGAGAAGAGAATGGATATTGAGGAACAGACAACATACAAGCTTCACATATGGTGTCACTTAATCTTCAAAATTATCCTACTAGTTATGTATGATAAAAAAACTAATACTCTGGGAAGCTAAGTGAATGACTAGTAAATTGCAGATCCTGGGATCTGAATCAAAGCCTATACTTTAAAAAATTCTATCTAGTAAAGTGTTAGGAGGAAATATATAAATGTTATTAAATAGCCATTCATTTTCACAGTGTTATGTCACATATTTTCATAGAATCATATCATCTCTTTACTTGCAGGATGTCCTGTATAACTTTACCCTGTGCTTCTCAGCATCTTGAAATAAAATGCCATATCAGCTGGTTTGTAACCAAGACCTAGTTTGTCATGCAGTTTAAAACAAAATGGCTACTCCTTTTACATCTCTGTCATTCATGAGGAAACATAAATCGCCATATATGCCAATCAAAAGCTTCTATACTATGTATTTGTTTGAAAATACTATATTATCAAGTTGAAGGAAATTATATCATTTAAGCCCTTCATTTTAATAGCAATGAGAATTGCGGTCCAGAGAAGATATAAGACTTGTCCTTTGTTTCATTCTCACCTCTGCTTCTCAAGCATCATGGGAAAAGCACTTGTCTGATCAATCATTTGTATAAGTAAACATCATTGTTACGCTTAAGAATTGTCTCACACTTGCAGAGTTGTCCTGATCAGGAAAATCAAACTGAACAGTGCATAAGAAATACTTATAATCCTAGCCTGTTTTCGTGAATTATGGAGATTATCTAACACTAAAATCATCTTAATAGCTATCAGGTATCTTTTAGAAAGGATAACTGGTATTTTGATAATCAAATAGAAATGAATTAGGTCATTCCTACACATAATTCAAAACCCAATTCAACTGCCACCTAACTCGCTGAGCCTTTCTTAAACCTCTTAAAAAGATGTGATTACGTTCCTCTCCAAACTATGGCCTTCGGATATCTCAGTATACTTATATATATATGCTTTAAGTTACGACTAATGGTGACTTTGTGAGACTTAACTTTCACGTCTGTTTTGTTCTCACTCTGTCAGTGGTGCCTAGCACATGCTTTGCTCAGAGTTGGCACTCAGTAAATGTTTTATTCAATAAATATACCTACCATGGCACCCCAGGAGAATACTACTCAGTTGGCTTCAATGGACAATCCTTAAACTAAGAATTCCAAAGACTTTGTCCCAGTTCACACACTTACAGCTTTGCAGCTGAAGGCAAGTCATTTAATTCCTTTGAGCCTTATCAGTTAAATGGGAATATGAACAATAAGAAATGAGGAATTGGTAAAAAAAACTTTATAAAAGTAACACAGCTCTCATGTGGTACCATCTCTAAAACCCCTTCCTATACCCCACATAGTGTCTTTACAGGTAGGAAGCAAACAAATATGTTATTTTTTTATTAAAAGCAGTTTGTCCCTAGCCATCTACACACCTTTGTTGGAGGTGAGAAACATTACCAAGGCAAGATAAAATTACCTCCCCTGTGCAGGCTGCCTTGCCTACTCTAGGACAGTTTCGTTATTGAACCAAGGGATCAGGGAGAGAAAGAAGACTGCTTCCCAGTACTTTGGGGGGCTTTCTTCTGGGCAGGCACCCTGGACCCAGGATTTGGGACAGGAACTTCTTGCGGGCACCACCCAGGGAACTGCCAGAGGCGTGGAGGTACATGGATGAAAACTATCCTGGCTTCAAGAGGATTCCCTTGGGGAGAGGCAGAGGGCCCAGCTATCTTCTGGAGCATCCGTGACTTAATATTTTCCTCCTGCAGTGGAAGGAAACCAGCAAACCAAACCCATAGTAAAGAAATTACTATGGATGGCTTTACTGAAAATTTGTTTGGAAGAGTGAAACTGTGACTAGAAGAGTGTGTCCATTGCAGAGGTGGTTCTACCTTAAACCTCCTTGGTTTGGGCAGTGAGAGCAGCCACTAGATTTGGGCTTGAGCATGTCTACTACAAATAGGACTATTTCCCTGGAGCCTGGCAAGTTTTGTCGAAGGCTGACCAAATGTAATTGAAATGTGACTGCCTCTTAAATTGTGAAATAGATTTTACAGTTAACAAGTGCTTTAGAAAAATAGAGGAACAAGTGGCTTTAAAGTTCAGGATGTTAATATTTGAAATCTGTCCAATTTAATTAGCTGGGTCCCAGAGACTTTTTGCTTTTTGTCTGATCAGTGTCACTGATCTAACACCCAATTCTTGCCTTGGTTGTGAGATAGGAATTAAATGTGTCATTTATTTAGTTGTATCGACCTGAATCATATCTCCCCAGCATACATTATTACAGGAAATAGGATACATCCACATGGAATTTACTCAGTAACTCTTCTTAGTGACATTTGTGTGATCTAATTCAAGGACCTGAAGTGAAGCCTCCACATGATTTATTTGCATATGATACAGCTATTTTTAGTACTGCATTTACATTTTTAAAAGCAAGGATGCACCTTCTTGATGAATTTTTAGACTCACAGACTCACAGAGTGTAGAACAAAGAAGTTTCTTAGAAATTAAGTCCAAACATCTTTTTTGTATTGGAGACAGAAACTAGAGTTCAAAAAGATTTAATGGTCCTGCACTAAGTTCACAGGCCAGTCAGTGATCGAGCACAAGAAACTAGATGGGTTCCCAATTCAAAGCTCTAGTCTCAGATCTAAAAACAGAGAGATGGTTTACACTGACAATTTGTCATAACAGGCAACTTTTTAATACAATGATAACTTAGCTACTTAAAACCTCTAATTTCTGCATAAGCATATTATAATTTATTACAGTCCTTGTAGCTATCTACCCTTATTTTTCTTTCTTTGGTTGTGTCCTTTTAATTTTTGTGTATTTTTGTGAACTGCCTTAAAACCTTTGAATGATATAAGGTTGAAATAAAGTACTCAAAGTGATACTTTGTATTAATGCTAATTACTTAACCTTTCCATAGTATTAGGACATGACAGACCTAACAGTATTTCATCTTTTCCATTTATCAGAAATAGAAGTAGAAGCAAACTTTCTAAGTGGATGCCTAAAAAAATAGGATTCTCACAGTTGTTCCATTTCTTCAGAATGTAATGACACTGTGATCCTCATTAAAAAAAAAAAAAGCCTTGAAATTGTTTTATTAAGCCTGGGAAATGATTTAGGAGTATATTTAGTATCTTAAAGTGAAAGATTGGCTGATAGGATTGAAATATTACCTGGGTATTTAGAAGAGCATTGCAGTTTATGGTCAACTGATTGTCAACAAGGGTGTGAAAACAATATTCTTTTCAATAAATGGTGCCAGTACAGCTGGACTGCCACGTGCAAATGAATGATCTAGATCCCTTCTTTAATCCATATACAAATTAACTTAAATATGGTTCAAAAATCTAAATGTGAAAGCTAAAATTATAAAAATCTTAAAAGGAAACATGGGTGAAAATCTATATGACTTTGGATCAGGCAGTAGTTTCTTAGCTATAACAGCAACAAAAGAAAAAATAAGATAAATTGGACTTCAGCAAAATTAAAAACTATGTCACAGGACACTGTCAAGGAAACAAAGACAGTCTACAAAATGGGAGAACTCATTTGCAAATTATCTATATTCAGTAAGGGTCTAGTTTTGTTACAACTCAACAAAAGACAAATATCCCAGTTAAAAAGTGGGCAAAGAATTTTACTAACCATTTCTCCAAAAAAGATATACAACTGACCAATAAACATTGGAAAGATGCTCAGCATCAATGGAGAAATGCAAATCAAGACTGATGTATTGCTTCACACCTACTAGGAGGCATATAATTAAATGACAATAAGTGTTGGTAAAAACGTGGAGAAATTGGAACTCTTGCACATTACTAGTGGAGATACAGCTTCTTTGCAAACAGTTTTGGTAGTTTCTCCCATATTAAAGAGACCCAGCCATTCTGCAATGGTACAGCTTCTTTGCAAACAGTTTTGGTAGTTTCTCCCATATTAAAGGGACCCAGCCATTCTGCTCCTAGGTACAGGTACAAGTGAATTGAAAATTATGTTCATACAAATACGGATACACACATAATAGCTTTATTCAAAATAACAAGTATTGTAACAACACAAATGTTTGTTAACTGAGAAATGGATTAAGAAAATATGGTATATCCATAAAATGGAATATTAGACATAAAAAACAATAAAGTACTATTATATTTTACAACATGGATAAACCTTGGATATTTTATGCAACATGCAAAAAGCTAGACAAAAAGGTCATATTGTATAATTCCACTTATAAGAAATATCTAAACTAAGCAAATCCATGAAATGAGAAAGTAGATTAGTGTTTGCCAGGAGATGTGAAAAGAGGGGAATTAGGACTAAATACCAAGTATAGGGTTCTTTTTGTGGTTATAAAAGTATCCTGGAATTAGGTAATGGTGATTGTTGTACAACATAGTGAATATACTAAAATCTACAGAAGTGTATACTTTGAAATGGTAAATTTTATGCTATATGAATTATATCTTAGTGTAAAATACTAAACTTTTTAAAGAACATTGTGTACCCAAAGATAAAAGATGTTATGAAAAGTTAGAGACTGAGATTATAAAGAATTTCCGGTCATAAAGAAGTTAAATAATTTGGACCCCCCAAACTTCCCTACGACTGATAGGGAACTTGTCTATTCTGTAGCTTTGTGAGGATTAAGGAAAAGCTCCTGTGGTACGGTTTTTATAGCTGGACAAGAAGAATCAGAGTCATTAGAGGGCCCTTTACTTAGAGCCAAGGAATGTGGCTAAAGATGCCATGCAAATTGAGATGATAAAACCAAATTACCTCTGCTGAGTCAATCACCTCTAGTTCAGAAACAGCAGGGAGGATGAAAACTAATAGGGAGTTGAGGGTAGGACTGAAAGGATGTGATTTTTCTTTTTTAATGCGCAACACAACAGCAGCGCTCCCTAGATTTTGTGCTATAATAAGACCATTTTCACACATTTTAATTACTCTGAGATAACAACAGTGTGATCTCCATCCACAAACATTTATTATCTATTTAATTTTGCTCTAATTTCAGTGTAGCAAGAATGCACCTTGTAAGTGGGAATAATTATCTGTGTAGTAAAAAGAAATCCCTTCCCATGTTGCTAATCCTGTTGTGCATTTCTATAATAAAGTATTAACAAATGGCCTTTATATTTTTCCATTTTTAGGTTGCATTTATAGAGTACTAATTTAAAAGTAGCATCTTTATGAACTAGAACCCTACTTGCTTCTTGAGTGTTAGTCAAGAATATTAAAAGTTGTAGAAGCTAAGGTTTTATATTTCTCATCAGGATTTTAGATGACATTTTTATTCTTTATCAACCTTTATAGTACTTGGTGCTGTAATGTTCATGATAAACTGTATAGAATTATCTTTGAGATACATTTTCAAAATGAGATTTATGTAACTTAATAGTTATATAAATTGTTCTGATTGTTTTCCAGACCTGTCATTTACTCCATCCTTTATAGTGATGCTACAGGACAGAGAGGAATGGATAAAAATATTGGTGAGCAACTCAATAAAGCTTATGAAGCCTTTCGTCAAGCATGCATGGATAGAGATTCTGCAGTAAAAGAACTACAGCAAAAGGTATGTGGTTTTGGTTTTGAAAGTTGTTTATCCTGGTAAGTCGAATTTGAGAATCTTTTGTAACTGAAAAAATATTATATTGTTTAGAAGCTGCTTTGAAGAACTGTAATTACTGAAATACAGGGATATATTAATGTAATGTGAGATTTTTTGTTGTCTTTTTTTTAAAACCATTGTAACTTGTGGAGAAAATTCATTTTAAGGTGGTTGTGTTCAGGGAAGATGAAGAATGTTGTCGTCCATAAATGATTTTAAATAAAATGACATATTGTAAGTTAGAAGTATCAGTGTCCCAGCTAGTTTTGTTTTGTTTTTGTTTTTGTTTTTGTTTTTTACATTGTTATTTGGCTGGCAGGAAGATTGTACAAATCTTAATATATTGGTTGTTAATTTATAAAGTCGTCCATTCTTTAACTATAGCAGTTAAAAATAGACTATTTCAGTGAAATCTTTAATGACTTACCAGAAGTTTCGGAAATTTTTAAATTTCAGAAGTTTTTAAATTACCTCTGTATACGTAAAATTTCTGTTTAGTACTTGAGTTTCAGAGAGCAAATTGGAGAAAAGGTATATCCAGACAAAAATTACTTAGCCTAGTAGTTTCCAGGCACATGTCTGTTATTAATACGTGATAAGGTTGAGCCCTGCAGCAAAACAATAAAAGTAAGAATAGTGTAACTGCTTTCTTGTAATTCTAAATTTATTCAATTTAAAATTCTGTCCTTTAGTTTGATATGTTTCCACATTTCCATACCATCAAAATAAAGAATTTTATTAACATATACTTTTATAAAATGATTAGGTAGAGTTACTTGTTTGCTTACTTAGTGTCATTATTTAGTAGTGTTTTCAGGTTCTCCAGTAGTTATACATTCTGTGATACTCTAGAAGTACACACTGGACACAGCATACTCATAGCTGACGCTGACACCACAGAGACATAGTAAAGATGCTAACCGGATCATTAATGGAAAAGACTCAGGCAGAGTCCAGAAGATTTGATGCGCAACTTTCCCATGCTCTTTCCCTCCTGTAAGGGGTCACACAAAGTGCCCTCTCCCTCCAACTTCAAAAATTCAGCATATGTATGGTGGTTCTGTATAGGGAACTCCATTTGAGACTTAATGGTTTTTATTAAGGGCTGGTCGCAGACATACCTGACAGCCCAAATCCAAGATTATCAGAAAGGAAGTAGGTGTTCACCACAAATTTCATGGTATAGTTTAGGCAGGCTGGCACAGCAGTTCAAAACCTTACCACTTAGGAAATGTTTTCAAAAGTCAGGTTCCCAGATGCCAATCAAGGGCCAGCACTGCAGGTTATGCTATATTAAATTAATCCTGCTCAGACACGTAAAAGAGTGTGTGTGGAGGGCTGAAACAGGATCACTATCTAACACCATACAATTGATTAAAGACCTAAATATAAGACACAAAACCATAAAACTCTTAGAAGAAGAAAACATAGGCAGGAATCTCTAGAACATCAGCATGAGTAATTTTTTTCTGGATATGTCTTTTCAGACAAGGGAAACAAAGGCAAAAATAAACAAATGGGCCTGCATCAAACTAAAAGGCTTCTGTACAGCAAGAGAAACCATCAACAAACTGAAAAGGCAGCGTACTATATGGGGAAATTTATTTGCAAATGATATATCCAATAAGGGCCTAATATCCAAAATATATAAATAACTCATATGCCTCAACCCAAAAAAACAAATAATCCAACTAAAAAATGGACAGAGGACCTGAATAGACATTTTTTCAAAAGAAGATATACTGATGACCAACAAACATGCGAAGAGAAGCTCTGAATCACTAATCATCAGGGAAACTCAAATCAAAACCACAATGAGATAACACCTCATACCAGTCAGAGTGATCACTACCCAAAACACAAGAAATATTAGGTGGAGTAAAGGGAACCTCCTACCCTCTTGGTGGTAATGTAAATTGGTACAGCTGCTATGGAAAGCAGTCTGGAGGTTTTTACCTGGTAGTTTCCTGAAGAAAACAAAATCACTGATCTAAAAAGATACATGCATTCCCGTGTTTATTGCCCCATTATTTACAATAGCCAAGATATGCAAGAAACTAAAATGTTCATCAATAGATGAATGGATAAAGATATGGTACATTATACAATGGAATATTATCCAGCTATTAAAAAAAGAGTAAAAAACATGGATGGACCCAGAGAATATTTTGCTAAGTGAAATAAGCCAGAGAAAGACAAATACCATATGATTTCAGTTATATGTGAAATCTAAAAAAACAGAAATAGATTCATAGACACTGAGAAGTATCTGGTGGTTACCATGGGGAGGGGTTGTAGTATGTGGGTAAAATAGGTGAAAGGGATAAAGAGGCACAGAATCTCAATAATACTATAAATTAGTCACAGGTATGAAAGTATGGCATAGAGAATATAGTCAGTAATTCTGTAATATTCTACGTTGATAGATGGTAACCACACTAGTTGGGGTGAGCATTTAATATTGCAGGTAACTCAAATCATTATGTTGTAGAAAAAGGAAGGAAAGAAGAAAAAGAAGTGTGTATGTGTAGGGGAGTCTTATGTTCGTTCCTTCAATTAAGAAAAATTTTTTACTGGCCTGTGAAATTCTGAGGTCTTAAGAAGTATGCTAGACATGCATTTCTTAGTTTCTTCCATGAGTATAGGAACTATACAGTTGTCTCACTTCTTTCCAATTATCTTCTACAGAACTCATGTAAGTTGCCTGAATTCTTTAAAAATCATCATCATTCTCTGTGATTCTCCTGTTGGTTTATAAAATAATTCTCCCACTTATATAGGTAGACATGAACTATGGGTCTTCATTAGGGGCACATAGGAAAAGCAGAGGCATAATAATGATAGGGAGCTTTCTAACAATTATTGAAATGAAGTTTAGAATTTGGATTTCTATTCCTTTCTAGTTCAGGTATAAGGCATAATCATTTTTTTAAAAAACAAAATAAAAAATTCCCAGCTTTTATTCTTCTTATTTTCCCATGAGGTTTAATATGAAACTTCAACAATCCTATACCTATTCTAGAAAAGTTAGGAAGCACAGAATTAGGGAAGAGGGGTATTGAGATCTTCTTAAGTTAAGGCAGAAACAGGAATATTTTTACTTCCTCCTCCTCCTGCACTGACCAATGGTGAACAACTTCATTTCTTGTAATTTAACATCTTATCTGCCATAGAGGAAGCTTTGCTCACATCAGCAATTTCCCAGAGAGGGGAAAGAGAAATTTTTTCTGTATATATTTGTTAGGTACTCAAGAATAAGAGAAGAAAAAATATATACTGTATATTCTTATATATTAAATTCAAAATATCCTGATTTGTTAAAGAAACTTTATTGATTGTCTACTATGTACTGAGTCCTTAATGAGGTTCAGTATCAAAATGAAACATAGTTTAAGCCCTTAATGAACTTCCCAATAAGTAAAGAAGGTAAAAAGTAATATCAGTAGTTATTACCACAGCATACTAAGTGCTACAGTAAAGATCTGTGCAGTATAATCTATGAGAAGAGGTACCTAACTCAGTCTAGGCGTGTCAGGTCGTAAGTCCATTATCAAGATCATCACTTGGGCTAAGATTAGGAGGAGTGGATACATTAGGGAAGAAGGGTTTTGCAAGCAGGGGAAAAGTATATATAATAAAAATTCAGACATGAGAGACTTTATGGTGCATCCCATGTACCATAAGATGATGCTATGGCTCCAAAAACAAGAACTAGAGAAAAGTACAGAAAAAGAACCTGTGAAGATAGATTAAGGCCCTTTACAATGAATATGACAAAGTGGTTTATACTGTATTGTTATTCAATCAAAATTTACTGAAGGATTAATATATACTTTAGAAAGTCTTCTGACAGTAAGATGTCAAGTAGATAGGATAAAGAACAGTGTAGAATTCAAGTCTTCCTGACAGTAAGGTGGAGGATAGATAGGATGAAAAACAGTGTAGAATTCAACTCAACAAACATATTAATGCTAAGCAATGTTCTGAGAACAAGGAATGTAAAAATAGTCAACCATCAAGTTGTACTTTATGTACAACTTGTACAGTCAAAAATCTGCATATAACTTTTTGACTCCCCAGAACTACTAAGAGTCTGCTGTTAACTAGAAACCTTATCAATAACATAAACAGTCAATTAACATGTTTTTATGTTTGCTGTATTACATACTGTATTCTTATAATAAAGTAAATTAGAGAAAAGAAAATGTTTTTTCAAGTCATCATAAGTCTCCAAAAAATTTTCCAGTACATTTATTGGAAAAAAATGCATGTATAAGTAAGTGTTCAAAAACCCATGTTGTTCATGGAGTCAATTGTGTAATCATAAATAAATATTAATAAACATGTTATATATACATATACTTCAAATTTTAAAAAATGAATGGAAACCATTTCAAGCAATCAAAATGAGGACTTAAGCATTACAGATAATTTGGAGGAGAGAGGTAAGATTTATCTAGGAGGTAGAATGGAAATCAGTTGGCACCTGAGTGCAGGCCACTTCTGAAGTGATGGCATAGATTCTAGGATAATACCCAAATATTTGGAATAGAAGACTGGATTGATGATGGTGCTGATGACTAAAATGAAGAATGAAGAAAGTGCAGATTTGCGGATGGGGTATAAGATCTATAGTTACCTGTAGAACAAGCAGGTGAAAATGTCTAATGAATTGTTGCAAATACGGATTTAGAAGCCTAGGTAGAGTTCTGAATTGGAGAGTATAGATAGGAGATTATAGAACAACAGATTTTATTATAGCCTTGAATATAGGTAACATTTCTAAGTCAGAGTGGATAAGGTGAAGGAATATTTAAAGGACAGGAGTAAGAAGAAGGAAATAAGGTCAACCAGTTGGTTACTAGAGATTCAGAAATGGGGTAAGGAATTTACTGTGAACAAGAAGAGAAACACCTATTCCTCTGAGAACTAATTTATCCTCATCTCCCATGTACTCCCAAAAATGAGAACTGGAGGGAACAAGAGTAAAAAAATAACTGAAAATGAAGCTAAGTTTGCAGTTAGGAAGAAGTGGTGGTAGCAAGAAGTTATAAGGCTTATCATGTATCACTGACATGTGGAATCTAAATATAGTCCAACGTGTAAAAAAAAGAATAAAATGGTAGTTACCAGGAGATGGGGAGTGGGGATAAAATTGGTGGTGGTTAAAGGTATAATCTTGTGACAAGTAGTAAATAAGGCAAAGAGAATGAATGCACAATATGAATATAGACAATAATATTGTGTTATGTAATGTAAAAATTGGTAGAATGGTAATTATAAATATATCAGTAACTTGCTGTACAACTTAAACTCATGCAATGTTAAATGTCATATTTATTTAAAAAACAAACAGTTCTGCATGTAATTGTAGATTAATGGTAACAAAAAAAAGAGACATCAAAAACAAACAAACAAGGATTTCATGTAAGAGTCCAATTTTTTCTGTGAAGTACAAGGTGAGGTCATCTACTGAGTGAAGTGTTTTTAGGACATTCTGAAAGTGGTCATGCAGAATTGAAATACCTTCAGTTAAAAAATGAAAGAGAAATGTTGCCTCCAACCTTTCCCATGAATATTTGGTGGTATCAGTCAATGTTTGTTGGTCATCTTTTTAGCAGCTTTCTTGGTGTAGAAGTGGAACTAGTAGTTGGCCAAGTCCATGATTAGGATATTGCAAAGTTAAGAGTAGAAGAATGGTTAGGTGTCCAGCAAGTGCATACAAAAGTAACTGACATTATGTGCTTTGAGATGTAAGCTAAAATCATAAGGAAGCTAACCTAGGAGGAGTCTAATAGACTAAGAAGAGTGTTTATGGCTGAAGTCTTCATGAGGTGAGAGAACAGATACAGACATAAAAGAATGTAAGAGTTCAAAGGACAGTTTTTTGTCAGTGAATAAATATTAATGTTTAGAAGCTTCTGTCTTCATAATAAGTCATGAAAGTAGATAGCTGGAATGGGATTGAGGAATTCATGAAACTGACTAGAGCTCTTCTCCTAGAATAGTGGTAGGATTAGGAGCTTTTAGGGAGACTCTGTGAAAGGAAGAGCTTGAATTCTTAAATAGGAAGGAATGACTAGTATGTTGGAAGAAAACAGTTTTGAGGAGAGATGTATAATTTAATGTCTTGTGGATGGCTTTTTTCTTACTTTTAAAGAAATAATGGCCCAGAAGTGGCAAGAATGAGGTAAGATAGTACTTACCTTTTTGTTCTCCCACATCCTAACTCCATTGTCCAACACCTATGATATGATAGGACATTAGACCGCTTCATATTAAGGGATTACAGAAGCATCTGAATCTTCAGGAGGCGACATAATTATTCCCATTTTAAAGTGAGAGGACAAGTTTGCTGAAATTCAAATTTAGTGGCTTTTATATTCTCTGTACTGTAATGAAATAGGAGTTCTCACATTAGGTTTTATACTTTGATATCATTCATTGTCTCTTTGTAAATTAACTTTTTCTAAAACACTTTTGTGAAAAGACCTGTATACTTCCTTTTGACTTTTCTTGGGATTTTATTATGGAACATGTATTGTTCTTTTAAAGTACAGAATCAAATATACCAAGTGTAAATCACTAATTTGTCCTTATCTGCTTCCAAAAATGAGATTAAATTTTGAAGTATAATAAGCTAGTGATTACTCATTTGGAATCTTTGGTAATAAAATGATACATACAATGCTCATACTTCTAGTTTTCAGATAAGAGCAAAAGCTCTGGTGTTAGATTTGTGTTTTTAAATACCATTTCTATAAGTTTCAAGATTTTCAGCTTGTATGATTGGAAGTTTGATGATGATGATGCACCCACAGAAAAAGAGAATACTGATTTTGGTAAAGGAAATTATTAATTGATTTGATTTTGAAATTGTGAGTTCAAGTATTAGAAGATTAGTTAAGGGAAGATGATCAGCAGGCAATTGAAATGTGCATCTTTGAAGTAAGGTTGGAAATACTAGGAGTCAACTTTACAGAGATGATATTTGGAGTGATAGTAGAAAGAGGTACCAATGGGAAAGAGTAGAGCAAGATAAAAAGAGGAGCATGAAAATAAACTTGGTGAAGTTGCCTAGCATTCTGATAGTAGCAAAGGCCCCAGGGGATGTGTAGTGAGTCTAGTTGCCGTTCCTACATTTTGCTTAAAAAATTTCAGTATTGAGTGACATCAGCAAGATGGTAAACTAGGAAGTTCCCGGCCCTCATTCTTCCATGGAAACATCAAATAAACAATTACAAACTGACTGAAATAACTTTATAGAAGCTCTGGAAATCAGTCATTTATCAACAGCAACCAGGCCAACACCTAGGCAAGAAAAAGCCACATTTAAAACTGTAGTATATGTCAGTATTTCTAGTTTCTCTTTACTTACCCTCCTCCCCATGTGGCATGGTACAATTGGGAGGAAGGAGCCTAACTGCTGGCTCCCTCCCTCAGGAAGGAAGGAGAGGAGTAGAACTTGTTCAAAACCCCCTGGCCTGTTGTGGGCTATCTGGGGTACTATTTTCTGTCATACCTGACTTAGCTGTTTATTCAAATGCCCATTTTGCAACGAATCACAAGGCATACAAACAGGAAAACATGGCCCTTTCAGAGGAACAAGATAAATTTCTAGAAACAGTTTCTTAAGGAACACATGCATCAGACTTATTAGACAAAGACTACAACACTATCATAAATATGCTCAAAGAACTGAAGGAAAATATAATCAAAGTACTAAAGGAAATCAGAAAAGCAATAATATGAGCAAAATGAGAATAGCAACAATGAGATTGCAATTATTAAAAGAAAGAAAGAACCAAACAGAAATTCTGGAGTTCAAAAATAAAATAAATGAATTGATAATTTTATTAGAGGGGTTCAAGAACAGACTTGAACAAGCAGAAGAAAGAGTCAGTGAACTTAAAGACAGATCATTTGACATAATGGAATGAGAAGCAAAAAGAAAAAATAAGAAAAGTGATCAGAACCTAAGGGACTTATGGGACACTATAAAATGGAGCAGTATACATATTATAGGAGAAGAAGAGATAAATTATTTTGAAGAAATAATAAATGAAAACTTAACAAATTTGAAGAACAACATGAATATACAAGTCCAAGAAGCTTAGCAAACACCATGTAGGAAAAGTCCAAAGAACTCTGCATCAAGACCATTATATTCAAACTTCCAAAAGACAAAGACTTGGAAAGCAGCAAGAGAAGTGTGACTCGTCATGTACGCGAGAGCCCCAGTAAGACTATCAGGAGATTTCTCAGCAGAAACCTTGCAGGCCAGCAGGCTGTGGGATGATATGTTTAAAGTGCTGAAAGAAAAAAACCTGTTAACCAAGAATTTTATATATAGCAAAACTGTCCTTCAAAAGTGAGGGAGAAATTAGGATAATCCCAGACAAACAAAAGGAAGGGATTCATAACCACTAGACCTGACCTACAAGAAATGCTGAAGTGGATCCTTCAAATTGAAATCAACTAGACAGTAACTTGAAGCCTTAAGGAAATATAAAGCTCTGGTAAAGGTCAATATATCACAAATACAAAAACCAGTATTGTAATTTTGGTTTGCAAGTCCAATTTTTGTTTTCTACAGGATTTAAAAGACAAGAGTGTAAAAAATAATTTTAAATTCTGTATTAATGAGTACACTATTAAAGATGTAATTTGTGACATTAATAACAAAGTAGTCGTAGTGAAGCTATAAAGGTATAGAGGTTTTGTAGGCAATTGAAGTTAAGTTGGTATCAATTTAAGACTCATTGCCATTTAAAAGTCAGATTGCCATATTCATAAATGATTAAGTTACAGAAAACTTCTGCAGTTGAGCTGCTTGCCATAAGATTCTTTGTATTATTAATCAAAAATTATAAATCTCTTTGTTGAGAAGAGAAATATGGTATAAAACATATTTGTCTCTTCTTGCCCAATTCTTGGTTAAAAGAGAAAAATCAGCATTTTGTATAGAAGGGAAATCTTCATAATCCTAAGATAGTTCCTATATATTGCTTTTTCTTTGTATTGATAAGAAAAATGAAGGAAACAATATTTAAAACCATCCCATTTGCTAAGCAAAGAGCCCTATTGATTAACCAGTGAGTCTAAGAAAAGGCCTCAAATAAGACTGATTTTGACTGTACTCTGTCTTTTTATAAGTTATGGTTTTCTGATAATAAATGTAAAGCCTTAAGGACTGTGTTGTCCAGTTGCTTTATTCTAGAGCTAGTCTTGACCCATATGAAATGTGAACTCTCAGCCTCAAAGCTGATGTTAGTTCTAAAAGCTTGTAAAACATGTTTTCTGGGATTGCATGAAATCATAAAATGCCTTTGTTGTAGGTAACTACTGTATTAAACACTCATAGAAGATAACATAGGCAAAAATCTCTTGAATATAAACATGAGCAACTTCTCTCCTGAGCACATCTTCTCAGCCAAGGAGGAAAATAAGAAAATGAAGAAGTGGGACTACATCAAACCAAAAGGCTTCTGTACAGCAAAGGACACCATCAGCAGAACAAAAAAGCATCTTACAGTATGGGAGAATCTATTTGTAAACAACTTATCCGATAAGGGGTTAACATACAAAATATATAAAGAACTCACATGCCTCAAAACCCCAAAAACAAATAACCTGATTAAAAAATGGGCGAAGGATCTGAACAGACACTTCTCCAAAGGAGAAATTCAGGTGACCAACAGGCACATGGAAAGATGCTCCACATCACTAATCATCAGGGAAATGCAACTTAAAACCACAATGGATATTACCTCATACCAGCTAGGAAGGCCACTATCCAAAAGACAAGAAACAACAAATGACGGGAAGATTGCGGAGAAATGGGAACTCTCCTACACTGTTAGTGGGAATGCAAACTGGTGCACCCATTGTGGAAAGCAATATGGAGGTTCCTCAAAAAACTAAAAATAGAAACACCATTTGACCCAGTAATTCCTCTCCTAGGAATTTCGAAGAAAACAAGATCCTTGATTCAAAAAGACATATGCACCCCTATGTTCATTACTGTACTACTTACAATAGCCATGATACAGAAGCAACCTAAGTGTCCATCAGTAGATGAATGGATAAAGATGTGTTACATATACACAATGGAATATTATTCAGACACAGAAAGAAAAGAAATCCTGCCATTTGCAACAACATGCATGTAGAGGGTATTATGCTCAGTGAAATACGCCAGGCAGAGAAAGACAAATACCAGATGATTTCACTATTTGTGGAGTATAAAAACAAAGCAAAACAGAAGGAACAAAATAACAGTAGACTCATAGACACCAAGAAGGGGCTAGTGGTTATCAAAGGGGAGGGATGAGGAAGGTTGAAAGGGGAGGGATAAAGGGATTAAGGGGCACAGTAGTTTGCAATCACAATATAGGTTGGTCATGGAGACGGTAGTACAGTACAGAGAATACAGTTAATGATTCTGTAACTTCTTACTACATTGATGGACAGTGGCCACACTGGAGGGGGTGAGGACTTGATAATATGGGTGAATGTTGAACCATTATGTTGTGTATTTGAAACCATCATAAGATTGTGTATCAATCATACTTTCATTTTAAAAAATGCCTTTATTTTCACTTAAGATGTAAATTGTCTACATCTCTTCTTTTTTTTTCCTTTCTCTGTTCCCCAAAAACCTATGTCTCTGTAAAGTGTTGGTGTGAATAAAACAGTTTGCTCTGGTTTTTCTGTGCTGGAACTACTGATACTAGAATAGAGGTGCTTCTGGCTATTTCTGATCAAAGCCTTATTTCTTCTATTGTACATTATCAGTACCTTGCCACAGACTCATTTCCACCTATCAGAATGTAAAATGTTTGTATCCTTTTTTCCAAGCTTTTATTTCCAGAACTACATCCTGTTGAGACTTTTATAGTTATGCTATATTATGTTTGAGATGCATTAATAATAAGGAATGTTTAAATTATGATATTCAAAGATATTTTGAGCACCTACTCAATATATTGTATCAGGATCTGTTCTAAATACTGGGCCTACAGTAATTAGCAGACATACTCCTTGCTTCATGGAGTAGTGGCACAGCCTAGTAAAGCAGAGACGAAATATAAGGTTCCAAACTCTGATGAGTATCAGGAGGAATGGTAAATTGCTCTTAGAATGTCAGGGATTTGACCTGATCTAGGAGGTCAGAGAGGACAGTCTTTATGAAGTGACTTTCGAAAAGGTAGAGTAGGAAAGCTTTACAAGTACAAGGACCTACATTATAAAGACCCATTGGCCTAAAAGAATTAAGGTATAAGGGAAATGGTGCAATGAGAAGAATCAGGGCAAAGCTATGTAGGATCTTAAAGGCCACATTGAGGATTTTTGTTTTTTTTATTCCAAGTGCAATGGGAAGCCATTTAAGATTTTGGGGGTGGGGAGGGGTGGGAGGAACAAATGAGTGTTAAAATTAGATTTGCATTTTGCAAACCCAAAAAGAACACAATGGCTACAGTGTAGAGAATGGATTGGCTGATAGACTTGGGAAGAACAGTCTTGTGCAGTAGTTCATTAAGGTTGTGATGGCTTGAATTGTGATGGCTATATTGGAGATGAAAAACTGGATAGATTTGAGAGATTTAAGATTAAAATTGCCACGCAATAATGGATTGGTTATAGAACAAGCAGATGTCAAGAGTGATTATATTTTTCTGGAGAGATAATAGTGCTTTATACTGGGAGAAGGAAAGATAGCAAAGGACCCAGTTTTCCCTGCTGGTATGGTTGGGGGCAGTAGTTGGAGGGAAATCATCAGTTTTGAGTAAGTAAAATTTGAAGTGCTTTCCTAGTAGCACTTGGCCACATAGATCGAGAGAGACCTGGAGATCTTAGAGGAGAGGTGTGGGCTGGAAGAAATTTGAGTCTGGCATATAACCAGCCACTGAGGATGAGATTGCCAGAGGGAAAAGTATATAGCAAAAAGAAGACCTTGGTAGAGCTAGGTACTCACATAATACAACGTAGTGGTTATTTAGAGGCTTGGGCTCTGTGGCCAGGCAAACCTGAATTCAAATCCTGATTCTACTACTACTGAGAACCTGTGCGCAAATTATTTTGTACTTCTTTTTCATCTATAAAATGTGGGAAATAATCTCCTCAGAAGGTTAGTTTAAGTATGAAATAAAGGAAATAAAGCTCCCTGATTTTGGTTCATAATAAATATTCAGTGAAATGGTCATATGATGATGGGTTGAAAATTTGTTTTGCAGAATGGTTCATGTTTTAAGAGATAAGATAACATATACATGTGTGTGTGTGTGTGTATATGTATAAAGAAGTTCCTAAAGGTACATACCAGAGTGTTGATAACAGTTAACTCTGAGGAGGAATGGAAGGCAAAATAAAGGAAAATACTGTCACTGTTTACTTTTTACATATCTGAGTTTTTGTTTTGGTGATGGTGAACATTTGTTGGCGGTTTTTTACATTTCTCTCAATACTTGTGCTACTTTTATGATTTTCAACAGCCATTAATTGTTTCTTAATCATTTTTTTAGTCTATCTCTTCATAAACTTTGAACATGCAGGGTTTTTATTTTTTTTGCTTGACAGAATGTTTTTAATTCAGTGGAGGTACTACACTGATTTCTGAAAAAGATACTTCTTAGTCCTAGGTTACAGTGAACTAGAAGAAAGACTGAGAAAACTGGCTTAGAGCGTGGGGTGGTTGTTTGGTAAGTCTGGTGGACAAATTGCCTGTGTTTAGTGGTAATCAGGACTTCAGTTAATGGGTATATACACCATGGGCTATGATAATAGATATTATGTAGACAACTTGCTCATTATTAAAGAAAAGGAATTAACATTACAAAGAGCTTATTATGTGCCAGACATTTTATACATGCAATCTCCTTCAGTCCTTCAGGTAAATATTATTTTCATTTCAAAGAGAAAGAAACCAAAGTTCGAAGAGACTAAGTATATTAATCAGGGCCAAAACACATGATCATAAAATAAAAATTGTCATAGTTTACATTTGGCATGCTGAGAAATTGGTATCAGCACTTTACCTTATATTAGATAATCAGATAAATAATCTAATCTGTCGAATTGCAGATCTTCCATAAGTCTTGGTATCAGGAGGATGGGGAAGGGCAGGGTTTATCACCTAGTTATAAGAGAATATAGCAGAGAATGGTTGAAGAATGAGCTTTATAAACCAGGATCTCCAAGTTGCTAATCTTATACACTTTTTTTAATTTAAAATTAAAATGGATGTTTATTAAAGTCTCAAGAGAAGACAATTAGTTTGTGTCTAAAGTGCTATGTATTGGGATAATTAATATTTAATTGTCTTTCCTCATAAACTGTAGAGCCTCCCAATTAAAGCATTTATGGTACCCAAGCAAATACTTCAAGAAAGCTTTTGTTCTTTGTTAATCTTGCAACAGTTTGAAAGGTTTTTAAATTGAGACTATTTCTTTTTGTGCTTTTAATCCATTCAACGTTTATTAAATTCCTGTTCTTTTTATACTTGGAGGAAAACAGTAGCATTTTTCAGAATATTGAGTTTAGTTCTTGAGGAAGAGAAGAGAAAGTGTCTAACCCAAATAGAGTATTCTCATGACATAAGGACACTTGAACTTTTTTTCCCCATTTAGGAAATAAGTGCTTTAGAAAATGTGAAAAATGAGAATTTTCAGTGTCACCAATAGGAAAAAATTCAATTTATAGAAGTATTTTAATATTTATGAAACTCATGAAAATTTGAGCAGCTGTATGTCCAAAATGATAGAGAATATGTTGCCTTAGTTTTGAAGATGGATTTAAATTTTGTCTGGATAAAGGAACAATTCTTAAGCTTTTTGCTTTATTTATGATAGTTGAAAGTATATAGACAACTATTCTTAGTAAATTTAAGATTTGTACTACATTTGATCATAATTTTAAGTTTTGCTTCCGAATACTAAGAAAAAATGCAAAGTATATTATGGCACAAGTACCTAAATACCTGTTTACCTCTTTACATGATGGTAGACCACTTGTTTTGCTAGTCTTTGCATTTGGAAGGAGTGTCAAATACACAGAAGCCAGAGTCATCTTGGCCAGATGGTGTTTGATACAGATGGATGGTTAGTTGTCATGCAGATCTCCTAGTTGGTAACTTGTTGCTGCCATCTGACTCAAAGAATCATTCACACACACTGGCTGTCAAAAGCATCTTCTCTTCTGTCTGTTTTAGCTGTCATGTCTGTGCTCTGTACAGAAGTGTTGACAAGACATTGCTGTTGTACATTTTCAATGTGGTTGTTAGTGATTTTTCTGTTTTGTGGGGTCTTTGATAGGGCTGGAATGTACTTGCTTTGAATTGTTTTGTTTTTTTTAAATACGGTGACAGTGCAATAATTATCCAACCTTTTATAAGGACTTCAAGGTTATAAGTTTATTAGATCTGTTCAGTGAACAAAAGCATTTAATAAGAAGAAAAGAAAAAACTTCTTGCTTAAGTTAGTTTCCAGTCATAACAAATAAACTAAATTCTATTGGTTATTTCACATTTTCATGTAATGTCCTCTTCTGTACTTTCCCTCTTATAGCCTTATGATCAAAATCTTTATATTGCTTCCTGAATATGTATCTTGAATTTGTGCCTTTTTTTTCTGACAGTATAAGCTTCCCTTGTTTGCAAAAAAAAGTCTTAAGATGCTGCCTGTCTTTTGTATCCCTTTTCTCAAACTTAATTTCCTTTTGTCTTATTCACCTACTGACGTTGTCTCTGTTTTTCCTATTTCCCTTAATAGAAATAAAAACACAGCGTTTTCTCCATTCCTTCAGGTAACTTCTGAAGGTACATCTATTTCTCTGATACTTCTTTAAAGTTTAATTAGTTCATTTATTCGGCTAATATTTTCTGAGCAGCTCAAAACATACTGGCACTCTGCTATACTCTGGAGATATCAGAAGAAAATAGTCTGTGCCCTAAAGGAGGTCATAATCTAAAGGGATATCTGACATCTAGACAATTAGATTAGAATACTATAATTACTGTAATTAATCTAAGTAAGTGAAAAGAGCAGTAAGAGAATGTGGACCATCGCTATTCTTGCTGAGTATCAGTTTTTAAATTAGAATTTGTTTGAATTTATCAAATACTTTATTAAGTGGTTTAAGAAATAGTTCACAACTTCAACATGAAATAGTTGTTTGTTTTTCTGAATTGATACATTTTTAGCATTATTCATTTGTTATGTACAGCTGTGCTAAAGTGTATTTTTAAGCCAGAGACTGGAAGATGAAAATTACCTGGCAGAAGCTTTCTGAGTTGGTTCCAAAAGAAAATATAGGTCATTTAGTTTAAGGTGGGAAAAAAATATAAAGTAGATGGAGGATGGAGAGACGCTTGAACATTTGTTCTGGGCCTATCTGTAATTTGCTAAGTTTTTTTGTACTGCTGACTTAATGTCTGGATAGTAGAATGTATATGGTTATCAAAATATAACGAAAGAATGGGAAAGTATCGGTAATGTTTATGAAAATCTTTGAGTTCTTTAGAAAAAGTTCTAAATACATGGCAGTAGATAGAGGAGACTGTAACAGCAACGCGTTTGCTGATTCCTCAGCTTTGGTGACTCTTCAGCAGAGGCAAATTTAAGGCATTACAGAATTTGCTATAAACATTTGAATCCTTCTTTCAGTCAAACTACCCACTCTTTCTAGGGGCTTGGATGTACATTTATGTAGGAATAAGATCTCTTGTCCTAGGAATCCTAGCCCTAGACTGGATTTTGGTATCTAAGGTTCAGTTTTGAGACTCTTAAGACATATGATTCAGACAGACTCACAAGATTCTTTCTTCTATTCATAGTAATACAATTTGGATTTTTTTAAATGTGGATTCTTTATTTCATTTTTTTTTCCATTAAGTATGTGCAGAATACCTGCTTTGTTACCAGTTACTCTGCAGAGTTTTATGGGAGTAGCAAGTTATGTTAAGACTACCCTTAGGCAACATGCAAAAATGACACACAACTGGGTTTCTTACCTGCTCAGTTATTCATGTTTGAAGTGTATTATAAATTTCACCTTTTACTTGGGCTATGTGGTATTAAGTTTTAATTTCTTAAGCTAATTTATTTTGGGAATATAGGAACAGCAGTGTAACTTTAGACTTTTTAGTCTCTGAAAATAATAGAGCTTCACTAATTTGGAACTTTGATTAAGAGTCAATTCAAAATCCAGTATTAGTATCTCTTGGAGGACATTCTGAATTATTAGGATCTCATTCGTATCTCAAGGAATTTATAGTTTAGTTGTCTATTTGTTCCTCCAATGATTTTAGAAATTTGTAAAGAATTCTCTATGTTTTTTAGTAATATATTTATAAGATTTTGTACTAATTTGGTAATTGTAGTACAACATTTTCAAATTTGCTTGAAGGTTTGCAACATCTGTGTTCTTTACTGCAAACTCATGTCTTCTTTCATTGATTAATTCTCACAGTCATTCCAATAAAAAAGCATGAGTGGATTAAAATATAAGGGAAATTGTGGCATTTAAGATATCCATGTTCTTTTGCTTCTTAAACCTTAATCTTAGAAAATAAGTTTTTGATCAATATAATTTTATAATTTGTACTTATCACTTTGATTTTCATAGCCTTAATTATAAGGCTCCTTTGTGTTTTTGTACTCTAAAAATGTATTCAAAAGTATGTTTATTTAAAGATATGAAATCTTAAGTTGAGTTTTTTAATTTGAGTTTTTTTTATGGAATAACTTTCATATAGCATCCATTTTGTCACTCATGCTTTTTTTTTATCATTAAGAATGAAATTCTAAATTGAAATTTTTATCCTAACAGAAGGTCCAAGAAACCATACATTGAATTATTAATTAAAATTTCTTTAAGATTATTTTTAAAATTTTACATCGAGTGTTTTAAATCACTGATGTTTGTAATGATTCAAAATGCATTGCTGGAGCCAGGTTTTGCTCATAAATAAATGCTCAATATTTAGGAAATGGCAAATGGGAAACTCATATCTATATATAATTATTAATGGACAATTAATGTATGTTCATGTCTGTCAGTAAACACCAGGCTAACTGGATTTTATGTCAGCAGACTGAGAACTATGAGCAGAGAATACGTGAGCAACAGGAACAGCTGTCACTTCAACAAACTATTATTGACAAACTAAAATCACAGTTACTTCTCGTGAATTCCAGTCAAGGTATGTTCATATTAATTTTTTATGTATTTCTTGAGCCTCTTGGAGAAAAGGTGGAAATCAAGTTTTCTGTTGTATTTCTTCATTGTTTCTGAATAGTTCTGATATTTTAATAACTTGGTACAGTTACATTTTATGTTTGTTTAAGAAATGAACACTTACAGAATACAGGAAAATGGATATTCACATATAATATATGATGGAACTCTTAAATTGATAAAACTTCCTAGAAGACAATTTGCCAATAAATAGCTGAAGCTTTTTAAAATGTCTGCCTTTTAAACCAAAAATTGCAGTCCAAAAACATCATTAAAAAATATTTGTCCAAGTATCAAAGATACATATGCAAGGATACTCATCACAGTATATTTTCTAATAATGAAAAACTAGAAATAAAGAAATGTCCAACAGTTAAATTGCAGTCTTCCATAAAATGAGGAGCTAATGTAGCCAAGAAAAGTAATGATAATAGATGCTTACTAACATGAGACATATTCATAATATATAGCAAAATGAGCAAATTAGGATACAAAAATAAATACTATTGTATTTGTTCCCCCCAAAAAAGATTCTTAGTGAGTTTACATGTATAGGAAAAGACCTAAACAGGTGATAGAAATTGTGTGTGGCCTGTTATTTTTTAATATTTTTGGCATGTCTGCATTTTCTAATTTTCCTATAATCATGGAGTAGTAATGCAAATAATTATCTTAAATTATATGCATACCTAAAAATACAGCCTATGTTAAAGTTTAATTGATGTTGCTGATGGTAAGTTGCAAAGAGCTTACTTCTCGTTTTCTAAGTTCTACATATTTCATACACCACTGATTTGGGGAGTTAGGGTTTTTGTGTGTTTAGTTAGCGGGAGTGAAAAAAATAGAAATGGGCAAATCTAAATTGTCAAAGTAACTATTGTCTAAAGAAATTCTAAAACTCATAATATAAAATCTCTACTTTTTAAAATTAGGTTTTTGATTTGTATTCTTTTTATTTTTCCAGGTGGTACCAAAAAACAAGGGTTTCCTATTTATGTCCAAGAGGTTTTTGTCTTGCAGATAACAGCTACAACTACGTTTCCCTACTTGAAGACAGTGAAGCAAGGAAGAATAATTTGGCTCTTGATCAGCCACAAGATAAAGTAAAATCTGGAACATCAAGAGAAAAAGAATCAAAGGTATACTCTGCTACTGGTTTATTTCCTTAAAGAAATAAGAAATGAGAAATCAGGATCCACAGACTTCCTGAATTATTTTAGTCAGTATTCTATCACAATTTGGGTAGGTAGGAGCAGGTAGGCAGGAGAAAAGTGGACAAGATTCTCTTCAACCCTAACATTCCATCTACAGAAAGCAGCATTCAAATGCTGATACAAAACACACCTTCCTCATTTTTTTTCCTGAGGGGGACATACCACTGGTATTCTAAACACAAGTTTTGTATATACAAACAAACAAAAAAATGTTCCTAAATAGAAACACCATTTCCAAGTAAAATAAGGGTATTGATTACATATTTCCTAGTATTTTCTTTTCTGTATCACAGGCTCTAAGAAAGAAATAAAATATTAAACTTAGCTAGATAGTAAGACATAATTCTGAATTAGAAAATAGAATTCTGTTTTTTTCTTTAATTGACTGTGCCTAATTTAAAAACAAAATCCACCCAACCAGCTTAAGCAAAAGTCCTCATTGAAGCAATATAGAAAGCAGTATAGAAAGAATTATTCCTATCTGCAAGGAGACATGACAAGGATGTTCATGCTACATTGTCTAGAAACAAACTGAACATCCATCAATAGCAGAATGGTACATCTATACAATGAAACACTTCAGAAAATTTTTAAAAAATAAATATTTATATATTAATATGCCTAGACTTCAGAGCAATGTGGACTGAAAAAATGGAAATTACAGAATAATAAAAGGGGAATAATTTATGTAAATGTTTTAAAAATACAAAGCATGACATCATTTACAAAAACGCAAATGCGCAGTAAAAGTATAAAAACATGGGCAGGAGGGGTACATTTTCTTCAGAAAAATGATCACCTCTACAGTGGGGAGAGAAGACTGATTCTGGGAAGGAAATAAAGAGGGCTTCAGTTTTATCTGTAACTTCTTTTTTTAAAGAAAAGATCTACAGCCAACATAGCAAAATGTTAACACTTGTAAAATCAGGGTAGTGGATATATAGTTAGCTATATATTATATTTTCCATGCTCTTCTGAATCATTAAAATGTTATGTTTAAAAAGGAATTTTTTAAGTGAGATGACTTGGGTGTTAGTGGGATGAAGCAGCTTTTGAATAAAATAAGATCTCCTACAAATGAGGACTGTTAACATCTGCAAGACCACTTAAGTCAAGAGTGCTATATTTATTGCTTCTAAATAATGTACAAGATTTTAGCTTTGTGTGTCAGGGTTGGCTACTGATTCCATAACTAAGACAATCTTGTCTTTATTTAACATCAATCTGAGAAATTCTCTATAGTGTTTTCTACTTCATCTTTTTTTATTTAAAATCATTATTTTTTTTTATTTGAATCATTCCACTCTATTCACCACTATCCAATTTCCATTTATCTAAAAATGCTGATAAACACAAGAAGCCATGGCATTAGAGTATGTTTAGGTTTACTTTGCAAAAGATGAAATTCAGAAACAATGAATCTGACTTTTGGAACACAATTTTATGATTGGGCCTATTATAGTACATTATAAAATAATTGAACTACTATAAAATGCTGACTTAAAAATTTTGTGCTTAATGTTTACTGTCCATTTTCCTGTTTCAAGGTCTGATAAATGTCATTATTTACCATTAACTTCTAATCAAAATTCTTATATTCAAGTTATAACATTTCTTTGAAGATAATAAAATATATCCTACTCAAAATATATAGAAGGTAATTTTTAAAATAGCAATCTTGGTTACAATAAATAGGATGATGTGAAAGGCTCTAAGATAATAGTAATGATTTAGTTATCTTAAATTAGGGTAATTTGTCATCGCTTAAGAAAGTTATAGTTTATTTCTCAGTCAATAACTGTTCAAAGGGAGCCTTCAACAGAATTCTTTATTAAATGACATTTGTTTTAATTGTGAGATAACCTTTTGTATATAAAATATATGAATCCTAGGCTGAAATTAAATGTAAGTAACAGAAATCATGTCAGAGATAGCTTATTTCCAAAGAACCAGAAATATTGCATCAGTTGTAACTTACGTTGTAGACATACAATATGAGGAAAAACTATAAATCTCCAAGTAAGAAATCTAAATTCATTGAGTTCTTTTAATTACCTTTACTAATAGGGAAAAAGTTTATGTGACAGCCATGTTTTAAAAGTTTGAATACTTCATCAACTCAGTCTTCTTACACTGTAACCATTTAATAAAAATAAAAATTAACTCTCTTATATTTCAGCTTTTCATCTTCCTTATATATCTAGAGCCAAAGTGTTAATAAATACTAAATATATAAGGGATTAAAGAGAAGAAGTATATCCCAAAAGAATGAATAAATTGGATTTATTGAATATTTGAGAATTGGCTATATATTCATTGTAAGAAATTAGGCCTGGTTTAGAAAAATACTGGCCAACCAAGCAATCGAAAGTAAAATCTTTTCCATTGGCATAATGTTGATGTATACTTACTGAGTTATAATTAAAGTCACTTTTTGCTAATAGAAGTGAAATCCTTTCCTAAAAACCTTGAATGATTTGAGCATATCAGGGGTTTTCCAAAATTAAAAATTCTATATTGAGTGATTGCAGTTTTATAAAAGTATGCATCTACAATATAAGAAAGAAATGGAAGCACTATGCAGAAATGGCTAAGATAATGGTACAATTCTTTTTTTTTTTCTGTTTTCAATACTCATATTATTAGTCCTTTCAAAAACTAATTGATTTCTACAAATCACATTTGCAATCAATTGATCTAGCCTCTGTAATGAATTAGTAAGTTAATAGAAATGCTTTGAACCAGTATCAGAAGGAAGCTCCTACTAACTACCCACAGTCCTTTCCTCTTTCTGTTTGACGGATGGCTTGAGGATGTGTTTTCTTCAGATTATTTATTTTGTTTAGGGTTAGGATATTTGAGAGGGGAAAAGACTCGTGGATATTATGGCAAATGGCAACTTTGGCTGCCTTGGACAATAAGACAGGGAGTGGATGAAAAAGGGATATGTTGAAGGGAAAGAGGCCCTTTCAGAAAATTGTATTTGAGAATCATGACATTTATAGTTCATCCTCTGTTCATGGTACATGTACATAAAGATCATACAAGAGTCATTTAACTTCTAAAGGGGCATAAAGAACTTGAGACAACAGAGCCTGTATCAGTGGATGATACTTAGTACTCTGCATATATTTAAGAGACATTAGAGAGGAAATATGCAGCTCTGGAAAACCTGAGTTCACCTCTTGTACACCACAGTAGTTGGCAGTGTTTCTTGATGAGATAGTATTTTGGCAAAGGGGGCATTGTATTATCTATCATATAACAAAGTACCCCAAATGTACCCCAAAACTTAATAATTTAAAATAACGTACTTATTATCTCACTTTCTGTGTATCAGAAATTCAGGAATAACTTAGTTGTGTTGTTCTAGTTCAGGATCTCATGTAATTGAAGTCAGGACGTAGGCCAGGGCCTCAGTCATCTAAAAGCTTGACTGTGGTTGAAGGATCCACTTCTCGGATTGCTCACTCACATGACTGTTGGCAGACCACCTCATCACTTGGGCCTCACTTCACATCCTGGCAGTTAATTTGCACAAACTAAAAAAGAAACCCAAGAGAGAGCAATAAGGAAGCCTCAGTGCTTTTTGTGACCTAGTCTCTAAAATTATATACCTTCACTTCCACTTTATTCTGAGCATTAGAATAAGTCACTGAGTGCTCCAGAGGCAAGGAAATGAAATTATCCTCTTGAAGGGAAGAGTATCAAAAAATCTTTAATCTGTTTTAAAAGCATCACAAGGATTGAAAATTGTGTATGGATTAGACTACCGAAGATTGAGAGTGTGGAAGTGTAGTATTTAATTCATCATATGATACTAAGTGAAAGGTAAAGGAGCTTGACAGAATTTGACGATGAATTCAGCTTCCTGAGTCCATTGTATCAATCTCAGAGGAAAGAAGTACCATAGCTTATGTCTTAAGAACAATTTCAAAAATTCTAATATGAATATAAACTTTCCAGAGGAAAATAGCTGAGCGGTGATTTAGAGAGCCAAGAAACTGTTACCTGTTCTTGCTATTTATTTTTTAAATCAATTCTAAAAATTGAAAATATTTGTATATAGGAAAACAAATAACACAAAATGTACACACTTATTCATGATGAGGACTGTTATGTCATTTGCAGGACACCATTCTCAGACATAATAACATATGTCATGATAGCAGTTAGGATGTAAATATCAAATTTTGTAGCATAAATTGGCATTGTTTAATTCTTTACAAAACTAGAATGGTAATATACTGGTCCATTTTTATCATCTTGGAAATAAAATATTTTTGTAATACACTTTCTGGGAAGCACTTCAGTTGCCAAACTAAATACTATTCAAGGTGTGTAGAGTTTCACAAAATTGTTTGCCCTCATCTTTCTATTCCACTTTCTGCTTTTTTACAAGTTATATAAAAGTCTAGAATGTTTTGATGCAAGAAAATATGTAGAAAGCAGTAATATAGAATGTATAAAAGAATATGGTCATGTTAGTAAGTTTTCTTCACTCATTCATTCATTAACTCTGAACTGCTATGTACCTAACACTGTCAAGCCACTGGAAGAACAAGCAGATATTGCCCCACCCTCTGGCTTAAAGTTTTGATTTAATAACCAAAATAGAAATTATTGAGTGTTGTAGAGTTATTTCAGATTCTAGGATCCAAGATACAAAGTAAATATACTGTTAGTTTATTTCAACTTTTAACTACTTAGAGATCATATGTTCATGTATCTAAAGAACTGATTTTTATGCTTTATTTCTGATTTTTTAAATATATATTTCTAATTTATTCTTTATACATACTTTTTTCATCAGAGTTACATGCCTTAAGCAAAAGTTTAAAAATACAAAGAATGCAGTTGTTACTGAAAGAAGCCAGTTGGCAAATTCCACTGTACCTGTCATTGTGATTAGATCAGCAGATACCATAGTAGCTCTGAGGAGCAGGAAAGATTTTGGAGGTTAAGAATAGTAAACCAGTGATGCAGCTGTGGAGGTGCCGTCAGCACTAACACTAAGGAAGTAAGATGCGCTGTACCTGGCAATTGCTAGTAAATATAGAAGCTCTGACATGTTTGAAGAAAGCTGATGTCTAAAAATTCATTTGTCAATCACTTAGACAAGAAGTATTTATTGAACTCCTTCTATTTGCCCAGTGTTGCTAATCATTGACAGGGATACAAAAAAAAAGTAAGACAAGATCCATCCCATTTAAGGAACTACAATCTGGTTGGAGAAACAAAGATTTGGAGACCAAAGCAAGTAGCAAGCATTATAAGACTATGTGAGTACTAATTATATGATCAAATGTAATCCTAATTTTAATTTTATGGTACAGATAAGACATTCAGGACCTTAATTTAGAAAAAAAATTCCCAGTGAGCTAAACGTAGACAAGCAGAGGCTCAACATTTAATTCAAGTAGGAAAAAGAAAAATTCTTATTTGTTTATGTTTTGGTGTTGTGTTCATAGATATGTAAACTTGAATTTTCTTTAAGATTTTAATGGAAAAAATATAATTTCTAGATAATAAAATTATTCCAGGCTACTTTGGAGAACATGATATAAAACTGAAGAGCTAAAACTGAAGGTTGTGAAGGAAGAATGTCATTTACTATAATCTCTCTTAAATGACATAGTCATGGCTTCAGAGGAGAGGGCTCCCTACCTTTTTGTTAGTCTGTAGACAGTCCTGTGGTGAGAGGTATTGAACCTTTGTGTGTTCCTCCAGTCATTACTTATGGCAGTTTTGGCAGGCAGTATATGAATGTCAGCCCTGCTTTGCTTTCTGGCCTTCTGTAGCTTATAAAGTCCTAGCCTCGCAAGTCTAGGTGTTAGATGGTAATTGCTGTCCTTGAACTGTCCATATCTCATATACACTGGACTTCAAGAGCAGCTCCCACATGGGGATCTCCATCTGAGTTTTGGGCCCCCATAGCTGTTCTTAACTCTATAGATACTTATTCTATTGTAAGTCTCTTTAACTGTATTTATTAAGTTGCTATAGATTATCCAGATACCTGGTTTTATATACTTTGCAAAAGCTTACAGAGTATAATATACAGGTATATGATAAATACATTTTTCATCATGTGAACAAGTTAGAAATTAGACCACTTGTCAAGATATGTAACAAGTGATTTTGTTGGAAATTCAAATCTGGTTTACATCATCCAAACACATAGTACCTTTTCTAAGACAGGAAACTGAAATAAATTTGACTGCTTATTTTCATTACTCAACTTCATAAAAAAAAAAATTGTCCCTGGTTTCTGCCTTTGTAATTTGGGAAATAATTTTTGAGGAAAGAAGGAAATGAGAAGTAACATATCACTTTTTAAATTCTCTTCCTTTGCTTTTAAGCAAATTTGAATATCTCTGGTGTGCTTCCCCCCCCCCCCCTTATTTCTCCCTTAAACCCTTTCTCACATTTCCCATTTTTCTTTTTTCTACTCTTCTCTAGAGCCCCAAAAAGAGTTAGAATGTTGTATTCAGCCTTGATTTCTCTTGACCTACTTAAAGTCAGTTCTTTCAACCTTAATAGGTTACAAGTAGCCTCCCAAAACAACCTAGTTTCTCTTATTAATGTATAATGTATCATCCTAAAGGGTTCAAAATCTGTTTTGAAGATAATTGTTTTTCAGTGTTATAAAATGTTTCTGCATTTGATCTGTTATGGTATGTTGTGGCTTGGATTTTTTTTGGAAGTTAAGTAAAATTCAACTGCACGTAGATGCATAGTTAGGAAAGGGAAGCATATTTTAGTAACCTTTTTTAAAATTGTGGATATTCTTTGATACTGCACCAAAACTCCCTAAGTGGTAGTTTCTTAAGTGATAGCCTTAGTGTAAAAGCTGGCACTAATGAACTTTTCTGCTACACTAAAAGCCATTGTTTATCTTGTGCTTTGAATATACCTTTTGCTTATGCAGGATTTTGTAGCATCATGAACTGGTCATTTGGAAAATAATTGGTTCATTGAACTATGCAGGTCTTCCAAATAATGACTTATTTTATATTTTTAAATCACATTTAACATCATGATTGATCTCATCAGAAAACTCTTTTAAGTGTTGGACAGCTGTTAAGCTTACTGTAACAGATAAGTTTTTCAAAATTATAATTTTCACTTGAAAACTTCTATTTTTTCATGGAAAACAAATCAGTTGTTTTCCTTCAAGTGAGAGGCTAACATCATTTGCTTTTGAGAAAATGTCTGGATAACCATAGCTTGCTCATCAGTAATTCTTTCAAGTGAAAATGGCATTCCATTAAAAAGTGACTAGTTTGGCTGGCAACTCAAACAGTTACACAAATGCTTTCCCCAAGATAACCCTTGTACTTCAGTATGAAATAGAAATGCTTTGTGTATATTTCCCATTTTGTTACACAGAATATTAAAAAGATGTTAAATTGGGATCAAAATTCAATAAAATTAGTAATTTTTACTGCCTCATCAAAAACATTCTACAAGTTCAACCATTGTGGAAAGCAGTATGGAGGTTCCTCAAAATGCTTAAAATAGAAATACCATTTGACCCAGGAATTCTACTTCTAGGAATTTACCCTAAGAATGCAGCACTCCAGTTTGAAAAAGACAGATGCACCCCTATGTTTATCGCAACACTATTTACAATAGCCAAGAAATGGAAGCAACCTAAATGTCCATCAGTAGGTGAATAGATAAAGATGTACATATACACAATGGAATATTATTCAGCTATAAGAAGAAAACAAATCCTACCATTTGCAACAACATGGATGGAGCTAGAGGGTATTATGCTCAGTGAAATAAGCCAGGCAGAGAAAGACAAGTACCAAATGATTTCACTCATATGTGGAGTATAAGAACAAAGAAACTGAAGGAACAAAACAGCAGCAGAATCACAGAACCCAAGAATGGATTAACAGTTACCAAAGGGAAAGGGACTGGGGAGGATGGGTGGGTTAGGGAGGGATAAGGGGGCGGGAAAGAAAGGGAGCATTACAATTAGCATGTATAATGGGGGGGGGTATGGGGCAGGCTCTACAACACAAGACAAGTAGTGATTTTACAGCATCTTACTACGCTGATGGACAGTGACTGTGAAGGAAGGGGTATGTGGGGGAGATTTGGTGAAGGGGGGAGCCTAGTAAACATAATGTTCTTCATGTAATTGTAGATTAATGATACCAAAATTTAAAAAAATTAAAAAGAAAACATTCTGCCATAAAATCAGCTTCTTATTTTACTACGTGTGTGGCACTGAAGAGTACAGTCACTTAGTTTGGTACCATGACCTTGGTTGTACTCAGGCACCAGCAGTTTTATTCATCATTGCTTTTGTATCAGTATAAATGCTGACACAGTAAAAAAGGCAAATAGCATTTAATGATACTGTGATAATAGGTGACCCTATGAAGTTCAGGATCTGGGATTTGATTTTCCCCTACTTTTAAGCTAATAAGTTAGACAGGTACTGCTTCATGGATGCTGGAAGAAGACAAAAGATTCCTGGATCAGAGAAAAAACCTTATTATACACAGCACAGCAAGCAGGAAGAGCATTTTATTTGCATTGGTCCCATCTCAGGATGACATGGGAGACCCGGATGAATCTGCAAATGCAATGGGAACACTAAGTTTGAGGAACCCGCCATTTTATAGCAAGCAGTAAGCAGCCTGCTTGTCCAAGAGGAAGACATTACATCATTCAAGTTTCCCCTCTCCATACACCACCTTGAGAAATGTCCCATGTAAAGGACAATCATAGCCTTGTATTTTAGACTGCACAGCAAAAATGTGCAAGGACACTCGGCTCATGCAGATTCCTCTCCTAAGAGTGGATCCCTTGAAAGGATCTCAGGACTCCCAGGGAATCTTAGACCATGTTTTAAGAATCACTGTTTTTACTAGATTGTAATTGCCTATTAGAAAAATCATGTTGCCTTTTTCTCAATAAGTTATTTATTATACATCCAACTGAAAAAATGTTGGGTCCTAAGACTTCTCTAAGAATCTCCTCAGGAAGCCTTTTTGGAAAACCAAGTAATTCTGAGATAGATGTCTTTTGTTTCCTCGCTCCCATTTATCAATAGTTGTGTGGTTTTGTATTCCAACTCAGTTTTCATCGAAGTGATTCCATATCAGATAGGTTTATCCACTGTTATATCTGTGCCTGATTGCTTCTCACTATTTAACATTAAGGAGAGCATGTTTCCCTCTACATTTCACCCAGATAATGCTGCAGGGGGGTCACTAACTTGCCCGTATTCTCTGACAGGACATGGAACGTCTTCCTGCTGGATGGCCACAATCAGTATTGCTTTTCCTTCTCGCGGCTGCTGACTGAACGTTCTCCCCCTCTCCCTCCCCCATGCTGTGCCCTTAGAATCCCATTCCTGTCCCTAGTTTCTTGCTTCTTATCCTGCCTTGAAAACAAAGTGATAACATTTTTTACAAAGCTGAATCTAAAACTCTCTCCTTCCTAATTTTTTGACAAATTTCCATTCTTTTTGACATGAAAATAATAGATCTGGATAATAAGTTGTTGTTATTGTACCCATGTCTGAATGCCCACATTTAGGTCCTGGGAAGGAGAGAGACCAATGAAAATACCATACTGGTAGCCAAAAATGTTTCAAGGAGAAGGAGCTGGTCAGTTGTGTTAAATACTGTTAAATGAGCATTAAGTACAATGAGAGCTTTAAGAAAAACCATTAGATTGGTGATTAAGACATCTCTTGAAAGTCATGATGAAACCTCAGAAGAATGGAGAAATTTAAAAAACCTGAGTTTGGAGTTCAGCAACATAGAGGGATGAGAACCTAATAAACTTATCTTCTAAAAATAATAGTGATAACTCTGCCAACATACACAAAAACAACTCCCTGAGAACTTTGCATATTTTAGAGAGGAGTCCAAGATGTGGAGCAAGTAATTGACTAGAGCAAATTCCCAGTTTTCTGTGGTTTTGTCCTGGCTACAGTTGCAGTGGTTGAAATTTCAATAGAAACCCACCATCATTCTGGCTGGAAGAACCAGGAAGGAAAATGAATCAGAATAACCGTGGTCACCAGAGAGTGAGTGGTCCCAGAGAAGGAGTACCCTAAGTTCTGTGTTTAAATTCAGCCCAAGTCTTTGACTATTCCCTGAACCCATGGCTGTGTGGAACAAACTGAAAACAGTGTGCTGCTAAGACTTAAAAGACTAAACTGAGATCTTAGCTATTGCTCTTCAGAGAAGTGACAGCTTGGAGTGTGAGCCTAACCAAGTTAATTGCCCGCAGAAACAAAAACATCAACACCCCTTGGTAAGATGTGACATACTGTCTCTACAACATAATATTCACAATGTTCAGGGTACAGTCCAAAATTATTCAATGTATGGTAAGTCAAGAAAATGTGACCCAGTTTCAAGGGAACAGATACCAACCCTGTGATGATCCAGATGCTGAAGTATTATTAGACAAGGATTTTAAATCAGCTACTGTAACTATGCCCAATCTTTTTGGGGATAGGTAGGAAGGAAGTTAAGGTCTTCAGAGAATAGAATTAACAAGGAGGTACTCCACTGTCCTGCTTTGTCAAATGGGTAACCTCTAGTACTAAGATTGAGAATTAAACTATGAATTAAGTTTTGGCTCTCAAACTTAGCTATTTGGTTAAGAAACTATTGCTAGATTACCTCTGTCAACAAGTGAACTGGTTTGGCAGAACATGAGTATATCTAGATGATTTTGGATGTAAATTTCTACTTGGGTATTCTTGAACATAAGGCCATACCAAAAGTTTTTCCCAGGCAAAAATTAAACATCATTTGGTTTATAAACTACTCATTGAGAAATGTATTTGTTGTTTTAGAATCTTAAAATTAGTTTGCATTGGTACAATGTGTAAATATTACCATTCAATGTCTTCCTCACCATGCTAGGTAAGTGTACTACCTAACTTCTCTAGCCTTCAGGACATGTGCCTGACAAGAGCCTGTAATGATAAGGTCTGGGTTCCAATTGCAGCTACTCCACCTACTGGACTGTAGGCAAATTATTGGATTTCTCCAAAGCCTTATTTCTCAGAGCAAACTTTAAAATCACATTAAAGTACTTAATTCACAAGATTATGTGCGTTAAGTTAAAACATGCAAATTGCTTAAGTAATAGCAGTTTTCATGAAGATACTTTCTGTTCCCCATGGTAATGGTATAACATAAAATTTGTAGTTATTGAAAAGGATTTTCCCAGATCAGTTCACTTTAAATGTAGTGTTGGAGAGGGGGTAGAGGGAGTATAGGAAACATTCATTTTTTAAATTGGTCGTTTAAGTTATTCATTTTCTATTTTTTGCATAAGAAGACACCCCCACCATTAGATATTTCTTCCCATTAAGATAAAAATTCAGAAACATGCAGAAGGAACTTAATACAAAGTGAAAGACTCAAAAGACAGACAGTAGGAAACTACTGATCTCTGCTTCAAATAAACTTTATAGAATTGAAATTATAGCAATTGTGGCACTACTAGTAAAGGATTTTAACTTTTTTCTATTCAAGATGTTATAACATTGAGTTGATGGAGATTTGGGGGGCTTATGTTAAACCAGAACCCTATAAGGAATTTGGAAGTCATTGGGTATTTATTTCATTTTTATATTGTTTATTTTCTTACCACTTCCTTCAGGGCTCTGGGCTGGGTTTCATTTTGTCCAGAAATTGTTTCCACGCCAGCAGTGGGTTTGCCTAGTGCACTGTGTCATGCAAAACAGACAAGGCTCCTAGGATTTGTGTTCCTCTTGGTTTGCTAGATTTTCAGCAGTATTAATGAGGGTAAGAGAACCATAGATTTCACATGGCCATAAATTCCAGCAAATACAATTTCCTTTTATTTATTTTTTTATTTACCTTTTCTCAAACTTTTTTTCTCGAACTTTTCCTGTACTTATTTTCTTACCAAATTTTTTATCAAATCTCTTTTTGGTATTTCTCTGTTCCTATTTTCCACCTTAATCTCTTCCCTGTCTCAGCCCTATTCTCACTGTCTGTCTCCCTAATGCAACCATATGCAGTGCTTGGTTTTACCATAACATCTTTGTCTCAATATATTAGCTAAATAAAACTGGTAAGGAAATTTCAGCCTCAGTTTCTCCTTTACATGTCACTGTCAGTTTCAATAGTCCAAATGATAAGTTAATCCTTATTTTCAATTTCTTTTTCCACTACCCATTTTTCCTTTTCTGTAGTAAATTTTATCAAGCTAGTATTTATAGTAAACTATTCTACAGGTGATCCTTGTACAAATCCATCCCACCTCACCTTGACTTACTTCTTGGATTACACTGTTGGAAGTTAAAGTGTAGTTCTCCTCTGTTTTAAAAGCATAATTCTGTTAAGCCTCAACCAGAAATGAAATCAAATATTGGCTGCATTCAGTTGCTGAGACATCTAAAAATAAATGTTCCTTTTGCATGCAAGGAACTCAGCTAAATTTTTTAGAGGGAATCTTTGATATGAACACACGAATAAAGTGATAATTATTGCAATAGTTCAAATATATATCACTGAAAACTCATCACTTTTATTCAGTGTTAGCCTTTTAAAGTTTAGATTCCTTCTTTATTAGAGAATATGCATTGTATTAATTTATTATTATCTTTAAAAGTTCTATAACTCAATTCAATTTTCTGACTTTAGTTGCTAAAAATTTTTAAGAAAAAATATGATTCAGAATTTAAACTTTTTATCACATTTACTTTTTTCCTCCCAACTTTATGGAGGTATAATTGACTATATATATATATTTACGGTGTACAGTATGATGTTTTGATATATGTATACATTAGGAAATGATCACATCAAGCCAATTAACATATCCATCACTTCACAGTCATAGTTCTTTTTTATTGTGATAAAACCATTTAAGATTTATTCTTAGCAAATTTCAAGTATACAGTATAGTAGTACTAACTATAATCACTGTGCTGTTTGTACATTAGATCTCCAGAACTTATCCATCCTGCATAACTGAAACTATGTGCTCTTTGACCAACATCCTCCCATCTGCCCACTCCCTCCAGCCCTGCAGCTACCATTCTACTCTGCTTGTTTGAGTTTGACTTTTTTAGATTCCACATACAAGTGTGATCATGCAGTATTTCTCTTTCGGTGCCTGGCTTGTTTCAGATAGCATAATGTCCTCCAGTTTCATCCATGTGGTTAAATGACAGGATTTCTTCCATTTTTAAGCTGATATATTCAGCCTTAAAATAGTCCTGTATATATAGATATACAATATCCCATTGTGTCTATCTATATACCGTATTTATAGGTAGATACAGAATACAATGGGATATTCCATTGTACATCTATCTGTATATACCACATTTCTTTTATCCATTCATCCATTGATGGATACTTAGGTTGAATCCGTATCTTGGCTATTGTGAATCATTTTGGTATTTCTGAAATTCGGTTTATTAAAGGAAAAAAATACTTTCACATTTAGTACAAAGTATTTAAAAAGGTAGGTACTAGGGAAAATAAACATTTCTTTCTTTGATATGTTCATATATAACAGATCCTGGACTCGAACACAAAAGCATTTTTCATTATCTGTACAGTAAGAATAAACCACATTTTCGACTAATGAATTATTAGCCACTTTTTTCTCCTTAAATATCAATGAATATTCAACTAGCCCTTGAACATATATTTTTTATGTTATAGCCATCTATGAAAAGCTTAAGTTGATTTACAGTAAAACAAAATTCTCCCAATTCACACAAAAGAAAACTTAAGGAGGCATTTCACAACACCTCCCAAAGTGTTTCAAATAGGTTTATCTTAATGATTTAGTTGAATGACTTTTCCAGCCCTACACTGGAAGTGTAAATGAAAAGTATGACGTGTAAAACTCTTATTTCAGTATTCATTCCACAAGTTCATCATTTCCCAACTAGTACTTGGAACAGTTTATAATGTTAAGTATTTTAAGTTTTAGTACCTCAAAATAAATTCATTTGTTGAGTGATTTAATGTTTAAAATCTCTTACAATATAATGTTCTAAGTTCCCTTGCTTGCTTGCTTGAAGTTACAGTAACTTCAGCTTCCTGCAGTGCAGGGTCCACAATGGAAAAGAGCGTTAACATGCTGCACCCATTCCAAATGCTTCAGAACGTCGTTAAGAGAACAGCTTGCTATTTTTTTTTTATTTGCTTGTTTTTTGAATTAACATGTTAAAAGGCCCCTCTCTGACAGTTTTTCTTGGTGCTTAGGACCTAAAATTTTCCTTTGAAATATATCAACAGATTTACTTGATAAGAATAATAGAAAGTGTATTGTATTGCTCAGTAAAGCAGGAGTACTTTATTTCAGTAACAACAAATATAGTCATAAAGACCTTAGTTTAGATACTTCAAAGAAATTGCTTAATGTTGAGTTCTCTGTTTACCCCTGCCAATACACCAAAGTAATCTTTTCCAGATAGATTTACCCATGCCAGTTACTAAATCTAAATACCAGAGAAAGTTGACACCAGTTATTTGTCAAGCTAGACAAAAGTTTATCATTCTTTTTCTTCCTGTTCCTTCACCTCCCTTCCCTCCCACCCAGTTTTGAAGACTTCTTTAACATCGGAAGCAATCATTCAGAGTTTATATCTCAAAATTAATACTTTGGAAACTGTGATAGTCTACCACTTTCTGTAACATCTTCATTTTTAGGCTAAAATTACAGAGTACTTCTTTCTGGCTCTATAATTTTTATTCATACTAAGAATTTCTAGTAGTAAATTTTAAAAGGAGATTAATCATTCCATTTAATCACTTGTTTTATTATGATTTAACATATTGTCAAATGTTTCTATTCCCTTAATAAACCTCTTCTGTTTTGTTGACATAGACTTAATACAGTCTTTCAAAAGTTTATTTTCATACTTACAGCATCCCAAATGATTGGCTGGCTTTAAAATGTTGCCTTTCTTCCTAGTCCACACTACAATCCATTGAGTGTTCTAATTGCACATAACACTAAAGAAAAACCTTGTCTGCCACTTTTAAAAACAAACTGTGAATGTGAAAATGTCTTCTGATGTGACTGCTTTGTAAGTTCAGTAAAGCAGTTTTAATCCAGAAGACATGACCTAAATGTTTGCTAGACAAAAAAATATGCAGCAGCAAATATCTTTATTTTGCCTCCATCTGATATGATATATAAAATTACAAATTGTTTGGGTTGACAAGGTTTTATCTTACTAATGACTGTAAAGGAATACTCTGTTTTAGACATGTTAAGCAAACACTGGTGTTTAGTAAAAGCTTGGAAAGTAGGATAATAAATAAATTGGAGGACATACTAATTTTGAAAAAACTGCAATCAAGTCATTTTCTTAAAGAACAAATAAGACTTAAGAAATTGAAAGAACGTGTTGAAAAGCAAGATTAAAAGGAAATGTACTCAGATAAGAAACTGATGTAAAATAATTCATTTTAAATGATAGGTATTGTAACCTTAATTTAATAAAATCTGAAAAGTCACTAAATATTAAAATGTCCACTGGTTTGAATTGGAACTTAAATAAGACCAATACAGTTTTGGCCGAATTATTTATGATTGTAAAATATTAGAACTTATTCAAATCTTTGAATTTGTCAATTTTTTTTAAAGATTTTTTAAAAATCTAAGCCATACAGTAGATTTACATGTTCTTTGATGTTGACTTTAGTGTCAAAATAAATGTAATACCAATGTAAGCCACAGGGTGGGAGTGAAAGGCAAGAACTTGTGTTAAAGTAACTTAGGTACATAATTGCCCTATCCTCCAAATGCTTGTTAACTGCTAAGGATCTGTGTACCTGGTTTTCTTTCTTCCTCTAATACAGTTGCATTCCTCAGCTTAGAATCTGTAACAAAATACAAAGATCTTAATTTAAATATATAGGCCCATAATAGAAATCACACACACAGATTTTTGGTTTTTTTCCCCTTAAGTTTTTCTGGTCATATCAGATGTTTAGTGATCAGAGTAGCAATTTTGATCAATAGTTGAATTTGAGGAAATTATAAGTACTGGAAATAGTAATTAAATAAGTTACGAGAAATATTTCATATCTTCACCCTACTTTTCTACCTTAATTTTCTCTTTCTGGGACCTCTTTTCAAGCAAAAAACCTATTGTGCATTTTGCGGATGTGTGTGTAAGCTACCTAAACTTACTTTACAATGAGGAAGATAAATTGTGTGTTTTTTCTTAATCCACTCTTATTTGAGTTTAGAAGCAATTTAAAGTGGTAATCATTTTATATCTTTAAGGTAAGAAGACAAGAGGTTTTCTCTCCTAGAAAAGAAACTTCTCCAAGGAGTCTTGACATTCCTTTATTCCATGAAAGGTAGTTCTATATCGTTTTTTGCCAACTCTAAAAAGTATGATTATTGAAGTATATTTTTATTTACATACTTTTAAATTTTAGCAATTTTTAGAAAATTGCTTTTTGAACTAGAAGAGACCAACCTAAGGCCCCTCCATGTTAAAATGATCTAAATAAATCATACAGTTAATAGCAAATATGGATCTGAAAACTGAATTCTCTAAAGCTCTACTATTTCAGTAGACCAAGTATTATGGCTACATTGTTTTATATGGTGTATCTTAATGTGAACCTTATCGAAGTGAGGAATATTTGATTTTCTTCTATTTAAGATGTTTACAGAGAACAAAAGTCATACATTGAAATTTCTAACATGAGAATGAGACCAGCATAAGTGTGACATGTCTCAGTAGATATTCTAGTCTGTACTACATTTGTGTATTAGAACTTTTAATCTATTGCTTACTTTGTGCCTAGCCCTCCACATATTAGTTATTTTTTTAGGGCATATTCTAGGAATTTAAAGTAGTTTTTAACTTTAACCTTTCAGTAATTATTTTGTGGTACATTAAAAGGTGCTATGTAAGTTTAATTATGATGAAAACATTTGAAGACATAGCCTTACATTTTAAAATATTGATTTATCTTTAGGGGTTATATAGAGAAGACTTTCCGTGATCTGAAAGAAGAATTTCATAGAATATGCATGCTAGCAAAAGCTCAAAAAGACCACTTAAGTAAACTTAATGTACCAGCCACTGCAACTGGTAAGGTTTGATTTAATAAACAGTAGTATTAATTTGATTGTGAAAATATTTGTAAATGCTTACTAAGTGCTAAGAATCTGCACCTTGCACCTCATACCACTTATAATGGGTAAGTGCTGTAATATATTATCTAATTATTGGCTTTTCCCTCTCTCTTTCCTGTGTATGGTTCTATGTAGATTGAATTGAACTGCGTAATTACTGATCAACTTGATGAGAAGTCCCACCTTGGAAAAAGTACAAAATAATGGATGTGTCTCTCAGAGTTTTCTGTTGCTCTCTGGGAGTCACACAAAACATTAATTCATGTGTTAGTAAGCAGCCTTGAAGCTGCACTGAAATATATGGGCTGGTTTTTCACTTCTTGAAAGTTAATTGAATACTCTGGTTAGATTCTTGTAATTTGGTTCAAGAAATAAACATTTCACATTTTGCAAGGCAGTTCTGTTGGAGGTACAAAGTGCAAATTTAGTATAAAATACAACTTAGAAGGAACATCTGTTTTAATGTGCTGCAGTGTGGTTTTTTTAAAGCTCTACCCTTCCCTAAAACCTAAGACTGGCTTCCTGGTTATTTGCTTCAGTAGGTTTGATATGAATAGCAAAATACCAGGGATTGAATCTGGCTACCAAGCACTTCTGTAAACAGAAGGGAGATAAGCTGATCATTTATAATGATAAATTTGCCTTTACCCTTGTGATTTGAGATATTCTGTGTACAATTCCCAAGAGATGTGATTTACAGTTTTCACTCTGAAAGATGTTGCTGCAGTACTGACTAACACCCCTTTCATTAAAGATCACTTTCCATTTCTTACAGCTCTTCTATCTAGGCTATTTAAAAATCATTTTATAGTGTAAATTCATTTTTTGCTCACTGCTAACATTTTATTCTCAGAAAAGGTACACAGTGTGGTGTTGGAGAAACAAAACAATCCTTGTAGACAAAGTTTCTTCCCCTCCCTTTCCACTATCTCCCCAAAATGAATGGTAATTTTCCCATCTTAATTTTTGTCATTTTGATAAGAAATTGATCTTTTGTGCAGACTAAAGACACTAGGTACTTCTGAAATAAAAGAATTATTTTTATTTAATATATACTAGGTATGGAGATGTAGTACCTAGAATTCATAAACATGCATTTTGAACATCAACATCTTATCAAAACATTGTAATGGTGATATATTCACTGTTATACAGAGAACCTACCCCATTATCAATGGCTTAATACTTTGACCAGTTTTAAATTGCATAGGTCTAAATCTGAGTATGTATCTGTCAACTAGAACACTGAGTGTTTAACTTCAATTTCTTCCTAACATTACTCCTATGTTTTAAATGTCACAAATAATAAATACAGTATAATTCTTGAAATGTTTTAGGTCTGCTGTGCTATAGACTCAAATATTATGCTTCTGACTGTAGTAGATCAAATGGGGAAAAAGTGAAAAATATTTTGGAAAAAAGATGCATATTCAGGTTTTTTAAGGATGAACACTACATTTAATAAAAATATAAAGGAACTGTTTCAAATGTGAGTTGTATAATACACCTGGATAAAGTATATTTAACATTATTGACCCTATCTTAATTTTTGTTAAAATTTTATTTTTACTTTTTAATAAACATATAATTCATGAAAAAAGTACTGCGTTAGAACTGTACATTTCCTTTTCATTACTTTCTTTTTTCTTCTCATCCACTTATGGCAATAGCCTTGAGAAGGAATAAAGATAAAATGTATGTTTAAGCAAATGTGGCTTTAAAAAAAAATACTATTTGGTCCATAAAGGAGGATCCTTTTTCAGTGGTGATCAGTAGAGAAGAATGTTAGAAACAACCATCAGATCTTTTTCTTTTGTCAATATACAAGGTAACTAAACTGAGAAGTGCTCTAAATGTACAGCCTGTACTTAACATTTAGAAATCTAAAAATGTTTCTCATTTTATTTTTTTCCTTGCAAATATGTTCCTGAAATAAGCAAGGTAGATAAGCATGCTGTCCTGATCACATTTCTCAGGACAGGGTCAGGATGACAAGTGCTTTCATGCACTTTGAGTTCTGTTCTCTGAGCTTGGCTTACTGGTAGCCTTAGAACTCTTAGGTTTGAATCTTTGAGGGGCTTTCTGTTTTGTTTCTTTAGATAGTAACTCTCATTGCTTGAGCAGATTAATTCAGCAGATTATGTTAGTGTAACGGAGGTAACCCAGCTAACTATATGGAAAATAAATACCTGCTTTATTACAGCTGTTTGAGTTTTCCATATTTTGTTCACAAGCGACATAGATCAACTACTAGAAGAGAAATTCAAAGAACGTTTCTGTCACTTTGGGGAACATCTCTATATGTAGAAACCAGCATGTTCGATTTGGCGTAACGATCCAGAGGACAGGCTCTTAAGTTAGGTTGCTTGGGCTCCAGTGCCACACCTACCACTCATTTGTTAGTGGTGTAGCTCTGGAGCTAACTTCTCCATTTCTCAGTTTCTTGACATGTAAAGTGGGGATAATACAGTATCTACCACCTGATTAGTGTTAGTATGAAATTAATTAATGCACAATGATTATAACTGTGCAGGGCATATATACATACTATTAATGTTAATAGTTGTCATTAGCAGCAGCAGCAGATTCTTCAGTGTTCTCTGTTCTTGTAAAGATCATTTTGATAAACATTTCCTCCTCCTCAGGTGTTACAGAATTTGATTACCTAAAAGTTCGTTTTCCTTATTTGCTATTTGCAGTTAGCAAATGTAGTCTATAAAGTACTGTTTCCTAAATGTGTGCACAAGGGTTCATCTCACTGTTTATGCTAACGAAAAGCTGGAAGGGCAGTAAAGACCCATCCAGAGGGACTGGTGTGCCTTCCTTCTGGGCCTGAGCACTTGAGCACCAAGTTCAAGCCAGAATTTTTTTTTAACTTTTAATTTATTCTGCAGACATTAAAAAGGATTTACAGATTTGTATCAACACAGAACGATGCCTTTGATACTTCACTAAATAAAAAACACTTTTTTTTCAAGTACTGTTTCCTAGAATTTCCTGCTACTCTTAAGTCTACCAGGAAAAATGACTACTTGAGAGTTAATAGGCTTTAAGAATCTTGGAGGACAAAGAAAACAATTAAGTTTGGTCTCAATTATTATACCATTCCTAATCAAAGACAAATAATCTAGTGAACGTAGATTATTACACATGCTCTGTAGGGAAGAGAATTTAGATTCATTCATAATGAACTGAGAGCATACTATGTGCAGGCACTGGCAGGGTACTCGGGGTAAGTGAGAAAGAAAACATAATTTAGGATGTCAACAAACCTACTTTAATGGGAGAAAAAGAATTATACTTGAAAATATAATGTAGAGTGTTTAGTCCTCAGGCACCCAAGAGTCATGCCTAAGCCTGAGGGGAGCCAGAGAGAGCTATTCAGAGAAATCTCTATCTAAGCCAAGAAATGAAGGACAAATAAGAAACAATAGAGGGAGAGGACACTTGAATTGAGTCTGCACGGCATGTGCAAAGGCCCAAAAACAGGAGAGCAAGACTATTCTGGAAAACTGTACAACTACAAAGTTCATTATTGCTGGAGGAAGAAGTGAAATAAGTGTGGTGAAAGATGAGAGCACAGAGAGGTGACCAGGGGCCAAACATGAACAGTTTTTTGTGATTTTTCTGAGGCTGAGGGCTCTAGAGAGCTATGAAAGGGTTTAATTAGGAAGGTAACATGACCAGATTTGTAGTTTAGAAAAAGTAAGTGGGGACAGTAGGGAGCAGTGTAGAGAATGAATTGTTGGATTGGATATGAACTAAATTTAAAAGCAGTTTAAAGGCTGTGTTATAATCAAATTCTGATAAGATGGCGTGTACTCTAGAAAGGCAGTAGGTATGTAACAGGGTGAACCAAAGAAGCTGGTTGCATTGTATGTACTACAATCATGGCCAAACAGAAAATAGCTTGTGTTGGAATGTGCTGTGGCAGAAGATAGAAATGTGTCATGAGACTACAAAGACCAGAAGGGAAAGGAACTGGCCTCTGTTAAATGCCTACTAACCTGGGCAAACACTGTGCAAGGTGTTCGGTAAACACTCCATGCTTAAAATCAGCTTCATTGGTACAGTTTCACTGATAACTGCCTTTATTGAATGCTGATTTTCTTTTAAAATTTCTGCCATTTGTCCTATTTAATGAAAATACATTATCAACCTACAACCTCTCTGTCTTCTTGAAGTAACATAGTAAAGCATAATTTAGCGTTTTTTGATGTCTCAGGATCATTAACATAGGGAGTGCTTTGATCCTTGTTTTTTTCTCATAGAGAAATGTAGCCCTTGTTGCCCCTATACTGGGCTGTAGTGTTTTTTGAGTTTCTATATCTGCTCTTTTGTTTTTCTTGTCTCCTTCCTGCTTTCAGCTGTTGTTGATAAATCTATATCTGCCTTCAACAACTCAAATCCATACCTTTTAATTTGTTACTTGTAACCAGCTGTGAATTAGGAACATCATAAGCTTGTGAGAATAGATCTAACATGAGAATAAGAGTAAAATTCACGTATCTATAGACCTTGTGGCTCTAATTCTGACTCCTCGAAAGCTCTAACTTACATACTTCCCAGCTTATGCCTGTATCCTACAGAGCTGAATTTGTTGGATAAGTGGCTTCTAGAAAAATGAGCTACAGAGGCCCTGGTATCTACCTGATGTCTACCTGTTGTCAGCAGAGGCCTTCTATACATTTTTTCCCCCCTACACAGTTTTCTGAACACACACCCCAAAATGTCATTGTTCTTTGCCTCCACTGTCTTCTTTCTCCCCAGTGTACCCCACTATCACTCCTGGATTGTTGCAGGTAGACAGTGGCTAAATCAATTGGTGATATAATTGGTCATATGGTGGTATTGGGGGAATAATTCCTATAGAGTCTTAACCTATATAATGTCATATGTGCCTCTTAAGGGTTTTTTTTTTTTAACAACTTATTTGTCTAAGGAAGCTCACAGTTGCAGTTTCCATTACTGACAAAATGTTTAAATGTACACATAACAAGCAAATGTTTTTTTAAGTGTAAAGCAGTGTAACTGTGAACAAGATCCAGAGCTTACAGCAGAAGACCTAGGAAAGGACAAAGTGGTTAAACTGCGACTAATAAGTTATGTTGTAGTTCACCCACTGGAGACGGTTAATATTCCTGTGTAAGAGGGTAGTGAATATAAAAAAATCCCAGTTGTCTTCAGTTGCTATAAAAACCAATAGAAAAAATAATATCTGTCTAAAGCTAATTGAACACTCATATTTTTAAGAATGATTGGAATGCAACTGTTTTCCTCTTGTGCTCTCTTCCCTGCAGAAACGCAATGCTCTGTGCCTGTACAGTGTACGGATAAAACAGATAAACAAGAAGCGCTGTTTAAGCCTCAGACTGAAGATGATATAAATAGAGGTGCACCATGCATCACAGCTGTCACACCAAGAGGACTGGGCCGAGATGAGGAAGACAACAACTCTTTTGAATCACTTTCTAAATTCAATGTCAAGTTTCCACCTATGGACAGTGACTCAACTTTCTTACATAGCACTCCAGAAAGACCCAGCATCCTTGGTCCTGCCCCATCTGAGGCAACATGCCAGGATAAATTTAATATGGAGCTCAGAGACAACCCGGGAAACTTTGCTAAAACAGAAGAAACTTTGTTTGAAATTCAGGGAATTGACCCCATACTTCCAGCTGTACAAAGCCTTAAGATAACTGACAAAACAAAACCCTCCAATCTTGTAAACACTTGTATCCGGACAACTCTGGATAGAGCTCCATGTTTGCCTCCTGGAGACCATAATGCACTGTATGTAAATACATTCCCACTTCAGGACCCCTCTGATGCACCTTTTCCTTCACTCGATTCCCCAGGAAAAGCTATCCGAGGACCACAGCAGGTAACTGTTTTGCATTAACAAATGTGTTATGTGTGAACACACATCTTGCCATACGTGCCCAGATACATATCTCTTTCAGGTTACCAGACATCCTCTTTAAACTAATGACTAGCCAAAGTTAAGGCTTTTAATAAAAAACCCAGGTCCTATAAATAACAACATGAAATTCTAAAAGATGAATATGGTAAAGCTCTGTTATAAAGTACCTTAAAATTTATGGCACATTTAAAAATGCATGTAAGTCTTAGCCATATCTAGTGTGTGTCACTTAGTTCTTTCTTCAAAGCTTTTTTTCTCAGCAACAGTGTTATAATAGGATTCTTTGTTAAATTTCATACTGGGAAACAAATGGCTATTTTTGTTGTTAAAAAGTTTGTATATATCATACATATTTTTATAAGAATGCATGTTTTTTTATAAGTAAATAATTGCATTACATATTCCTGTTTATCAAAGTAAGTGAACTCTGTCGTCTAACACTTCTGTCACATTCTCAATAATACAGCACATATAGATCTGTATGGTTTGGTTTTGGTTTTGGTTTTGGTTTCTTATCTGGCACTGAATGTGAAGCCTAATATATTTTTTAAGTAGTCTCTACATATGTATGATTTTAATCAAAAATTTTTTTGTTTCTAAAGCTTGCAGACTACTTACAGCACCCAAATCCACTCCTACCCTCCCTTTTGTTTAGGTTCAATCACAGAATGATTCTTTCAGTTTAAAAAAAATTTTTAATGCCTGAAGGCAAATGAAAAATATATAATTGTTACAATAAACAGAAGCTCATGAAAATACAGATTGGTGTAAATGTCTATAACTTACAAATATTTGTTTGATTTCTCCTTGCCTCGAGATATTTAATTACTTTATAAAACCCAACAACTCAGTGAATACTACCTTTTAACTTTAAATCCCAACAACTCAATGAACACCCTTTGACTTCATAAATCTCTTACAGGTTATGGACTTTTAAATCAACATACAAAGGAGGCAGTAGTCAAGCTGTGGTATATTTTAGTAGTGGGGAAAATTAGGCATCCCCGACAATAAGCTTTAGTTAAAAACTCAGCTATGTTCTCCATTGCCCCTTATTTCACATCATACTCTGGCTATAGTTACTACTAAATGAAACATTAAACTATTTCATTTATTGCAAGTAGAATTCCTGTGGAGCTGTTAAGTACATCAGTTCTAATGCTTGTTACTTTTTTCTCCATTATATCTCCTGCTTGTTCTTTTACTAGTTAGTCCGCGCATTCATGTTTCAGTAGATGGCACCCTGTATTGTGCGTTTGCCTTCTATGCTACAGCAAGGGAAACAGCTGGTATGTGATTACAACTTGATGGAAAAGTATTCAGCTTAAAAAATGCAGGAGAATTGGTGTTGAGCTGTCACAAGACATGGGGCATAAGGTTAGATAATTGATATTTTGGCAGAAACGGCAAAGAAAATAGTTTGTTTTGAAGGCCATATTACAGTTTAGGATTGAAGAATATTTCTTAAAATGGGTTTTTAAAAACATTTTGCTATTTTATTTATATTACTAAAGCTAGTATAAATATAAAATTTTGAGTTGTTGATCATAACAAGAGAAGTGAAAAGTTTTGGTTACATATTTCAGATTTTTATTTTATATCAGTCATTACTACTTAACATCTTTTTTTATACATTCCTCAATCTTTAAATCTGAAATATATCTGCTTATTTTTGCTCTGTGTGATTTTCTTTTCATCCTACTTCTGCTGAGTCAGTAGTAACCAGGGTCCCAACTGAATTCTATGAAGAGATCAAATCTGAACTAATAACTCCTAATCGAGAAGGGTGGATACGGACTTTGAAGATAAATTGGCAGTAGGAGATTGGCTCAACAAATTTAGAAGCTACATCTAAATCTATTCCTTACTGTTTCTTAGATCTTAATAAGAATTATCTGTAACATAATAATCTTTTATTTATATCTCTATCAGTTTCCCCTTAGAATGGTTCATATTAATTGTACTTTTTGTTTAAACTGAAAATAGTAAAATTTAAATCTAGTTAACTCTAGATTTTTGCTTATATACTTGCAGTGAGTACTGCTTTTCTTTCATCATAGAAGAAAGATTCTCTAAAAATTATTTTACCCCAAATTTTAAAGTAAATATTTTAAATATTACTCTTTTTTGTGATAACATAGACAGTTCTCACAAAAGGAATTCAGTCAGTGTTATAAGCCCTCTCTACTATTTGAACGTATATCAGTGCCTAGACAGACTTTGTATATTTACACCAACTGTACACAGCTGTCCAGTAAAATGTTTATAAGAAGACAGTGATGTTGTGAAACCCAAATGCTTCAATTAGTAATATACTGTTTATGTAAATGATTGGTTAACTAGAATGAAAGAGATTGGTTAAGAGTATGAAAACTAACACTGTATCTGGCATTGGACTAGGCTGTTACTTTAAAAACATATTAGTGATTGTAGTGCAAAGGGGTCTCCTTAAATTGACTTTTTGAAGTGATCATCTTCAAAATACCAGAATTTGCTGTGTCAAGGTAATTTGACTGTCAAGGTAAGAGAGCAAGTTTTAAAAATAATTTGGCTTACATTTCAGGAAAAATAAGATATTCCAGTCAACAAACATTTATTGAGCATGTACTGTTGAACTAAAGCCTTTCTTGCCCTTCTAGATACTTTTTTTAAAAGAAAAAAATGCAGTTATCTGAGGTATTTAAGTGCTGCTTATAATGGAGAGTAGTTCTGTTGAATTTTCATGTTCTATTATTCTTTAATTGGGCAACTATTGACAGGTTTCACTTTATTCCCACAAAAAAGAGGAAAGTAGGCCAAAGGGTAACTTTATAACAGGAGCAAAATAAAAAGTCAAAGGAATGCATCCAAAGTTACTAGATTTTGTTGAATGATTAGTTTAAATATTTGTGGTTTCAAAAAACAACTGGTCAATGGCATTTGTCAGTACTTTAAAAGAAAAAAATTGCTTTTAAAAAAATCAAAACAATATTTATTCCTATATGATTTATTCACTGTGTTTGCTTATAAATAGTGAAATTTAAATTGCTCCTGATCAAAATGTGTGAACATACACATCATATCTAGTATACTATGTATTAATAAAGGCCTACAACTTAAGGTTTCTATCATAAAATAGAAAAGATACAGTTTAGTTTTTTTAACATCTCAGTTATTGACCATTGTTTCACAACTCTGTCCATTGTGATATTGGGAATAAAAATTTGCTAGTGTCAAAGCTGGAAGATTTTTCAACATGTGAAGACAAAGTACATGAATGTGTATATTCTAAATGATTACTAATCAAAGTTTAATTGTGCCTTTTATGAAAAAGAATTGATTCATGTCCTCATGTTAACTCTATAGAAAGGAAATGTGCTTTCATATTAGGGCATTTCATATTTATATACATAACCTATTAAAAAATTTTGAATTTAAAACACAATGCAAGTTGATTTTAAATACAAATAACAGAAGATGTGGTTTATTTGTTTCTTCTGCAGCCTGTTTGGAAACCCTTTCCTAATCAAGACAGTGACTTATCATCGGTACTAAGTGGCACAGACTCCGAACTGCATATACCTCAAGTATGTGAATTCTGTCAAGCAGTTTTCCCACCATCCATTACATCCAGGGGGGATTTCCTCCGGCATCTTAATTCACACTTTAATGGAGAGACTTAAGATGCATTTGAAAACAGTAATGTGATCATCAAGTTCTATGTGATGATTTTGGATCTGTAATGCCATAAATACTTGATTGCAAACTTAGTTCGGGATCATTTATTGAAAAATAGTTAGGATTTTTTTCTAAACTATATTGTAACTTTCATTGTCTTTTACAAGGTTATTCTGTAATGCATTTTATTCATGTCGTACAGTGTTTACTATAATTTATGTTTGTTTCAAATGTCTAAGCTTATTGCTTGGATTTCTAGTTAGATCTGTTGAATTTGGTGATATCAAATGTTTATTGGGTTTATCACTTAAAAATTTAGATTATTTATGCTATAGGTATGATTCATTTTAAATAAGCCTACAGTGGAGAGTAGCAGACAACATAAATGTCTAACACCAAACCTAAGACATTTGTCACCCAGTGATAAAATCACTGACAGGATTACTTAAACACTTTAGATTGTTTTTTAAGTAATACCCATGGTTTTAATTTTTACTATGTAGATAGCTACAGGATGAAATGAGTTAAATATTGAGAGGTACTTATGTTGTGATCATTAATTTGTTCTTTGTTCCTGAGTAAAAAAAGAATAAAGGAAATAAATCACATTTTTGGGAAGTCTATAAAATTCTTTTTTTTTTTCCCCCAGTAACCTGTTAGAAAGGTGATACCAGATCTGGTAACATTTAATTACAACTAGTAAGTCACTTTGAACTTTTAAAATTATTTTCCATACTAACCTTGCTAAAGAAGTATTTCTGTTTAATGAAAGCAAATATAAAACTCTGTAAGGACTATCCATATTCACTAATTTATATTAGAAATGTGTACATCCTTGTTGAGAAATTGGTTATTCATTATTAGCTGCCTGATTGATGGCCCTGGAAGACATTTAAGAAAGAGGACACTTAACTCAGAAGGGTGCAAAATGTTTAAATTGAGACTTTCCTTTTTATTTTTCTTCCCTAAGGTTCTTTTCTTTTAGGTTTCTCTTTCCTCCCAACTTTTAAAAATGTTTGAGGTGTGGCTTCCATTTTATAAAGTAAACATTGATTTGCAAGTCTCAAAACAAATTTAAGCCTTCTCAGGAGCATGTGTCTTTAAAAGCTGGAGGGTTTGAGATGGGGAAATTTGAGCAGGCCCCTGTGACTTAGTGAAGAGCCTTAACTTGTGGAAGAATGAGGGTGGTGCCTCTACCTCTCAGGGTGCCAAGCACATCATATTGACATCTTCCTCACCAAGGTGACACAGTGATTATTAGGTATTCACTGTGAAGGTTTCTGAGGCACGTACATCTTTCTTTCATTGCTACTGGGGCTGAATGGAAATGCCTAGACAATTATCTAAGTCTCTTCCCTTCCCCCTACCTTCCACCCATCCAGCCGCCCCTCTCACTCCTCCCACACACACAAAATTAAAAATAAAAACTTCCCAGCATGTACTAGCCAGAATATATCACTGTACCTATCTCATGAAAGGGGATTCATTTTCCTTTTCTAGAAAACGGAGGGTCCCTCACACAGTTGACATCTACTGGCCTGCTGACAAGCAAAGGAAATTAGAGCCCAGAAAGTGACTCAGATTCAAGTGTATCACTGACTCCTCCAGTCCACCGTTTCCCCACGTGGCTCCACCACTTTTAGTAAGAGCGGGAAACTCTTGTTTTCTTTTGGGTCCCAGTGCTGCCCTAAGCTCCAGCTTCCGAAGGCCAAAGGCCCTCTTGGGCCCCGACAGGCACCTGGAGAGCCGGCCCCAGTCCCGCCCTGCAGAGGTGGCGCTGGCTCCAGCTCGAAAGGTGGAGTGGGCACCGCCAGGGCTCTCCCGCTGTCGTTTATTACTGAGTCGTGCAGGGGCTGCATCTTGGCATCTGCCGAGCGTGGCCGGGTAAGAACAGCTCCCAGGTAAAAAAGCTGCATACGCGAAACGCTGAGTCTGAAAAAACCACCCCCGCCGAGGCGAGGCAGTTGTGAGCGGGATGCCTGAGAAGTGGGAGGTGAATGTCCTCGGGAGGGCCCCCCCGGTGCAGCTTTCCCCGGAGGCTGAGGCTGCTGCCAGCGGGGACATCTGCTTTCTTACACTCCAGCCTGGCTCACCCCGCCCCCTCAGCCCCGGCGTGCGTGGTTATTTTACCAACACGGAGGGGAGGGGAGCTCGAGGAGGTAGAAAAGGGGTGGATGGAAGCTCAGGAGATGATGTTCTTCCCACTCCCGCACGTCCCCTCCTTTTCTCTTCACATCTTTTAACCTTCAAGGTAAAGACTTTATAAATATGAAACGATAAGCGTGTCCGCTGGCTCCTGGACGCGCCTTCTGCTCGCGGGGCTCTCGGGTGTGCCGGCCTTGCCCTTCCCTCCGTCCTCCCCGGAGTCGGGCCGGGCCGGGCGCAGGCGCCGGCCTGGGGCGCTCAGCCCGTGGCGCCTCTTCTCCCGGGCTGCTGCCTCGACAGCTGCTTGTAGCTACAGTAATTAGACTGTCAGTGCTTGTTAGAGGAGAGAGGGGAGAACACGCTTCTGACAGCGCATTCCGAGACTCCCCACTTTGTTAATTTCTAAGAGATCTTTAAAGCATTAATTGAGGTCTCCCCAACTCTCCCCTCCCGTCCCTCTCCCCAACTCCTCCCTTCCCAAAAATATCTTAGACTTCTCTCCTAGTGGAAGCAGTGTTTCCCGCAAAACTGCAAGCCCGCCCCCGACTCACGCACATACCCCCTAGTTTACATATACATATATATGCACACGTGTGTACGGGTAAGGTTAACTCTGCGGAGGCCTCGTCCAAATAGGAAGCAGAATTGCATTTAAAATAATAAATAAATAAACAAATAAACTAGGAAGGAAAGCAGGGTGGGGGGGGAGGGAAGCAGAAGTCGGAAAGAAAAGAGAAAAGCAGCAGGCTGATTACGAGGTGTCAAAACTGCCAGGAGCAAGAAGGTGATAGCAATCAGGGGTGAGAAGAGTGCGGCATTCGTGCGGGGCAACTAATTATCCGTCTCATTTGAGAAGAGCAGCATTTGAGGCAGCAGCGTTCGCCTGCTGAACGGTGACAGATTGGCGCGGAGGAGAGGGGAGGTGTTAAAACAATGGAGCCGGGCGCGCGAGCGCTGCTGCATGCTAATCAGCCCTCCCTCCGCCTGCCCGCCGCGCTGCCTCCCTCCTCCCGCCGCCCTCCTCCGCGGCCCTCCTCCCGCCCGCGGCGCTGCCGCCGCCGCCGCCCGCTTCCTGCTCCCTCTCTTTCGCGCGCGTCCTTCCCGCCGCTGCCAAGGGGAATCCGGCCCCGGCCCTCGTGGGCCGGAGCCCCGGCCCGCGCCCCGCGGCGCCTCCTCCCGCCCGGCGGCCCGGCGCACTCTCCCGCGCGCCTCCCGGGGAGCGCGGCGAGGGCCCGCGTCCTCCGCCCCGCCTCTGGGAGGAGAGGCCGGGGGCCTGCCTGCTCACGCCCACCCGCTTCCTGCAGGGGGAAGGGGACTAGTCGGACGGCGAGCGGGACCCCGAGCAAAATCGGGGGGCGCGAGGGCCAGCCCGGGGTGAGAAGAGATCGGGCCCATCCAGGCAAAGGCGGCCCTGGACCGGCTGCAGCGCCCCCAGCCGGCCCTAGGGGGCCGCTGCCCCACGGCCGGGCCAGGGCCGCCCCCAGCGAGGTCTCGCAACTTGAGCCCCGCAGAGCCCAGCCCCCTTCTTCCCCACCAGGCCCACATCTATTCGTGCACGACTTAAATAAGCACAGCGGGAAGACAGATTAAAGGCCTTAGCTTCCGAGGCTGGACCTCGTGACCCCAGACTACACTGAGCGGCTCTGGACGCCCAGAGATGCACCATTAAACCCTCGGGGGTGAGACAAAGCCTTTCAGAAACCGGCCACCCCACCCTCTGCCGCCTGGACTGGAAGCCGCACTTCTGGCGGCCGGGCCACTGCTCTGGCCAGAGAGAAGTTGGTCAAAACAACACGACCCCGCCTGCCCCTCGACAGACAATCCACCAGAACCTGATGCTGCTGGAAAAGGTCTCCTATTCCTGTAGAGGCACGCCCCGGACCTGAGTTTTTGGTCGAGTTTCCTACTTTTTTGAGTTTAAAAGTTGGTTGTTGATCGTAAAGCTTAGAGTTTACTTTTATTCCTCCATTTTCACTATTAACAGATTGACATAAACTACCCTTAGAGATTAAAAAAATACATTGAAACACTGACGTTCTTACGGCATAAAGTAGGTTAAACGAAACACAGCTACAGAGAACTGGTAGGAATTGGACTGAATAAGAATGCAATTCCTTCTAACATGTTCAGCGCTATTTAGGCAACCAGGTGTCTAAATGAACATAATAAAACTGCCTTCCCCCAGCCATAGACAGAAAAGGAAAGCATCTGAAAAATAATCCTGCCAGCATATTTTTTTCCGCTGACCTTTACCACTGCATAACTTTACACACACTTGTTTGTTTTCAAAAAAAGCAAATTAAAATGTGAAGGTTTGATAAAGCTGTCATTTATACACAATAATTTCATTTATATGACCCTAAACTTCTCTGTAATGTTTCATATAATAAGAGAACAAGATAAAAAGTCAAATAAAAATGACGACTAAATTTTGTATTTTATATAATCACCATTGATCCTGTCATATGAAAAACTACACAAATGCGCAATGAATCGTTTTTCCTTTTAGAATATGCCCTAGCATACCAATACAACAGCTGAGTGCAAAATTGTTTGGATCTGCTAAAATAACGCAGAATGTTTAAAAGTTTTAAAATTGAGAATTCTTAAAAGAGTTAAAAAATTGTGCGTAAATAAATGTTAATGCTTTTGGCTTCTGCTCTTTGGAAAACCACTAAGCAGGCCTCTCTGCCCTTAGTAGAGAGTTTTCAGTGCTAGAGTATTATCTGGCATTTGGAAAATTCCCTGGCATATGAATCTGTTAAAATAGCAGCCTAAGAGGAAAAAAAACTTTACATTTATTAATGTAAACTTGGAAAGTCAGATGCTCCATCTCAGCATCCAAATTAAGGAATTTATTAACTGTTCATCAGCCTATGTTCATTAACAATTTTATAGAAGCAAAGTCTCTCTCTGAATTGGTGAACCTGTAGAGTTCAGATGAAATTCAGTTCAATTCCATGTTGTTATATATTTCTAATATCGAACCAAATTCTTCACTTTCCAACCACTTGGTTGTTTTGAGTTTAGTGTCATTTTGCCTTAGTCTATAGACTCCACAAATTTGCATGATTGTTTTAATGGTGTATTTACAGATAAGTTTTTATTTGCACGTAAGGACAAAAAGGTGAAGTGAAATTTGGTCCCAATGGAAACCTGTTAGGTTCCCTGAACATATGGCTCACTGGGCTGTTACTTTCTTTTTGAGATCATTTTCCAAGATTTTTTAATATATACATCAATTTGACACCAGTTATAAAGAAAATATATTGGCTTTGAAGATGCCTCCACATGGGAACTATCTCTCCACAACAAACCATGTAGTCAGGTGTCCCTCTGAATGTACGGATTTCCACCCTCTGAGAGCAGGGCATAATTTGAAACCAGTCAGAACTGACAGTTGATTTACACTGTCTTTGAAATTAGGTAGTTTTCCAGATTCTTAGAATGTCACAGTAATTTGGCTAATACGGCTTTGGGGTGACTGCTTAGAACTCTTTTTACGAAAGGCTGTACATTTGGGATCCACAGTATTATAATGATTTCTCTCAGTAGATACAAGTGATATAAGTCTCATTTACTGAAAATTGTGTGGTGCCAGCTTAAGACTTACGGGGAAAATCACAGCACTTTGAAAAAGATGTAAGTGTTCGATTGGTTAAAAAGGGGGGAAAACTGTGCTAAAACATGTGCGTATTTCCATTATGGTTAATACTATTCAAAACAAGTTTTTCCTAATAAGCTCTATTGTTTCTTTCTGTTTTGTAAAATTCAGTATGTGTGAGACAAAAACCAGATTCAGAACGTGAATGAAGTCTGTTTAGCAAAAACTTGCTGGAGCTCACAATTCAAGGAGGGCCTCAAGTTACAAGACGTATCAACTTGTAACACTGATGGTACAAGGAGTCAAGTTTCTTAGGTCCTTTCTAGAACCAGTTACAACTAGGTGGCTAACTTCCTCCAGCTTCAGAGCTCCTCCTGGATGAATTCATACACTTGAAAGTGCAACAAACGCTAGAATACTCAAAACAATTATGATGGCACATATATTTACTAAATAACTTTAGCTTTCACTTCATTGCAGTCCTCTTCTTTCTGAGGTCTCATCCCCAAGTAGAACTGAAGTGTAAATTCTCAATTGCTGTCCTCTTGTCCTGTCTGTACAGGGTTGTTCGTCTTTAAGTCACTCACTTCTCCAGAGTATTTGCACCTGACTGCAGACTCCCTTGAGGAACTGGTCTCCCTCATTAGAATATCCCCTTGGAATCTGCAATGCCTGGAAAATCTGGAGGGTGCCCATGCTTCCTTTGTTATTTAGGGCTACATCATGAGTACATTTTTAAAACATCTTGCTTATATCCCTTGGAATGTACAAAAGATGTTGTCTCTAATTAATTAATTCAGGAATAATTGTTTAGAAATAACAAAATCTTTAAGTGCCTAATTCAACTTTCTTTTTGTTGTGGACCAAACAAACAAACAAAAAAACTTGTCTGAAGAGAATGAATGAGTCCCTCAGACCTACTCAAATAGCTAGAACCGAACTCAAACTCTCCCACCTTTCAGTCCACTATTTTTTTCCATAATAATCCCTCACCTCAAAAAAGATACAGTTTTCCATTGGCTCTGTACCTGGCTTCAGAGGAGGCTTGAATCATTGTATCGGAAGTCTTTTGTACACAAAAGAGACTAACCATTATGCTAAACCGCAGAGACAGTAGGGAGCCTGACATTACCTGGCCATTAGGTAGAGTATTATTTAGGGATTGTCAATGTATCACCCACCCTACCACGGGGCCCAGAGTATTTCTGCTGGAAGAAGCGCCTCAGGCAGAGGGTTGAGCATTTCTCATGCCAGCTCCAGTGAGGGAACAGCAGGCATTGGGATGTACTTTTGTACCGTGAGACACAAACTTAGGTAGCAGAAAAGGTAAAAAAGATTTGTACCTCTAACTAAGCATGGAGTGAAATCTCACCATACCACCCAGACCACAATGCTAATTTTTCAATAGTCTAAATTCTAAGCCAAAGTTATAGTTTGGATGGGAAAGAAAAATAAGTAAGCCAGTATGAACTGGTAGCAAGCCTCTGTATTTTCTAAAACTACTAAACTGGAACTAAAACGTTCTCTAAACCAAACAAATAATTTCATTTGGTTCAAGGGTTGGCCTTCACTTGTCTCAAGATGGCCCAGAGGCCCAAGAGGAGGTCTTAGTATTACATTATCTTCTCTCCAGTGTTGGGGAACCAACTCTGAAAACAGCTCTCATTAGACAAATAGTTTCTGCATCTGCAGTTGTTAAATAGCTAGCACTAGCCGCTGGTGAGAAAGGGTCATCCTGTGTGCGTGTACTCATTCACACAACTTCCGGCAGGGGACTTAAAAGGAAGGCAAGCTCAGTGGGAATCCAGCGTCATCAGTAAGGGTGGCAAAGCTTCCTTGGTAAAGTTCTAACCCGGACTCAGGAAGACAGGCAAGCGGCAGGCGCCCTCCTTAAGCAGCTGGGTGACTGCCTCACCCTCACACACACACAAACACACCCTCCCGTAGGCAAAGACCCAGTTTTGCTTAGTTTTCCCTGATGTTTTTACCACTGGCATTTTGAAAGTTTTTTTCTTTCCACATCTCCAAGGCCTGGAGGAGGTCTATTTGTTAAGTTAAAGCACTTGATAAATTTCAAAGCAGGTTTGCACTACCCTTCCACCTCTAAAGTTTTCAAGTCCTAAAAAATTTTGTTTCGAAATAAGGACTGGAGGCTCTATAGTAAAAGTTAAGAAAAAATCTCTAATCCTGACATGGAAGTACCGTTGTAACGGGCACTCTGCTTCCAGACGGGCTCTGATAGCCTCTAGTGGCCTGGAACGGAGCCAGCCTCAGAGAAGCAACCCTGGTCCGTTTCCTAGTCAAGAGTCAGCAATGACATTGCCACTTCCCCCAAAACATAAGGACATTTCCAAGTGTCTCTGATTTCTTCCTCTGCTACCCTACAACATGCTTGGAAAAGTATGCTGTGGGGGTAACTCCTTGCCTCCCCAAGGCCAAGGCCCATGAAAAATGTCCCAAATATCCTGATTAATACCCAACAGAATGAGCTCTGCTTCTTGTATGGTTTCTTCAATCATGTATCTTTTAGTTAGGATTGCCACATTTAGCAAATAAAAATATAGGATGCCCAGTTAAATTTGAATTTCAGACAAGTGCCAAATAATTGTGAAGTGTGCCCTAAGCAATATTTGGCAACCCTATGTATAATATCTCATTGACTATAGAGATGTGAAAATCAAGTCTTACTTACTAGATTTTTCCCTAGTTTTTGCTTTTCGTGGAGTTTTTTTAGGCGGAGGAGGGAGATGATTACGTGTAGAGCAAACACCCTTCTTGTACCTGGTATTTTCTTTCTCCCTTTCCCATTCTGCAGGGCGAGGCTCAACGCCTCCTAAATGCCTCTCAGCATTCGCTGTCCATACTACCCTTTGCTTTTGATTATACCCCGTTTTGTGTTGTGTTCAAATGCGTGTAAAGGGAAACTGAGACTCGGCAAGTGGGGCTCTGGGGGCGTGCCCAGAGGGAGGGAGAAAGCAAGGCAAGCCCTGGGGTCCTTCCCGCCTGGGCCGCGGCCTGGAGGCCTCCTGCCCGCCCGGCCTGGGGCCCCGCTGCGGCCCTCTAGGGCCCTCTGCCCGGCGGGCGGCGCCCGGGACCGGGGTCGGGGAGGCCGGGAGGCCCGCTCCGCGCGGGAGGGGCCCAGGCCCGGCCGGCCGGCCGCGCAGCCCCCGCCTCGCTTCCGCGGGGCGAGTCTTCCCCGCATTTGTTGCATTGTTTGCATTAATATGAATATCTTGTTCTGTTTGTTTTGTCTCCTGGGAGCCAATAAAGCTGTGAGTTTTTTCTTTACACCAAATGCAGCTCTACGGGCGATCAATCAATGGGTAGTCTTCGGATAATCTGTGAGAGTGAGAAATCTAATAAAGCTAGCGACCAAAAAAGGAAAACAATCTATTTTTCTCCTAGGTTAACTACGTCAGGATGAGTGTGTTCCACTTCTGCTGCTTGAGGTGGGTCAACTCTTTTTTTTTTTTTAAACAAATGGATTTAAATGTCAAGATGGGAGGGGCGGAGAGACGAGGGGAGAGGGAGGTTTAGGGGTCTCTTACATTTTCTGGGGATTGGTCGATTCTTGGGAGAAAAGGAAAGAAAGTCGTTCCTAACGTCCCTGAAAATTAGGAGAGATGTAGATTCTAGTAAGATGCACTTTGGCGAAGTGGTCCTTCCTCAGTTTTTCAGGCATTCGGGGCATGTAAATTAATAAAGACGTTAACTGAGTAATGATAATAAATCACGTTGTTAATAGTGTCCCTTGTCCCCATCACTTGTTTCCTCCTGCTGGACACTGAACTCCCAAAACGCATTTTGGAAGGCCCCACAGTTATCCTGAGCCACAGCAGGAGGATGGGGAAGATCCTCCTCGGCTGCTGCAGCTCTCCTCACAGCACAATGCAACCTAAATCACTTATAAACACATCAAAATAACAATCTGAATTATCTAACATTAACAGCTGAACTGAAGAGCCCAAGATTATGTGATGAATTGTTAAATCGCAGTAGCATTGTTTTGGATTGCTAATTAAAAAAAATAAGCAAACCCCATGACTCTAGATATGACAACTGAAAATACCCACAAATTATTTAATAAATGAAGCGTCTAACAACTTTAACACTTCCTGGTCGCCTTGTTAATAAATGTAATTTGAGGTAGATTTTAAAAATCTTCAATCTAAACAGTGAATTCATTACGCGCCATTCAGATCTCTGGATGCCTATGGACTTCTTGGAATTAGGTGTTAAATAGACAAAAAGTGAACCAAACTGCCTTTAAAAGCACAGCATGACCATGTAATTCTTTTTCCAGTTTGTGGTAAAAAATGATGAAACTTCTTTCCAAGTAGCTATCACCCAGATTTAGTGTGAAAAGTAGTGTAATTGTAATTCACGCCATCAGGGTCTATCGCTGATAGACGATCAGCTGTTCTGTAGTGGGGAGAGGCTTTCTTTTCAAATAGGAAAGCTGCCAAGTGCTCTGCGATACCTCCAGCAAGCTTATCGGATTGAGTTCAGAGCCAAAACAGCAGCTGCACACATATGCAAATTGGCAATTAATAGTATAACATTCTGCAAAAAAAAAAAAAAATGTTTAAAAAAATTTTTAAAGAAAATAGAAAGAAGCTACCTGAACATTAACCTTAACTGTAACTGGGACTTCTAGGATGAATGACTAAGGATTAA